>NC_048893.1:59044159-59046416 GCF_011077185.1 Oxyura jamaicensis | reverse complement strand
CCGTGGGAAACTCGGGGCGCGCCGCTGAGCGCGGAGCCGCCCGCCCCTAAGGGGGTCGGGGGCTCCCCGGGGCTGCCCTGGCTTTGGGAACGCGGGTTTGGGGAGTTTTCCCGCTGAGGGGTGAAGCTGGTTTTCAAAGGAATGGGGCTTGCCTGGTGTCTATCCCCGGGTGGGGGCACCCCTGCTGTCCGCAGGTTTTTAGGGGTGTTTTAGGGGCAGAGAGGAATGAGGAAAATCCCAGCCAGGAGGGTGGTGAATTGTTCCCCTGCCTCAGTGTGAGTCCCGAATTACAGTTCCTTGCAGTCTAGTTCTGCACCACGGTGGAGAAAAACGTATGTGTTCCTATTGCTGCTGTCCCTGAAGGGGACGGTGCTCCTTGTGAAATCCAACCCACAGCTCTTGCTGTCCTTTCCGACTCTCCCTGTCCACCCGGGGCTAAGCTTTTACTCCACGCTGCAAAGATGTTCCCTGTCCTGAGCCAGCTACTTTGTGTCCTGCAGCTGTGCTCTGCCAAGCTTTCCTCATCCCATCTTGAAACGCATGGCCTTTCCTATCTTCCTAGTTCAACCTGAAGGTAAGCCCTCAGAGAAGATTATTCCCTGGCCATAGCAATGTCCTTCTCCTGGGAGGTTATTTTCACTGGTGGAATACCACACCTAGCTTTCTGTGCCTGTCAGTAGATCAGCAAGTCTGCAATTCAGCGAGGGGTTCGTGGATCCATCACATAAGCTATCTTCATAGGGTTATTGAAATCAATAGGTATGTGCTAGGTTGCACTTGGGGAAAAGGTAGTGGCTGTTAGGGCTGGGGATCTGCCTGGAGAACACCCTGCCAAGAGAGCATTTTACATCAGCGTTACGGGTTGGACGCCTTCAAGGGTCTCCAGTGGAGATGGAAAAATTGCTGCTTTTGCTGGTAGGAACCTGCCAAGCAGCTCATGACTAAGTGCAAACCCAGTAGATCCCTGCTAGATAGCATGTGCAGTGCTGCAGGATAAGGTTATCAAGCTGTGGTGTAAAGTGCTCCTTGAGGAGTGAACTGAGCGTGGCCGAGGCTTTTCTGACCACCTGCACAACGTACTGAGAAGATCTAGCTGTAAGGTGGCCAGGTTATCATCTTGGGGAGCAAAGCTGGGACAATCTACAGCCTGGCTGTGGGCACTGTAGGCAGCTTGGACCTGCTGAACCCCGTCCCACGTTATCGTAAGCTGCGGGTACGTGGAAATGCAGGGTTCCCACAGGACAGGGAGGAAGGGAACCCAGTGACCTCCTCCATGCCTCCCCAGCGTAACTGGCTGCAATTTGCTTGCTGCAGGAGAAACCCTTATCTCCCTTCTCTGTGCCAGCCATGCGTAAGTGTGCTCTGCGTGTTTGTGGGAGAACAAGTCAATGCCAGTGTGTGGAACAGCATGCCACAGCTCTTAGCTATAGGCCTACTTCTGCCCTGTTTCCAACAGAGAACAGCATGGAGCGAGATGGAGGTGGTGTGAGTAGAGAAGTCTGAGGTGGCAGAGGGCATCTGGGGACCCCTCCATCCCCAGCCCCCTACTGGTATCCCATGAAGAGGCCCCGCTGCCCCGTGGCTGGCCCCTGAGCTCTACACTCCAAGCCCACCCCAGAACTTTTCCAATCATTCCCCCTAAGCCAGCAGTTTGTGGGGGATTTATGGCACCGCTCGCTCATTTGCCCTGGGCTCGGGGCACAACCAGCAGGCTCCATTGCTCTGGCATCAGAGCTATGCATGCTCTGAGCTGTGTGTGACCCCAAATTGTCTGTGGTGCCTGTCCTGGGTACATGAAAAAGCACAAGGAGCCCCAACAACTGAGAAAGGGGGGCTGATGGACTTGCCATAATTCGCAGAAAAGGGAGCTGGGGCTGGAGCACAACTCCACCTTCTAGGAACGGTCAGGAAAAGCCGTCTGCCAGGAGTGCCCGGCAGCCCCAGGGCCCCCTGCGCTGCGAGCCCCCGGCACTCGGTGCGGTGGGGGTTTCCGGCAGCCCCCGGGCAGCAGGCATCAGCTGCCTCTCTGGTTCACTGCGAGCCCGGTCCTTGTAAAATTCAGCCCATGTGCTGGTTGGAGAAATCGCAGCGAGGGTTATGAGTCCTCCCCCAGCCCTAGCCAATAGCGAGTAGCGTGAACGCTTTTACACATGCAACTTCTTAATTCCCATCGCGGCTCCGGCTCCCTGCCCTACTGTTTTAATGCCTGCACAGATCTTATAATAAAACCCAGGAAACAGATAGGGAAATGCCTTGG
>NC_048893.1:58929331-59044059 GCF_011077185.1 Oxyura jamaicensis | reverse complement strand
GCAAGTTTCTGGAGGCAAAGCTTGGCTGCTGGTTGTTGTTGATCAGCCCCCCCCCCCCCCCATTTATGTCTGAGTTACTAGCTTGAAATAACCTCGTTTCACAAAACCTAGAAGTACTGGTGGATTTTAGCTCAATGATGAGTATCCTTTAAAGAACAAAGGAAGCTGAACAATGCAGTCCAGAATCCTTTGGATATAATTCTCGTTAGTAACAATTAATGCTAGCTGTTCAGGGAAGTATAGTTCTCGGTTTCAGGTCTTAAATGACTTAACCAGACTTTTTATGAGGACACTGTATCTAGCAACTCCAGCTGAAAAACAATGCAAGTTTCTGGAGGCAAAGCTTGGCTGCTGGTTGTTGTTGATCAGCAACTCTTCAGGAGCTTTTATAAAATGCAGATGTGATCTCAGCTCTTTCTCTAGGAAACAAAAACAATGAGGTTTCAGCCTGGCTTTAGGAGCAAGTAATGAGAATTACCATCCTATCGGCACAAGCCCGCAGCCTCTAGCAAGGCTTGTAAAGCACACAAAAACACCTTAACAAAGCAGCTAAGGTATATTCATGATTCCTGGATTGATGGTGCAGTTTTATAGCATTGTTAGTCATCTCAGACCAGGAAAGAACAGGGTTTTGAAAAGCAGCAGCTTATACCTAAATGCTTTTGTTCCCCTGTACGTGCACACAACAGGTAACCATTTCATACGAGTTCTTAAAGGAAAAGTGGATCAGACAGCTGAGGTTTCCTCCTGTTAAAAACAGCAGAAATCTCAGCTAAAGAAAGTGCTTAATGGCCCCTTTAGCCGAGCAAAGTTTGTCAGCAGTTTTTTAAAGGAAAGAAATCACCCCTTTTCTCATTTTGCATTGAACTGATGAGTATCCCGGGGAAAAAATACAGCCTCCCTGTATTTTGGAAGATAAAAATGGGAATGAGAATGAATTGTTGACTGGAAAGGATGGGCATGTGGGTTTGTTTTTTTTTTTTTTTTTCAGAGATTTGTGGATTGCCCGTCCTTTTTCTTTTTTTAGCAAGCTGATGTTTTGGACAAGGGAAGATGTTAAAAATAGCATTCTCTTGGATCTTGTAAATTTGTGTGTGTTTACACATTGCAGATTAGATTAGTGAGTTTCTAGAGGTTGGTGACCTGTAGTGCCTAAAAAGTTAGCTTTCTTAGAAGGAAAATAGGAAGTGTTTTTATACTATATGGGCTTCTCTATTAGACAAAAAACGCATGCTACTACACTGTTTCTATTTTCTGTATGAGCTGTGCTTCACTATGTGTAATTATCTGCATAGAATGCATAGTCTGCATGTGTTTTTGGTTAGAATTTCTTAAAACATGGTCTTAAAGTCTGCATATTTTCAGGCTAGTCCTTTAATAGCTCATATAAACTAGCATGCGTCCATTGTGCTTGTGGAGTAGCTATTTATAATGTATATTTACAACTATTTAGCTTAGAGGTTTTGGTAGCACGTGTCGAGACCAATATTTCTTTTCTCTTTACCTCACTAAATACAATAAACTAATACATATATAGAGAAACTTCCAATCTCTCTTCTTAACTCTAAGAAATAAGTCTGTGTGGTGTTTTGTAGGTGAAGTAGAAATGAGATTATTTTTTTTTCTTACCACTTTTTTTTTTTCAATATGGAAACAAATGGTCTAAACTGAGCTGGAAAATGCTTTTTATCTGGAAGAAAAAAATGCTGCAGCATCTACTAATTCCATATTCTTAGCTTCTAGTTATCTTCCTGTATGCCATGGTCTAGTTCTCAAGGACAGCCAGTGAGATGAGTGATACCTTATATTGCCCAGGTAATTCCCTCGGTCAGTGGCCAAGGGTTTTCTCGTATGTGAGCGTTCTCGATCTTTTCCCTTTGATCGTGTTTGTTGCACAATGAGACTGATTACAGCTGGGATAACAGCCTGGGCTTTGTTGGGAAGTGCTATATAATGAGCCTTCTTAGGAGTTTCTATGCAAACACTTTTCCCCTGCCTCCCACTGTTGCATGTAAAGTACTTTGCAAACAATGAAACATTTAAGTGACTTGTTCTGGTTTATTTAAATAATTTTTATGTCTGCTAAGGATTTGGTTTGCGTAAGTCCTGCCTTGGAGCCCTGAAGTTTTCTTTCAAATGGTGTCTGACTTACAGCTCTGTAGTACTGGCAGTATAATACATGTGTGCTTTTGCTGAAAGTTTTCACTGCAAGGCCCAGAAAGCAATGCATAACCTCCAAAAACCTCAGCTGGCCCCATTTTTCCAGCACTGGTACAGCACTTGTGCTGGATCTGTAAGGAGAACGCGAGGAGAGGAAGAAAATGTGCCTACCACTTGTGCTGTGGAGAGAATTAGGAAAATACTTGATGCCTGGGCCACTGATCCCTTCTGCTTCCTATAAACGCGCTGTGGCTACAGCTGTGATAAAAGGGAAATTCCTAGGTATCCTTGACACTGTTCCATTGCTCTCAGTAACGCTGGAAAAGTCAGTCAACTGCTGGGCTTGATTGCGCCCAGGGCACACAAAGAATGCCAGCAGCTGCTATGCATTATATCCTCTGGCTGCTCCCAGCGACTGCGGGGTTGCGCTTGCACCCGGCCAGGCACGGGGGCTTCCCAGGAGCTGGTCCCACCATGGCCATCCTGGTTCGTCCCCGTTCCCTTCGGAGCTGGCATGGAGCCCAGGGGACGCTCTACAAGCATGAATGAAAGAGGCAGTGGCCATGCAGGATGGCTTGACATCTCTGCAGCTGAGGGAGAGGGAAGGAAGCAAAATCTTGCAACGTGAGAGGCAAAATTAGCTGGGCTGTTCGTGTGCTGCCACCGCATTTCCTATGGCATGGCAGGAGGGTGGCTGACACTGGCAGTACAGCTCCTAAGTGTGCCTGCTCCCCTTTGGGTTGGTTTGGCAGAGCATCACCCTCTGGGGGTCTGGGAGCTGTCAGGGGAGGGAAAGAGATGCTCTGTTTGCAAAGGTAATCCTTCTGATCCTCTGGAAGGTAATCCTTCTAGTCCTCCAGCGTCATTTACATGGAGGCACCGTCTCATGAGCCTGCCGTCTTTCGGGCTCTGTCCTTGTGTTTGAGTTCAGCTAGCCGGGCTCGCAATGAATCAAGCCAGAGGCGGCTTATTTTTTCCCAGGTCTGTTTACTGATGCTATCACTTTCTTTTAGCAACAGTATCTCAGTTTCTGCTCCAGACTGTCTCTGCTGCGGCACTAGCCTGACCCTGAAGCCGGTGAGCACCGTCTCTCAGCTCCCCAGGCAAAGGTCAGTAGCTGCATGGTGGCCTCTGGATTCTTCAGATACCAGCCCTCGTCATGTGGGGAGGTATTAACATTTGGCCCTAAGTAAGCGTCCTCATATCTCACCTCATTTAGTCTGGCTGGCTATTTGATCTGCCCGATGTAACGATCTTCCCTTTGGCATCATGCAAATCCAAGCCCTGTCTTGAGGATTTCCAGTATGCCATCCACCTGATGCTGGTGGAAAATACTTTGTGCATTGCGCCCAGCTCTGAATAAGCCCTCGTAGAAGGAGCTGCAGGAGAAGATGTGGCCGTGCCTCACAGATCCTCATGCTGACAGAGGGCAGGGACTGGGGGAGCAGAGGCTCATGCCTATATCAAGAAGTTCATGCCTATATCAAGTGGCTAAAGTGTTTGGGGGGGGCGGGGGGGGGTGTCCTCACTGAGAGGACCATGCCTCCACTTGAGTAATTTATTTCAAATCAGGCTCTTGGGACAAGCATCAGATCTTATCATCAGATAAGAAGCATCATCAGATCTTAACATGTTCCGCCATCTTGAGATTTTCCTTGCTTCTTCTTCATACGGAGCTGGGTCGGGGGCTCCCCTCACCTCTGTGCAGCGCTACTCTTCCAGCCATCTCCTTGGTTTACCTTACAGGTAACTTAACACGTTTTACTTGGGTCCACCTTAGGGCTGCACGTTAGGTCTTTTCAGTTCAGCTCCGATGAACTATCATCTTACTTCCTCGCGATGAACAAACGGATGTTTTCTGTGTTACCTGCTTTAAGAGTTTCACTGGCATGTTGCTTCTTTCCTTGCCTCCAGCAGCAAGCAGACACGTCTGACTAATTGCAGTGGAGCCACACAGGCACCTTTGTTGCAACTGGGGCAGCGTGCTAAAATGAACAAAATTTTTCCATGGCACAACACCTGGCAAGTGGTGTCAAGATAAAATAGCAGGGTATAAGCACTTGTAGGCTTTTTTCCCTGTCTTGTGCTGTTCAAAAGGGTGAAAGCAAGGCAGGCTTAGAGATGAGCCTGCCAAAATGTCCAGTCCCCTCTCATCACAGCACTTCCAGCCTCATGTCCCTACGGTGGCGGCTGTTCCTCTGAAGTACATCTCACCTGGGCCAGAGACAACCTCAGGAGGAGGAAACTGTTGGTTTGGAAAGAGACCCTTGCAGGTAGAGCCTGACGGCCTGCTGGTTTCTTTGCTTGCACATATTTCCTGTGAATGCCTTAGGAATAGGCACCATTGCAGGCTTTGCTCATGCCTCCTGCGAGTGGGAAGAAATGGGGAATTTAGAAGAGTAGGCTTCCAGGCAGCCCGTTGATGCATTTCAGTCTGCATGCACATTTTTTAAAGTGTGCCAGAGTGCTGCGAAAGACCGGATAAGCTCAGTTTTGTGTGGACTAGCCTTTTCCTGGAGCTGGCATGCCAGAACAACTATCATGTGCCGAAGCGGCCTGACTGGGCAGCTGGGGAAGAGGGTCCCTGTGTGTTATGAGTTTTATCACGTCTGGCTGGACTTACAGCTGTGTTCACCTTCTCATTCCATGTTTATTACCAAGGTGTCGCTCGCTGACCACAGGGGTTTGTCCTCTCTGGACCCTCTCAGCTGAGAACTACCATTCTTTCTGTCTGCTTTGCAGTACAGGTGAAAACCAAACCAACGCCAAACCCACCCTTTAGTCATTTTCTGCTTTTCTTTTCCTGTGTTGCCGTTCAATTTTTGATGTTCACATGTACATTGGAAAATTGGGAAATCTCCTGGTGCATTGTGTAACACACTTATCATATTCTGCCAAGCACTGCCAGCCTATCGCCAGTCTTCCAGGCTAGCTTGCTCATTTGAACCTCATTATCAGGCTTATTCAAGCTTAGGCTTGAGTTATCTGCCTTTTATTAAAGGCCTGTCCTTTCGCTCTACCACTTTCCCATGCCTCGTGCCATCTCGTGCGGGGAGGCATCACGCCGCTCTGTGCTCAAAAGCCTCCTTTCTCCGAGGACTCATGCAGCATCTCTGCAAATCAAGTGGTAGCAGTCCAATTTCAGCGTAGGAAATGGAAGCAGACAAGCAATTCCTCGTTTGTGTAAGAGGAGAAAAGCGGGGGGAGGAAAAGCTGGGGATGGAACCCAGAGGAGCTCGTGGCCTGCCTGTCATAACAAGAAAGGGCAGCTTGCAGCAATTCTTTTTTCTGAGAAGATCTATTAAATCTTCTGTAATTACTTTAGTAAACATTAATAGGTGGGGAAATAAAGGACAAAACGTTCTTTTCTAGATCTCACAAGTTACTTAGTGTCTGTCATAGCCATAATGGATTAAGAGTGGCCCTAGGGTGGGACTGTCTCATTAAAATTTTATTAAGCGTTTTAAAACCAATTAAAGAAACATTGCCAAATTAAGCTTTTTTAAAACTTTTGCAAAGTAATTTTCTTCTGTTGTTGGCAAAGCACCTTTGAAGTGTTTGATCCTGAAACTTTTAATTGTTTTGAAAAAAGTAGCTACGTAAGCTCTTCTCATGCTGGCCCTATAGGCTGATAGCAGTTCAAGTCATGTACATGCTGTTGTTGGAAGGCAACAAAAATGTTCTAAAACGGAAAGTTGTTTTTTCTAGTGTGTTTAATGTATAGGTGTATTTTAATTCTTACTTGTAGTCCCATTAAGTGACATTTTAGACAGGAAGTTTTGGGTTCTCCTTCCGCTTTGATGATGTGTCTTTCAGATAGTCCTTCTGAAAACTATCAAGCCTCCAGTCTGAGAACTGAGACAAGACCTTTGTCAGAGTCATAATAATTGTTGAATAATCCGTATATCTGATTTCCACTGAAGTGGCATGAAAAGACAAGCTAACATTTCAGGTATATGGTTCTGCTTATTGTAGACGTGTGTAATTTTTTTTTTTTTCTTCCATGGAAAGCATCAGCCTGGATTTGCAAGGGACAAGCAGCTCTGTGAAATGAAAAGGCTCTGCAGGGCTCAGTGTTTAAGGCAGAAAGGAGACAAGTGGTGTAGATGTAGTCACAGTTGGCTTTCATAGGTAACAGTGTACTTGGAACAATATGAGAAATATGTACAGAAACTACAGGAAAACATTGATGCTGGGTCATAGGATTTGCTTTGAGTTGTATGCAGCTCGAGGAAAGAGACAGACTGGGACTAAAAGGCTGGAGGCTGCCAGAGCCTTGGGCTCGCCCCCCTTGCCAAGTCACAAACCTGTCCCTTGGGCTACAAACCTGGAGATTAAATGAGCACCCCTGAGGTTACAGTGTCTGCTCAGTGCGGAATGAGATTTGGTAAGAAGTGGCTGTTAGGACTAGATGTCTTCATTGTGATGATTTCCTTCGTGTTTTGATTTTGAAATAGAAATTGCTTTCTTTGGGATCAAGTGAAATGGACTGTGTGTGTGCTATTTTTTCTGTCCCCTGTCTCTCTGGGAAGTGGCTGGTTTCATCCACTCTTAACCCCCTGCCTGTGCTTGTTCCTTGCCAGATCCATCCACGTCTCTTTGCTATTAAGGAGTTTTTTAGTGGTTATTGAGATTAAAACTGCAGGAGCCTTGCTCTTTAAGAAGGATCCCATCAGGGCACTTCTTGGGCTGCTTTAGCATCCTTTGAAGGACAGAAGCAGCTCCTTGGCACCTGGAGCCCCTTGGATGTGGTTCACCTACTGGTGGGGCTGACACGTGCCTGGGGGATGCCACAAGGCTGGACTGAGAGCCTTGGGATGCCCAGCTGGCACCTGGCAGGACCATTTCTTTGGCTGCCTTCAGTATAAATCCTTGTCTCCATAGCACTTCATCTGGTGTGGTGAACATGCATGGTTTTTCTCTCCTCTTTTCCCCGAGGAGGGAGGGGGGAGCCTGGTGTGAGCAGTGCAGTGTTTCTGCTTCGCTCTGGTTATTTTAGAAACAAACCTAAAAACATATGTTCGTTTCAGTTCGTTTATGTGACAGAAGCAAGGCTGAAGAGATAGGCCTGGAAAGGGGAGCTGAAACCTCCCTCAGAGCCGCGCTGTGCTCAGGGATCCTGTTACATGGAGTTTACTGCAGACTGGTGTTTAACTTTCACTACAGTCTGTCCCACCATTGTATTTTTAAAGGTCCCTTTCTCTTATAAATCTCTTATTTTTGTCTCCTCCTTTCTTCACTATCTCCTGTTTTTCCCTTCTGAACAATCTCATTTTTTTTTGGAAATACCCTCTGTTCTGCAGAAATCATCATATATACACTACAGAAACACATTTGTACAAATATTGATAGTCCAGTTTTTCATCTTATCTAAATCCTTGTTGTGTTGCATGCTGTTCCCTCGCTCCACGATTCTTACCTACGCTTCCACGACTCTGAAGGCAGCCTGTGCCCCTGAAATAGGTATGTGTTAATAAGGCATCAAGGGGGATTGGCAGGAAATGGCAATGGAAGATTTTCTCGTGAAAAACTCAGAATTCGCACGTCTGGTTTTCATTCCTCATCAAAGCAAAAGGAGAGTTATATAGATGTTGGTAGGAAGAAAGCTGGGGAGCTTCCAGCAGATAACGCCCTGACTGGTGGGGACAGAGGTAAGGGGACAGCTGGTTTTGAGACACAGCTCAGGCTGCCCCGGATGCAGAGCTGACCTCCACCTCCATGAGCTTGCCCGCTCTGCCAGTCTTTAAAGAGCTGGAAAGAGGTTTCTGTTACTGTGGTTGTGCTACTGAAATGTGATTATGGTAGCCAGGGAAGCTCTAGGTTAGCCATCGTGGCGTGAAAAAAGCTGAGAGTTTTGATAGGAGTACTCCCTCTTGCTCTTCTTCCTAGTGACATCGGTGGGAATTCAGCTGTAAATTTCAGTGGGAGCCGGATCCAATGTCTAAACCACGATGAGTCCCTCTGGTAGCTGCAAACTGAAAACCATCTCCTCAGCCACTTCTGAAATGCCTGTATGTAACTAAAAGTGATCAGAGTCCCGTTTGTTTCTCAGTGAATGTGTTTGCCATAGTGTACCAATAAACTTTCTCAGATTTTATTTCTTAAAAAGTTTAATTAAATAAGAGGTCAGTTCTATTTGTGAACAAAGCTGTCTGAATGTAAAGTTAACAGAAAGCATCAGGGACTTTTACAGTTTTTCCCTGTGGCTGAGTGCTGCTGCAATTGCTTTTTAGAAAACTCAGTGCATATGATACTTTTTTTTTTTTATTAGAAAGTAAACAGAAAACACATGCCAAGTAGCCACTTCAAAAGGTCATTGCTGCAATACCAGTGCCTGAGCTGCGCAGAAGTCTCTTTACGAAATGGGAAAGCAGACAAGTTGCTTTCAGGTCTTTTGGTACAAAGCCGCAGCTGCAGCCAGCTTAGTGAAAGGTTTATGAACCTTCTGGATAGCCTCTGCTGCGTGTAATGAACCTACACTGATGTTTTGCTACTCTTCCGAAACTGGGTGAAACCCAAGAGTTTGAGGATTCAAACCAAGCAGAAATGAAGGGAAGGAGCGCTCGTAGGACGCGAAATCCTGGGCAAACACCTGCAGAAGTCATGGGTAGCACTAGCAGGAAGGCTGTGGGGAGGGATGGCCGAGTCCCCAGCTTTTGGTGAGGATATCCTACTCATTTTTTGGCCAAAGTCAGCACGTTGACATGATTTACCCAAACCAGAGGTATACCAGGAGCCCCCTTGGACACGGCACTAGGTGCCAGCTCTATGCGTGGGGCAGGCTGTGTGGGCTTGGCAGCTGCTCCAGGGGGATTCTCTCTTTTTGGCATCCCTAGGGGCTTTGCCGTGGCAGTGCTGAGGTTAGCCTGGGCTAGCATCCTGCTTTTTGGGTAGGATCTGTAGCTGGGGTATGGTCATTTAAGGTAGCGTGGTTATCTCTGTGCCCGGAGTGTTTTGCATCCCACGCGCTGTGCCTGCTCTGCTTTTTGCACAGCGTGGCTTGTGCAGGATATCATCTTACCAGAACAACGCTTCTGAGATGCTGCTGCGACTGGAGATGCCCTGACCTTCCAGTCACACGCTATCTCTTTCTTGTGCCAAAACAAAAAGGTAAGAAAATAGAAACTAAAAGTATAGAGCAATCACTGGGTATGTGTTTGCTTTGCTGATCCTGAGCCTGTAAATAATCTGGTTCACCAGCAATGTTTCTGTTTGGGGTTTCTGCCTCATTGCTTCTTGGTAACTGGCTTTGAAGATGCTTGGTGGTTTTCTTTGCTTTTTCAAGGGAGGGAGAAGGAAGATAAGAGCAGGTTGACTGCAGCTGTTGGAGACCAGTGGGGCGAGAAGCACAGCTCACTCTCCACGTGTGCTGAGGGAGGCAGCATGCTGCCCTGGCAGGGCTGACAGCAAGCATGGGAGAGGAGGGAAGCACAAAAAATAGCATGCATTCACATGGCCAGGTTTTCCCTGGGCTGGCATGCAGCACTGTTCCCAAAGCACATCCTTAGGCAAGGCTGTTTGTCCAGGTATGTGTGAGAAGAGCTGCACCCTTTTATTTAAAGCTGTGCATTTGAACAGGTTTCCAGTGAACTAGTGCAAGTACCTGTCCTCTTATTTCCTTATTGACTTATTTTTTTTTTCCCCCACATAATTGGCTTGTGAGTTAATTTAGCTCAGGTAAATCAATTAAGAGCAGACTGAGATTAATACACCATTGTCACACCTCCTCACGTGCGTTTGTGATATGGTATTTAAACTTGTAGAAAACTCTGTGTGAACAAAGCTTGGGAAACCGTGGTTCCTTTTCAGAAAGGTGAAGAGGAACTGGTTTCCCTTGTACCACTGAGGCTTTTGTGGACTTATTGCAAAGCGATCCCCGGGCAGTCTCAGCTGTGTCTCACAGTTCCCAGGCTCCTTCCCATGATATCAGCATTGCAGTCTCCTCTAGTGGCTCCCAAGCTTTTTGCTTGTGACCTCTTGGAGAACAAATGCACACTTCTCTGTTGAAAGAGGCAAGGATGAGGGCATGGAAATTTCTGACGTCTGCAGTTTAATTTCAGAGCTCAAATTTTAGAGGTGTATTTTGTGAAATAGGTAGGAGGCTGTCGAGGCCAAATGGAAATCACTGGAACAGCTTGTATGGGAGGGTGGCTTCTTGCATGCCGCAGCATACAAGAAGCCCTTGTGACAGTCCTACAGCTCTTCTGGAGCTGCCTGCTGTAGGGACGCTGCTTTTGTAATGTCTGCCTTTTGGGTACGGGAGAGCTTATTTCTGTGAGAAGCAGAGCCCTTTTCTTGCCCACTGAGTCTTTAAACCAAGCAGCATGAACCCTAAGCGATGCAGCATGACTTCCAGGTTCCGTGATACGCATGGGTGATTTTGCCAGCATTGTTCATATGCAGTGGGCAGAGAAGCAGGGGAACTTCACATGCAGCAGTTCCCCTCTGAATTGTCCCACGAATGCCGTCCCACCGGACCACCCCGATGCAGAATACAGCAGCCGTTCATTCACGCAGAACAGAGATCCGGGGCTGGCCATAGGAAGCAAAAGCCCTAAAGCACACTGCAGTATCCTTGTTCTCCCTTCACAAAGCTGCTCTGTGTTAAACTATGGTATCGACCCACACTGGCGCAAAAATGCCTTTCGTCAGGGGTTTGCATGCTGTGTTATATGAGGCTTCAGTTAAAAACAAACTGGCAGAACCTGATGTGGTGATTTACTGTTTAATGGTATCGGAAGTGAGTTTTGATCGGGGAAGAAATGGGAGGACCGTGCCCCGCTGCAGTGTCAGAGGGAGCAGGATGCTTGGGTGCCATGGTTGTCTCATGGTGGCTGCAGAGGGGATGGGGTATTCCAAAATCTTGGTCTGATATGTGGCTCTCCCAGAATGCAGCCCACAGATGCTTATACGTTTAATAAGGTGCTAAAGCAGAACTTGAAATGTTCATTCACAGTCTCCTGTTCTGGATCATTTCTTTGACCATCTGGTGTTGATTTTTTTTTTTTTTTTCTTAAAGATGCTTTGCATCCTGTGCATTACTTTCTGTTTACCCTTTGGGCCCCAGCCTGGCAGAGTGCCTGGGAATGTGCCTGATGTTCTGTCCCTTCCCAGCTCAACAAAACACTGAAGATGGTGTGTAACGATAAGCTGACTTCTTCCCGCTCCCACCTCATCCTACCACCTGCTAGGGGAGCCTTTGGGTGGAGGCTGGGAGAAGGCTGGGAGAGTTTGTACAAACAGCATTTTTCTTCCCAAGGAGGTTTTTAGCACTTGTTTTTGTGGCTCGCTCAGATTTGCATGCTTGAATACTGATAGCAGCTGGGCATCGAAGTGGTAGAAGAGAGAATTGTTCAATGGGAAAAAAAAGTCCATTCATGGGTTCAAGCAGAGTTACACTGACACTGAAAGCTGAAAGACTTTCCATCTGAACCTCCTTTTCCCCCACATGTTAGTGCTACCACTAAAATGCAGTAATGTTTTGCACTATGATGATTCAGTTTGTTTGCTTAGCTGGAGGAAAAGGGAAAACTCTCCCATAACTCTCCCCTTTTTGCAGTGACCGGAGTGAAAGGGCACATTTAAACGTGAGGAAGAGCTGGCAGCTGCTGAGGAAATCTGCTGGAAGGCAAGACCCAGGGAACTGCAGTGAGGGGACACTGGAGGTTTTTAGTATGACTGTGTATGCAGGCATGGGAAAAAGAGAGTGGTAAAAGGACCCGATGCCCACCACATTCAGTTGGAGAGGGAATGCAGAACCAGCCGTCATGACAAGCTGACTCAGGAGCAGGTTTTAATGTGCTGAAGGAGCTGGTGTCAGTCATGGTGGGTGGACGTTTGTCCTGTGGGACAGCAGCCCCACTGCTGGTGCTGGGTGCCCATCGGGGCCACCTCCAAGTCACAGAGCAGCGTGCTTCTGTCTCATGGCTGTGTCCCCTTGGTCTGCCTGCAGAGGTACCTCAGGAGGGCATGCAGCTGGGCTTACCCCTTTGCTCTGAGTGGCCTTCACTGTGCAGGCACGGCACTGCTGCATAAGCTATTAAATCAACTTAGCTGTTTTTCGTTTGTTTAAATGGCCTTTCACAGTGCTGTGAGTACCTTGTTCTTAAACTAAATCTTTTTGTTGCTCTTATCTGGATGCCTTTAGTTTTGTCATGCTGATGAAGTTCTTACTCCATTTATTTAGCCAGTGTTTATGTTGCCTAATGGTATGTTGTCCTCTGCTCTGGGATCCTCTTTGGTTCAGGTGGTACCACAGCTTTTCTAGGAAGAAAGCCAGGATTGCTCTGGTCATCGGTGTGCATTTGCTCGCTGCTTCCCTTATCTCTGTTTGTATTGTGCTGCCATCCATGGCACTCCTGCACTTGTCCTGTGTGTGGTGCCTGGAGCATAACACCTCAGTAGCTTGTGGTTTTTGTGGGGGACAAAAAGCCCCACAGGGAATGGCTGGTGAATGTTATAAGGATCTCAATAGTGTGTTTTGTTCTCCTAAATTAAGTTCCTGCCACGGGCCTTCCTATACGCTGAAGCATAGGAATCCATCTGAAAGTGCCTTCACTCCCTGTGTGTTTATTTTCAAAGTCCTTCAGGTTTTGTTTGTCTATTTTGTCGTGTCCAGTTTCTTATCTGATGCCTTCTGGTTACCTTTCTAACTCAGAGACAAAGTCCAAAGAAAGATTGGCATCTACTTACGGAGGGTGGGGTTGGCAGAGGAATGGATTAGCTCTGCCCCCTTTTTGATCTGAATATTGTCCTCACAAAACAACCCCAGCTGAGGTCTGAAAGAGTTGCATCTCCTGCAATTGTCACAGTCCCCAAACGTGGGACATCTTAAATTGTCATCTTAAATTGTCATCTTAAATTAAGGGACAAGACTGCTGTCCCATGGAGCTGTGGCATCAGGGGTGATGGGGCTGCGAGGCGTATTTAGTAAGAGAATTGACTGCTGGCAAATGTCCCTCAGGGCCACTTTCAAGGACGCCCGAGGATCAAGGTCCCACGTCATGCCCAGGCACTCCACCACACTGCTTCATCATCCCTACTGCTGGAAAGCAGGCCTTCAAGCTTCACGTGGATCTTCCCGTCATTTAAAGACTTCTTATCCTATCCCCAAGAAATCATTGTCTATGTTTTCTGTGTGATCTGTCTGCTTTAACATTGAGTGTTTGTGTTTCAGAGAGCACACAGAAGCAGAGAAAATTGACTCACCTTAGAAGGTGACTTGCAAGCCTTTCCGGCTGATCAGAGGCTTGGCTGGAAGACAGAAAACTCTGCTTATACTATACCAATGTGGTCTTAAAGTACCTCAGGGTGTCCTGGCTGCTGGTATTTAATGTGTGGCAGTGCATGGACACTGCAAAAGGAATACAAGATGTGTTACAAAGCAGTTGTTCCCCTATAACACGCTTGGGATCTGCCATGTGGCTGGAGCAAGACCCAGCAGTGACTGAGACCTCGTTCAGGTGAGGGTGAGCGACCTCAAGTGTGTAACAGAGAGAATGTGAAATATGTGAGCACAGCAAGAGAGCAGACAACCTTGTGGTGATTATTAATGGCCGTGTCCAGGTAATTAGCATGGTGAGTTATTTACAATACCCCCTGTTGGTAGAGAGAGTCCTGCAGCAATGTTAATGAGGGGGGATAATAAATAGTGAGGAAGCTAATGGTGGTTGCTTTAACTGGATACCAGACCAAAATCCTCTCCAGGGCCATTTAGTTGGCTCTCCTGACACTCTACTAGAGCAGAACTTACCTCAGCTCTCAACTGCTTCTTCTGTCCTGCTATAAGTGACTGAGGTGATGGTGGCGATGTCACTCTCGTGGGCCATGATGTAAGGTGCAAGTGAGTTTCAGTCTTGGGAGACAAACACACCTCCCGAACAGGCACGTCTCCTCAATCACCATTTCAGGTGTCTGAGCAGCCCTCTTCAAGAGGCCGTGCAACTGCAGATTTTTCCATGTTTTACCAAAGCGGCAGGAAAAGCAGTGCTTTCCGACAGCATTCCACAGCCGTTGCTTTGATTTTGGAGAATTCATTTCCAAAAAAATGTCTAGTGAGCTGAATAAAGCTGAAATAGCAAATCACAGATACCCAGAAGGAACAGTGTCCTGTTTATAAGGAAAGAGTGCGGTTACTGTGGTCAGACAGCCGGGCCACAGGCCAGGTCATGCCTCCTAAGCATATTTTATCTCGACTCATGTCACAGGCAGGATGTGGGGGATGTACGAGTTTCTCCTCTGAAAGGTGAGGGCGATTCACAGAGAGTGCAGGCTGGCGTTACTCCTGTGCCGGCTGCTTTGCCTTAAACCAGCTTCTTCATGAAGGTGTCGGAGGAAATCACCTCAGTGTCATTCCCCAGGCAGTCGGGGTGGCGAAAGGAGGCTGTGACCAGGCCTGAATGGACCCATTCTTCTTGGCCAAGTACTACTACTTAAGGTATGTATCTGCTGGGTGAGCCAGGGTGTGACCGTCATCCTTAAACTACTTGTGGAGCTACTGTGGGCTGGAAACCACCGGGCTGGAGGCAGGGGCCCTGAGTGTCCTTGCTTGCGCTGCTCGCCCGTGCTGCCCTGCCCTCGCTGCTGATGCTGCGTGTGGATGGGAAGAGGCTCCATGGGCTGCAGAAGCAGCTCTGCTCCGCTGGCTGGAGCTAAGGGGACGTCTAGTGGTGGTATTTCAAGATCCAGATTTCCCCTTAACTACAGGCATCTGTTTTTCCTGCTGTTGCTGCAGCTTCCTCCAGAGTGATTTTGTGGAGGGCAGCAGTGAGATTAAAAGTGCCTTGTGTCGTGTTTCCCTTGTGAAAGAAACCCCCCAAATTCAATTACGAGATGTGGGTGAACTCCAGCTTTCAGTCTGTGTGAGGATCCCTCTGTGACTTCCAGATGGAGGAAGGGTGTAACTGGTGCAAAGCTGATGCTGTCGTCCTGACTTGTCCTGATGTGCTCTGTCTGTGCACTGAGACCCCAGAACTTAAGAGTGATTTGAGCTTCACAGAATATGTAAGACTTTCTGGCTCTGGCAGCACAGTGAGACCCCACCGCACAGCACAGGCACTCTCAAACTGGCTGCTGGTTTCTCAATGCTATGCACTGATTTCCGTGGTCACGTATCACCTCTCCTCAGGTAGTCGTTGGGTCCTTACCATGAGGTAAAACTGAAAGAGACAGCACCGTGTCCCCCTTTTCCACACACTTACATGCTGCCGAGACTATAGCAAATGTATGTAACTGAACGTATCAGTGCAACACGATACAATAAATAAATAGTGAAGGAAGATTAAGGGGGGATTGTTAATATTATCCTATTTTCTTTTAGGATTTACAAAGATTAAATATTCTACAGTTGGTAGTATGTTTGCTCTGAGGGAATGTGCTGGCAGAATGACGGCTTTCTGGCAAAATGATATTTGGGGCTGCGCCAATAACTGGTGGAGAAACTCAGGTGCAGCTCCCAAGCGATGGTTCTCCTGCTGAAGACCATTGCAACAGGCAGACACGTTAATGTACTGCTGAACCACCTCCTCTTTCTCTCCAGTCTAAGAAATGCATCATGTTTCCTCAGTGCAAAGGAACTCATTACTTATTTTTCATGCTAATAAACCAAATGCAATGTATACATGCCCCCCTGTTGTGTTCTGGAATTGCTGCTGCTGCAGTCACCGTAGGGGAGGATTTTGCTGCTGCTGTTGCTGTGTTTTTCTTGTGGCACATTATTTAGACAAAGCTGTCTCTTGTTTCTCTCTCTATTTTTGTATTTTTTATTTTTTTTTAGGCAGAGGGAAACATCTCTAGTTTGTTGGACAGTTTTCTTTTCTGAAGCCCCTTAGCTGATTAATTTCCTTGAATGTCTCTTTTCCTATTTCTCAATAATTCTTTCTCTCTCTCTCTCTTTTTTTTTTTCTTCTCCTTCCCTTCCCTTTACTTTTTTTTTTTTTTCTTTTTTTCCCCCCTTCCTTGAATGAGGAAACCTCCTCAAAACCAGTGACCAGCAGAAAGACCTTGGGTAATAATCCTTCACCCTTGTCCATCTTCTTTATTTAGCCCGGACTTTTCTCTGACTTTCTGGCTTGTACATGCCTGAGGCCAGTCATTACCTTGATTACAGAACAGCCTTCTGTGATGTAATTGCTCTGGTGCGGAGCGGAGACACAGGCAGAGCTCAGACACCTACCTTTCCTTCAGACAAGCTTATGAAAGCTTGTCTTGTGCTTGGGGCTGGCTAAAATTCCCAGCATGATGTACTGAAGTGGTTCCTTTACTGTGGATTCACACTGATTTTTTTTTTTTTTTCCAATTTAATCCCTTCCTTCTCACCTCCCAGATTTTTCCAATGTGTAATTTTAGATTTTTTAAAAAGTTAAGATGTTTTTATTTAATTTTCCCTGTTCTTCCTTGCTGTCATACGCTTCCTATTTTGCCTAGAAATGTACTAAAGTATGTGAAGAGCAGATTTGTGGGTGGGGTTACTATGCCCCCTTCACCCCAAGACTCTTCCTGCCCTTGCTGCACAAGTGTATGTCATTTTAACTTCATCAAAATCTGAAAAAAATGCAGTAGTTTTAAAGTCACAGGATTTTATTTTACTTCTTGTTGTGCTGTGACTTCTCTAAGGCTTGTGAGGTACTGAAGGGCTCTGTGATGGGAAGAGAGAGAAAATGCCTATTTCTTTGTATCAGCAAGTTCTGCAAGGATGACTTTCCGTGGTAATGGCCTCACCTCACTCCTTCACACCAGCTATCGCTACTTCGGGCAGCACTGCAAACAGCAAAGCCCCGGAGGAGGGGAGAGTCTGGTTTGGAAGAAAGTTTCCATGTCCTAGCTATCCTTACAGTGAGTACCTCATTGCTTTCATGAGGGATTTTGCCACATGCTGTTTTGTGATGCACTGGAAATGAATCTGAATTTCCCTTTTTTTTTTTTTTTTTTTTCTCAGCGTGTCACTATTTTCCACCCATCTCACCGACCAGATTAGATTTGTGGGTGCAGGGTCTAAGCGAGGGTGTTGCAGGTATGGATAAGATGGAAACGTTATTCCTTCCTCGTGAGCTGTCTGTGCAAGGAGCGCGTATTCCGCAGGGGTGTACTGGTGTGCAAGGGATGCTCAGAAGCCCCCCGGCTCCCGGCTGCTCCTCCAGTGGAGCAACAGTGCCAGCTGCTGGCTGCTGCCCCTGGCCGGCCTGCCTGCCGGGGGGCTCGGCCAGGCTTCCCTGGGAGAGCACCCTGCTGATGGTTTGGGTACTCATCAGTGGCTTCTCCCTTTGGCAGTCCCTGTTTCCATACCAAAATAATATTCCTGTGCGGTCAGGTATGCTCATGCTGGTTGCTTTCATTGGGACGTTTGGCACTGTTGTTGTTCCAACACGTTTGCTTGTGTCGTTCTCAAGCCCCTTTCCTCCAACAGTCTCTGCTGTGGGCAGTGGAGGGGCTGTGGAAGATGTCGTATGCTTTCTGGGATGATTTTTTAATTAGTTTATGTCAGCAGCAGTTTGTCAGCTGCAAATCCGAGATTCTCATCTGTGCTACAATCACTGTCTGCTCTGGTGATGTGGTGGCTTACATGTTTTTGTGCAGGGCACTGCACTGGGGTTTTGGTCAGAAAAAAGAGGAAGAAACTGTGTGTGTGTGTGTGGGGGGGGGGGGGGGGGTCAAAGAAGAGAATGTACAGGTGTAGACATAAGTTTCATTTCATTAAAATTCAAGTGAAATGCTTTAATAGGAATATATATATATATTTAAAGAGAAATATGAGTTGGAAAAGACAAGTCTGTTTCCTCAGGAGTTTCCCACAGAAAGGTGTTCTCCTTTCCTGTTTGATTCATAATCCTTTGTCTTGCCCTGTCTCTTTCCCTTTCCAGCCCACAGTCATTTTCTAGTGGTCATGGTGTTTGCAAATGGTGCTGGTGGGGAGAAATGAATGAGTAGGAGACTGGAGAAGGAAAAAAAAAGGGGGGAAAAAGGAGTAAATAGAGTGACAGCCTTGCAGAGAAAGGGGAAAGGAGGTGAATGGGTGAAGCAAGTAACCTAGGAGGATGGCTGAGGAAAGTTTGCTGGGGAAAAAAAAAAAAAAAAAAAAAGGATGGATGGGAGGAGAGAAGCAGCCAAACAAGCTGAAAGCGAGTTTGATGAATCAGGGTTTCTGTGGTTTTCTTGCACCTCCCAAAGTACCATTTTTAACTCCCTCCCAGCCACAAATTTTCTTCATAATTATTTTGGAACTGAGCATAAGAGGAAAACAAATAAATCAGCTATTCTTAAATACATGTGGCGAGTCCAGGCTGAGGCACAGGTGGACTGCGGCCATGCGAGGTCTCTGCATTGAGGTCAGAGAGCTTTGGCCACCCAGCAGGCTGAGCACAGCTTCCAGCCCTCTGTTGCT
The DNA here is from genome assembly GCF_011077185.1 of Oxyura jamaicensis. NCBI lineage: Eukaryota > Metazoa > Chordata > Aves > Anseriformes > Anatidae > Oxyura > Oxyura jamaicensis. The sequence goes on along the minus strand of NC_048893.1, from coordinate 59,025,521 downwards.
CTTTTACTCGGGTGCCTTTTTTCTCTACTGCCTTCACAGGGAAATCTAAGCCAGGCAGGCCAGAACTGAAATAAATAAATGCAATAAATAAAATAATAATAATTGATGCTACCTGGAAAGGCAAATCTCCTTCAGTGAAACTGAAACCTCAGATTTCTGGGAAGGTTTTACCGGGTGAAGCTTATAAGCCTCATGACAACAGCAACTCAGCAGAGAAGTTGCATGCACATGCAGCGCTGCTCGCACTGTGAGTCCTGAGGCTGTCAGGTGCTTTGGTGGATGTCAGGAATGGGAAATCAGAGCAATTAGGGGATAATCTCAGTCAGTTTTTCAAATCAATGATTTCCTGATTCCCAGGGGTGCTGGGAATGGTTCAAAAGTGAAATTTAGATATTGCCTAACATCTCAGAAAGCAGAAGGCAAATAAACAGAAAATGAGTTTTTAATTCTAGGCTCCCCTAGCTAAATAGAAAACTGCTACTGCCCTGAGCTAAAAAGGTAACGGAGAATTTGGGATTCTTATTTTTTGTTTACTTGTTTGTTTTGTTTTTTAACTAATGCTTTTGAAAGTTATTGTAAATTATTGTAATTGTGACTATAACAATAGCTGTAGGCAGAGAAAGAAGCAGATCCAAGCACTCCAAGCAAATCAGAACAGTAACTACTTTACAGTAAGACCCACAAGTGCCACTCAGCTGACTGCTCTCTCAACTCTTTCTTAACTAACTTTTGTGAGAGGGGAAGAAGGGAGACATTAGTTTTGCTCGTTAAGATGGTTTTCTACCAAAAGAAATGTGTGCCTGACCTGGCACAAGGAAGTGTGTAGAGGAGAGCGAGGTATAACCATCCCCTTTCAGTGACAGCAAGCTGCTAGGCTGACCCTAGCCACACCACGTAACTTCACCACGGTGTCTGGGAGGTAGAAAACATACAAGCATGTTCATATATGAGGGTAGATTTAATCTAATGGGCCAACTACACTGAGCTGGCATTTTGCACATAGCAAGAACAAGGCTCTAAAATAAGAAATGTTATTGTGATACTTGCGTCTTCAGCTTGGATATTACATGGTACTCAGTTGGATTCCTTCTTTGCATGTTCATTGCTTGAATCACCTAATGGCTGTATTTTATTTTAAATTGCAGAGTAAGAAGTTTTTATTTTGCATTATAAACTCATTTCACAAGGGATTTCTTTATAAGAGTTTTGTCGTTTACGTTGCTCATTATGAGTCTTTTGAGGTCTGCAATTTTAATGTTTTATTTGTATCAGCTTTGGCTGAACCTATAAAATAACTTATAAAATCTGTTCATAAAAAAAAAATAAATTGAAAATCACAGATTTGGTAAACGGCAGGAACTTATTTGAGTCACTAAAGGCATGCCTGGAAGCTTGAGGGAGGGGTGCCAGAAGTGGCTGGAAAGGCACCAGACAAAGCACAGGAACAATGGGACATACAGGAGAACAGGATGCCCCCTTCAGGGGAGCTGTTCCACTAAAAGAACCCCCATAACAAATTTTCTAAGGTTATCAAAAGTAAAATAAAGCACATGCTCTGAAAGAAAGAGAGATCAGGACTGGTTTTTCCTATTAACTTGCCATCGGTACTCAGTGCTGCTGTGTAGCTTCCACCTGGAGACTTGCCGAAATCTTACGAAGCTCCCCAAGAGCTGGTGAGTGGTTAAAAGACCAGTCTCAAGTTTCTATTTGAACACATGTAGCATTTTCTTTCCCAATAGAACATCTACCTTACTGCTCTGGTTTGGACTTAGACACTCTTGCACCATCCCTGTTTGCCCTGAGCCACCCTTTCTTTCTTCCCAAAATCTCCAGGTTTCAATCTCTTCCGATGCACCAAGGGTCTGAACCTATCTCTCACATCAGGAGCACACGCAGATGTGAGAAAAGGCATGTAACAAGGAGCCACTAATGGAGAAGATTCTGTGAAATTGATTTCTTCAGTACAACTGGTCTGTTTGTAATGACAGTGTTTTGATTCTTACTGGTATAAATAATTGAGCTGGATGTCACATTAATATTTTTTATTTAATTGAATGAAATGCAAATCTTTCCAGGACATGTGGCTGAAATCTTGAAGATTTTGTTCTGAAATATATATATATATATATATTTCTTGGTTTTCATTCAAACACGTTTGTTTTAGATAAAGCAATGTTTCTTAACCAATTGAAAATACCAATCAAAAATAACTTTTGGCAGCTGAAGACATGTAATTTAAAAGATCTACCTAGGAACTTTTTTAGAAGTGAAAATTTACCATATCTCAGCCCCGGGGAGTATCTGTATTAGCATCAGTAATTCATTCTCAAAGGTGAGATAAGAACAGAGCAATTGCAGGTGGGGTTCAGGTACCTTCAGAACTGAGCTGAAGCTTTTTAGAGGGAGAGACACAGCAGGTGACATCTTCATTGACTGTTTAGGATGTAAAAACCAGTATACTCTAGGATCTAGGATCTGGGGGTTGTTATATTCCTGGCTCTCCCCCCACCCCTTTTTCTTGCAGGGCTGCTTTCTGACCATTCCAGCGGTGCAATCAGACAAGCAACAGCACTGATAGTGGGGAAGAGAAAAGTGTACGAGCCCATCTAACTCCAGGCTGAAGCTGCTGTGTGAGAAGGAATCCAGTTACAAAGACCTCAACAGCAGCCATGCCTGGATGCTGTGGGAGAATGCTCTTGGTCATTTCTCATCCCTTCTTCCTATGGGATACTTGAAAACACGAGGTTTGTATGCATGTTAGGTCTACGCTACTTTGCCTATTTGTTTCAGTGTCCAGGTTAAGGCGTAGTTTGTAATGCTAACTGGGGGAAAGAGAATACAGCTTTGAGAGATGTTCCTCCTGATGTACACCCTCTGAGGCTTTGGAGCAGACCAACTGGGAGTTTGTAGACTTCTAAGGGATCCTCCCTGCACATGAAATTTCCAAAACTTACTATAGCTTTGACTGAAAATGTTCCAGGGTCAAACTGAACCAAGTGTAAAAGCCAGCAATCTTTCAATTTTAAGGAACATACCCTACTTAAAAGCATGTCTCTGGCTGTAGTGAAGACGGACTGATGACTTTGGTTTGCCACCCAGAGGGACTCAGACAGGTGGGAGAAGCACGCCAATGGGGACCATAAGATATTCAGCCAGGACAGATGCTGAGTTCTGCACCTGGGGTGGATGAACCCTGGTGCTGACAGAGGCTGGGGAGCAGTTTGGCAGGAAAGGCCCTGAATGTCTCAATCTGGGGGGGCAGTAGGCTCTTCTTAGTGGTACTGGAGGGGGGGCATGAGGCAGAGCAGCCTGATCTGAGCTAGCTCAGACCTAAGCTTGCTTTGAACAAATGGTAGGACTAAGGAAGTAACAGATTTCCATCCCCAGTCTGCCCCCATCTTGCCATGAGAAGCCACTGCCTCAGCTTTTCTGGTGCAGTTGTTCCTCTCACTACTTTTGAACCCTGTCCTGCTAAGTGATTTGGGTTCCAAACCAGAGGAGCCCTGTTACAGCTGTGTTCTACTTTATTTTACTTTCACGCAGGCGTGAGCTCCTCTAAAGCCGTATATTCCTTTGAGTAAATGGAGCAGGTTACATGCTTTATTATCCACTACAGACCCTAGAAATAACCTGCCCCTTACTGTAAATATAGACATATTTTCCTAACAGAGAAGCTGGCCTGAAAGACGAGCGTGGAGGAGGCGAAGGACCTCTGCATCCAGGTGAGATGTTCGGGAGGAGGCAGGCGCTGTTTCTCCATGTGACAGCAGCGGGGTGGCATACCGTCGGGGCAGAGAGGTGGCAGTCTGTCCCTGCAGGGACAGCTGTCCGTCCCTCATGGTACAACTGTCCCTGCCCACGGGCTGCAGCGGGAGCACAGCGTGCTCGGCGGTGACGGGAGCCGCGGTGCCACTAGGTGTCCCTTGTCACCCGAGTGAAGTACGTGGCACGTCGCCGTGGCTTCTTTTTCCTCTTTTCACTTAATTCTCCAGGGAAAGAGACTCCCTTGTAGAAGGGTGTTTGTTCTGAAGGGGTATTTCTCCCAGGGGCAACCCAAATTTCCTCACTGGTAGTGCTCGGAAACACGGGGTAGCTCAGCTGGACAGCATGGCAGTGGCTGACTTCTGCCAACCCCAGTGCAGGCTTGGACAGTGTTGAGGGGGTCCTGGCAGCCCCCAGACAGAGCTGCTGGGAATGAGGGCATGTAGCTTTGGGGTTTCCTTGTACCTTCGTGGTGACTTGGACCTTTGGGGCGGGTTCCTGTTGAAGTTGACACCCATTGGGGACCCAGCCTTGCGGGGACAGCAGAAGGCACATGCCAGGCTCCTCAGGGAGATCCCCAGGGCCACCTCCCTCCTCGGCGGTGTGGCCATAGCCCCAGAAGCTTGGTGTGTCCCTGCCGGGAAGGGAAGGGGCTTGGGGGAGAGCCAGCAGCCCCTGGAGGAGGTGGGCGGCTGTGGGCATATGGCATGGAGCAGGGAGAGCTCTGCAAGGCTCTTAGAGGCAGCGCCTAAGGGGGCACAGGGAAACCTCCCTAGCCTGCTCCTTCCTGGTCTCCCCAAACCTCTCCTTATGTTTCCCAGCCTGAGCAATAGGACTGTGCTGGTCTCTCCTGCAGTCCTTTAAGAGTTAATTCCTTCCTGTGCTGTAGATGTGTGGCCATGTTTTCACTGGAGTGGAAGCTGCGCTTCCATATGTCCCTAACTCCCACAGCTGACACCTCGGCACGGACATCTGCGCCGCTTGGCAAGCCCGTGCCCTTGCAAGGATTCACCTGAGCTTGTGTGGGGCAACTCCTCTCTGCCCCTGTCCTCCGTGGTGCCCCACGTACCTCATACTGCTGCTGCACACCCAGGGAGATGCACGTGTCCCCACACCGCCCTGAAAGCATCAACGTGGGGTTATCTGCCTGGATGGTGTTTAGTGCATTACAAGTATTTCTTGAATGTGGGTAAGAACTGATTGACTGTAATCTGTTTCTTAGGATGTGCTGCTGCAGTGTGCAATTGCACAAACCAAGCTGTTGTGTATTCAGAGTTGCATCTGCCTGCCCAAATGACAAAAATGAAGTATTTGCTGCTTTCCACTTTAAACCTTTTGGAGCCAGTAATACTCATCCTCCTCATGCACCAAGGTATCCACATGTGCCACTCACCAGCCTGGGACTTCTTCACCAAGCAATGTCTGAGCAAATCTCCTAACAACAGAGCAACTGCTCGCAGATTATTGTGATCATAATTTGGCTGACATAGCCTTTATTACTAATGGTGATGCTGGAGATGGAAAACCCAGCTTGATTCTCAGATCCCTGCTGGAAAGTAATAAAATAAAGAGGAACAAAATCCATGAGTGTATTTGCTACCAAACCTTTGAAAAACACAAAAATGGAACCCTGCCAATACTGTTGCTGGCAATTTTTCAGATCAGAGCCTCTCTCCGAGATAGCATTAGAATTGGAAGTGCATTTTGTATCTATGGCATTAGTATCACATTGTGTACAAACGGAGAGTTTACAATTATTTTACATTTATTGGTTTGCATTGTAATTACTGTGTGCTGCTCTTATATCTTCAGTGTATTTTTAAGCATCTTCCAGTAATGTAATAATTAGAAAATAACTTCAGTTATTGTGAAAAATGTGTTTATTTTGCTAACTGAAAGAATGGACAAAAGAAGTGCTTCAGTGGAAGTGCTCTTATAAAAATGGAAGGTATTGCAGTTTTTCAGTGAGGTCTTTGTTGAGAACATTGGGTAAGGGAGGTTGGCTTTTACAGTCTCTTTTGTCCATCTTTGTGCAATGTTAGAATTTGCAGCTAATTCTGATGGCAGAAGATTCTCCTGTGCTGGTGGCTGAGGATGATTTAGTATCATGTACAACCACAGGAAACTTCCCCAAGCCATAGCTAGGATTTTGAATAACAGAATGAGCCTTTGGTACTAAAAAACAAGTCCGCAGTACTAAGAATACAGGAAAAGCTATTAAAATTTTGAACGTAAAAAGGGCCACTTGATAAAATCAGTAGCAAATAAAAGAGGAATGTAAATGTAATTTCATCGATTGATTTCACTCCGTCTCTTTTTTCACGTTAATATATTTTTGTCTCTTAACTCATAACCACACAGTAATTAAAAAATGTAAGAAAAACTAACTTTTTACCACGCTAATTAAACTGTATGTCACATAGGCATTTGGGGAGAATTTCCCATGCTTTCCAGTGTGAATGGAAGGAAAGAGCAGTGGTGCTCACTTTAAACTCGATTTTTCTCTAGTACCTTGCAAAAAGGCTTCATTGTATTTTGATTAATCCATGCTTGGTCCACCTCGAATGTTTCCATGGAAACAGTTTTTTTTTTTTTTTTTTTTTTTTTCCCCCTTGATGGCAACTGTTAGGCTCGGGAAGGTTCCTCTCTGCACAAAACCATTCCAGCTCCTAAAGAACTACATGTTGGAAATTTAATATACATAAACAAAACTCCCAAATTCCTCCTCAGTATCATTGTTGTCAGTGCTAATAGAGAACTGTTTTCTTAATGATACACAATGGTGCTCTTTCACTCCAGAAGAAAATAGAATAACCTTATTATTCTTCCTACTGCAAGAGAGCACTTTTCTTGGTCCAGAAAAAAATTAGCCTGCAAACCTTTCAAAATGAAATTTTAAGAGTTCTGATGTGTGAATATTATCTAGTTCTGGGCATAAATCATTCGGCTTAATGGCTGTTAAAATTGAATTAAACTTGTCTTGTAGATTGGTAGTAATTTGAACAAATTATTCTTGTGTGTCACTTTTTTTTTATTATTTATTTTCCCCAAAGAAAATAACATTCTCTTAATGCATGCTCCTATATTTGGAATAGATTTTGAAAATCAACCAATAGAGGGAGCATTTGTGTGGTATTATTAATTTAACAAAGTGCTTGGAAACATGACCATCATTTCTCATGGTGTATTTCCACAGCATACTTTTTGTCTAAAATTATTAGAATTCTTAACCATTTGTAAAACTAGAAAAGGTTTTGGTTTGGGGTGTTTTCATTTTCGAAAAAAACAATCTTAACTTCTGCTGACAGCTCAAGTAGCTATTTTAAATTGATGATTGGGTTTATTGTCTGGAAAACTGGAAGTCTGACCACAGAGGACTTACTTTTTTTTTTTTGTTGTTGTTTGTTTGTTAAAAAGTAATTGTTGCTTAAAATACCTAGAGGAAAACAATTTAAACACCTCTAATTGATATTTGAGTTCTTACTTTCATTACATCTAGGAGTACCACTCAGACTTCAAGATCCCATCATATAAGATGCTGTAGAAATACAGAATGTAAATATGTTTATTTGTTTATTGCAATGTCCTGGCACCAGTGATTGTAAAAGTCAGGGCAGAGATGACAGAAAAATATCCCCTTCCCCTTCTCCTTCCCTCTCCTTTCCCACGTGGAATATGCCAAATGGAAAATGACTTCGAGAGCAAAATAGTTTTCAAGCTTCCTCCAAGTACATACTATGAATAAAAATTATATATCACGCTAAGGAAAAAGGTAGGCACCTCAGTATGTCTTTCCCATGTTCACTATTACAATCTCTTCATACAATAACAACACTTTTTTGCATCATGTTCTACTTCCATTTTCTTAAGCTTTTGGAGCACTGTTACTTTCAGCTACTATAACTGCACTTTGTAGTCTTCTCTAATGGAGACAAGCATGTCTAATCTTCTCTAATGGGGACACAACTTGTGAAGGGAGGAATGCTTTTCACAGCGGCTCTGCAGATTGCAGTGTTACCCTTTTGATGACACAGGAGGCTGTGCAACATTTTAGGGTAGGACAGAACAGTGAAATAACTGGGACCTCTAAGGCCTGGCTACAATTACTTGAATGAAACTTGATGAAGATGTGGGGCTGAACATCTCTTGACTATGAAATATGACAATGCCCAAAGTGGACATGCAGTCACGATCTGGTGGTGACGTACCAAGAGCTTGACTTTGGAGAACTGTGTTGCCCAAAGTCCAGGGTTTCTCTGAAGCAAGCTTTATTTCTGTCTTATTTGTTGGGCTGCTTTTGTGTGTGCTCATTTTGGACTTCACGAGAATCATGTGGTGGATCCTTCTTCTTTTTTTTTTTTTTTTTTTTTTCTCTTGATTTTTTTCTTCTTCTTGATATTGATATCTCTTTCTCTCTCTTTTTTTTCTTTTCCTTGGTATTGCTTTCTCTGCTGATTAACTTGGGATGTAACTGTTTGTTTTGTCATTTGTCCTGGCCCTAGAACAGGCAATGCCAAGACAGACCCAGAACAACGTGAATGGCATTAACAGCATCTTAAAATTAAGCTGGAACAGTACAGTCTGCAACAGTGCCATGTGCTGCAGAGGGAGAACCCTATTTATATGCCAGCAGGCTATTCTGGGTGTGCTAACACTGGGAGTGAGCAGCTGTGAGAAAAACAGAGAATAAGTGATAGTACACTCTGAAATGGAAATCACAGCAAAGCACCATATGTGTTGACTAAGTAGCACCGCCAGCACCCTTGTTTTAGTGCTCTGATGAGATAGCTTCCAAGTTACTCCACAAATTATCACAAAATGCTCTGCCACACAGCAGTCTCCAGAAGTCTCTGGAAACGTAGCCCTACCGACTCGTACAAACACATGGGACAACACTGCACTTGTGGGAGAGAACGTCTTGAATGTCTTGGTCTTGAACGGTGCTGCAAGACCAAGCATGGCAGAAATATTTGCCCTTCTCGCTGCATACCTAACAAACAAATGTACGTATCATCCCCTGGAAATGCAGTGTCCTACTCATGATGTTGTTAGTGAGCACCTTCCAGACATGCTCCTGCTCACCGGGCTGGTGCACCACAATATTTACTTTTGCCTCCTAAAGCTTTAAAACAAATGAGAACAGAATATGTATTCCCTTGACAGGCCAGGAAGATGACTGCTTTTCCGCATGGTTTGGTTATTTATTTTCCTACCATGGCACTGGTTATGATCAGTGTTTTACTTCCAGTTTTGCTCTCAGCCTCTTTAAAGGTTTGAAAAGTCCCTGAGCCCATCTGTCAGTGCAATGGACTAACTTGCCATGGGCATGGAAATAATGTAGCTATGGTAGGTAGCCAAGGGCAAGCTAGAGCTCATGTTAGGAGGCCCTGAGGTGGATTTCCTGAAGTTTTGAAATGAAGCTGGCTCCAATTACACCTGCAAATACAAGCCAGGTTGTTAAAAGCAGTTAGCGCTCCTCTATGGCCTCATCTGTCAAACTGGTTCACATTTAACATGGCAAAGTCTTGATAATCCGGTGGTTCTAGAAGGCTCTGGCTTCACTGCAGGTGCTTAGCCCTTCTCAGCATGGTGGCTCCAGGCACTGGCTCAGAAGCACCTACAGAGCTCCTGGACACACCTGTGTCCATCATGGCATGGCCTCCCATGTTGCCCAGCCTGGAGGGCCGGCAGCACGTGCCACAGCCCTGTGACAGGCATGGCCCACCTCCTGTTCCACTCCCCCTTCCTACTCCTCTGAAAATCCTCATGGAAGTCTCTTGTTAAACCAGGCATTGCCCTCAGCACATCTGAAGGTTTGGTCCTTACTGAATGTGCATTGATCTTCTGGTGGTGTTGCAAAAGTGCCACCATGCTGTCTGTTATTGCCAGTGTTGCGTGCTGGTTGCTTTTGGGATTTACCCATATTGCTAGTGCCTTTGCTGCCCCTTGAAGGATGTGTGGTTCCCACCAGCCGCATCTGCCTTCCAGAGGGGTGCACCAAGAGGTGGGTCACCCTTCGTCAAAGTGCCTCAAATCATGCGTCAAAGCCCAGCAGACAGGTGTGTTTAGAGGTGATCCTGCATGTCCTGTGTAATGAGAGGGCACCTGAAGGCTGAGGTCCTCCTGTGGCAGTGCAGCAGGTATAAGGCATGGGTCAGAAGCAGCTAAGTCCCATTTTCAAAACTGAGATGTCTAAAGATGTCTAATAGCATGTGTCTCACTGAAAATCCCTGGGATGCAGGTACACAGTAAAATTTGTAAAGAGTCTGAGGATCTAACAGTATTGTGAGCAACCCATGAGATTTCCAATTCCGTAATCAGTTTAGGCATCCAACTCCCACTGGTTGCTGAAGTTGTGTGCCTTAACATAGCTGTTTAAAGGTCGTGTGTAAAGGTTAAACACGAGGTTTCTTGCTGGCATTGATGAATTGAAGTAATTGGTCATCATGACACAGCAGCAGCAGTGTACAGGAAAATTGTCAGTGGGAAGGTGGCTGGATGAAGTTAAGCACAGGGATTGGGGCCACAGATTTGGAGGACTCTGCAACAGCTGCTTTCATCTTAATTGTCTTGTTTGGGATTGTCATCTTCCAGCTGGTAGAGTCACAGAAATCTGAGGTGAAAACTAGGGCACTGAGAACAGCTCCTGAACAAGATTCCTCTCATGACTCAGATTCCTCTCACCTCACCATGGGCAAAGAGCACTGATGCAAGAACAGTAGTTCCCATGGAGAAGCACAGTTCAGAGAGCAAAATTATAGGCACACACACATAGTTATGTGGTTTATCATGAATGTGCAGAGCATATTTTGAAAACGTTGCATAACATAATTACTAGCTTCCGTGATGCAAAATCCTTAGGGAAATTATTGTTGTATGAATATATACATTAGACATATGCCTATTGAATTTAATGGTCTATTGGGGAAAAATATGTTGGTCAATAATTGACCTAAGTTCACTGTGTGCTTATAGGTCATCAAATTAGTCAGAATTTTATTTTCTGAACTTCAAAGCATAGTTATTTAGGACCCATGATAGGTTTTGCTCATTCCCACTGAAGGAAACAAACTCCATGATTATTTTTTGACACAGGTGAAAAATCCTATCCTGGCACATTCAAAAGTAGGTAATGAGAAATTACATCCTTAAAAAAATATGAAAAGAAAACAGAAATTCTAAAATATCAAATTTTCATTGTCTGAGTCTTTCAACTGCTTCATTCCAAGTTTTTGTCCAGTTCTATATTCAGATTTTTTGTCTGTGTTTTGCCAAGTGGATTTATGCATATGTTTGGACACCTGGGAAGGCCACAAGAGTTCATAAGCCTAGACCCTTAGTCTATTTCCCTTGGCTGTCATGTACTGAGTTACTTCTGCAAAGTTTCTCATGCACTGTGAGCCATGGCTGTTTCCAACGTCTTCTGTAGCTTCAAGAACAACCTGAGGAAGTGTTAGGCTTGTAGACCCAAATGGACCTTAATGGACACGATCAATCCCACCTGGGACCTCCACCCCCACACCATGGCCTGGGACCCATTTCAGCTCAGTGTGAGGCTACTGTTCTGTTGGTGGGTGGTAGTCTTCAGTTTCCTCTTCTAGGGGGCTTCTGGTAGAGAAGGTTTTCATCCAGTTGCACCTGGTGTGCTGTTGATGGTCAGCAGAACTCATTATTATCCCCAGCATGTTTGGCTCTGTGGGTTTCTGTCCTACATTGATGGCCTGGATGGTAGAGGGAAGATCTGCTCCTGCTTCATCCCCTTTGTGGTGCACATGGTTCTCTGAGGATAAGAGGCTGGTTCCCAACCCAATTCCCCTCAGGATGGTGATCTGGTTATTGTTACTTGCTATTTCTTAGCATGTAGGTCAGTAACTATTTTTGTGCACTAAACTTGATTTTTTTTTTTTTTAAGGTAAAATTGACTGTTCTAACCTGTGACCCATATAGTTTTTATGCTCAATTTTGTTTATCTTAGCCTGTATATTTTATCGTATGTTGGGTTTCTATGGCCAATATACGTATTTCAGTGCTATGCTATTTGGTAGCTTAGGCTTTGTGGTGATTTTTAAAAAAAATTATTGAAATTTTTATTTTTCCCCATTGAATGGCAACATTTGCACCTAGTTGCAAGGGTCAGGTGTCCTATTTTTTTTTTTTTTTAACATATTTCTGTTGATGTGTATTTGCTACTCTGTATTTGCTGCTTCTTCTGATGACAGGGAAGCTTTCACACAATTGTGCTGAAATAAACTTCCTTGAATGTTAAGTGGATCATCCCTGTGTCCTCTGAAGTACCTTAAGAAAAGGGTCTTAATTCACTTTAGGTAAAGCTTATTTAATCTTTTTCAGTCCTAACATTTCAGGCTTCAAAAACAAATTCTGTGTTTAGTTTAAAAAATCACCATAATCAGAAGTCTAACTCTAATTCCAGGCTTTATTTTTGCTTCTCAATTAGCTGGAAAATGTTACTGGGTGCCTATAATGGGTGTCTTTGATCGCAAGACAGTCATATAAACAACATGAAAGTTAATAGGCTTTCAGGCCAAACATTCCTCATTATGCTCAACAACAACAAATATATATATATATATATATATATATATATATATATATATATATATAATAGAAAACAGCTCAAATTGCTGTGTGCTCTGGGCTGGCCTGAGCTAAGTTGCATGGCCTACATTAACTTCCTCGACTAATGGTGCAGTGCTTAGGATAATGGTGTTGCAGGCCCAAGGTATATCCATGCAGCCTTCTGCAAACCTGGGCTTGTTCAGCCCTCTCTGCAAGCTAGCCAGGAGGGAGCCAGCTCTGGCATGGAATCCTTGTAGTCTGCTGGATGCGGTGTATGCTGGAACCGCGAAGCTCTCGGCCTTTGCTGAGTTCAGGTAAGGCCTCAGACCGAATGCTGGCATGATGCTGGATTAGAAGTAGCTGGGGAACAGCAGCATGGCTGCTGGTGGTGCCCGTCTCAGGGTGCGAGTGGGGAACCTAAATGCTTCTTGCATGGTGTGCTATTTCGGTGGGTACGTGAGAAAAAGAGAAATTTTCTGTGGGAGTAAATAAAATCTCTCATCTCTACAGAGATCTGGTGAAAGAGGCCTTGTTGACAAAAGCCACAAGCCTGCTTCCTGCTTGTCCCACCACTTCCTGTGGGGCTGTTGTGTCTGCGCATTCCGAGTTATATAGGTGATACATAGCCATGTTTGTGGGGTAGGGCTTCTGTTAGCCTTGTGAGGGAAAGGGCTGTGTTTGGCGGTGGTGGTGCCTACAGAGTGCCCTCAAAGGTGGTGAGGGACAAGGGCGCCCGAAAGCTAGAGCAGGATGCATCCTGGTTACAGCTAGGAGTTGGGAGAAACTGGGCCCTACTTGAGGGTCATGTTGAGAATTTAGCTGCTAACATTAAGGAGAGTGAGATGGTGTGAGCCATGGTGTTTCAAGAGCATATTATTCCCCCCACCCCTTGTGGCTCTTCACGTTTGGCAAGAGGCAGGTGGAAGTTATTTTCCAATCAGACTTCATATGTCTACTTCAAGGCCTTGGAGGCCGAGGGCTATTTGCATTAAAGGTCACTACAGTTGTGTGGAGCATGAATTTAACTTTATGGAAATGATGAAATAGTGTTTAAAAAAAAAAAAGGCACAGCTAAATCTCTCCAAATCTCTGATCCTTGCATTCAGTATCTAACATCCTTGCTTATATGCAGCAAAGTGGTTTTCTTTTCCCCCATTCATTCATGAGTTTCCATGAGAGCTGAAAACACTAATTAAATATAATAATAATAATAATTGAAGTAAAAATATCTCTGTGCTCTTATGTTAGCTATATGCTCCTTTAGACATTGAGAGAACATGGGCATGGCCTAGCTGGTGTTGAGCTGGGTGGCAAAGCCAATGTGAGCAGCCTCCAAGATCCACATGAGCTCGGCACCTTGTCTGCTCGAGCACCTGGGCCAATGCAGGGAGTAGCTGGGGAGAAGCACTGGTGCTGTTGAAGGACAGTGCGTGCAGGGGAAATGCAGAAGATATTGAGAACATCTGGAGTTGTTGCTGCTACTGAAAATGAAGTTAATGGTCACCCTAAAATATTAACCCACTGAGCAGGAAGGGTGCTTAGCTTTGGTTGCACAGTCACCACAACTGTTTGTTACAGCATCAAATGGGGCTGAAGCTCTTTCTCCCATTGACCTAAACACGTGCAGAAATTCCCCTGTTGCTGAAGGCAGAGTGAATTATTATGCTGGTTGATGAAGGGGGCTTGTAGTCAAATTCCAGTAGTAAGTCTCAGGAAAAATGAAGTTGGTCTCATTCTAGGCCTATTAATTTCAACCACACCAGGACTGAATCACTTTTGGAGACGCTTAAGAATATTTGTGTTCTATAAAATAATGCAAGTAATAGATTTATGAAGGTATATATAATACACTGGTTTGGGGCTTTCAGTGACTCACATGCCTTATGACTGTCTTCTACATAAAACATTAATATGAAAATCTGTGTAATTCACTTTCTGCAACTTAACAGTAGTGTGAAACCACAGCTATTCAAAATGCAAAATATTTGTTACAGAATGCAAAATTCCCACTTTCCTGTGATTTAGATCACAATTCATCCTAACTATAATTATTATCCATCACTGAATTACTGTCTGTTAATGATGTATTTGTTTCTTTGATTACAGGGGTTAATGTCAACATGTGTTCCAGACACAATTTATCTCAGACTTTTTAATCACCACAACAGTCACCATAATGTCTGGTCAAGTAAATCCCATCATGAGCTTTTTTTTTACCCCGAGGGAAAGCATTTTCAATTAAGTTGTGCTTTAGAAATGTTGGAACATATTAATGTGGCTTATCATTCTCCCTAGGATAAAATAATTTCCAGCAGCCCTCAGAAGACCAGTTCAGCATCTTTTCTTTCTTCAGCCTAAAGCAGAGCTCTCTGCACCAGTTTGTGATGATGTCACTGGACACAAGTCTAAAGGCAGAGAAGCTGCATATTGGTAATGTGTGAGTCACCCGAAATAAAGATTCTGTGAATTGAAAGCATTTCTGTTAATTTTGTTGTCTCCACCCAAATTCAGATCTGCATTGGTCCTGCAGGGCTAACACTATGAGAAATATCAGAGTTTTCTGCTTTTGTGCTTGAGCTTGTCTACAGCCAAAAATGATGCTGCTTGAAATCTCCTGTTAGCCCGCAATGTGCGTACATGATCAGCATCCTCTCCTTTTGCATATCGTCAAAGGGCATTGACTGGGATTTTTTAAATTATTATTATTAAGCAGAGGGTTAGTGCTCTGCTGAGGAAGGTTTTTGGTAGCATTTCTCGGTACCTTACTGAGCACTTGTAACAGAGCTGGTCTCTCTCTACATCATGGGATGTAGACTGGGGTAGTCAGCAGCTTCACAGGTGGGACCAGAGCAGAGGGAAGGTGTGGTTTGTAGATGTATTTAAAGGTAATTTAACTTAAAACTGACTTGGGTGTTTGTAGCAGGGAGTTCAACACAATCTGTAAAACTCACCAGTTGAGACAGGCCAATATTTTGGATGTCAATGATAGTCACCAGCTCTTGCAGTTAAATTGCTTCCAGTGCTCAGGCTTGCTAGGGTAAAAGTAGCTTGGATGGGTCAAAGCTAAATGTGGACAAGTCCAATAAGATCCAGTTTCTTGTGCTACATGTGAAAATTATTTTCCGTAAATCATGTCTGAAGTTTATTTTCAATGTGCTGATTCCTGGGTTAGCTGTGTGCACCAAAGCACAGCTGTTTGAGATGGTTGGTGGAACAAGACAGGTTATATTCAATTGTCACTAGTCACATTTTGTCTGCAGGTTTGCTCAGCATATGGGTGTGAAGAGAGGTGACAAAGACAAGTGTTCTTTACAACAGGGTATATGGACCTCAAGTTGCTACAAAAATCAGTCAGTGTTTGATCATCACCCAAAATTCAAAAATGAATTTCAATGTACATTTAACAGATAGCAAAGCACTGAATAACTTATTTCTTGCTACTTCTTTTTGCTCTATATAGGAAACATATATAGGAATTGCTTCCAAGGGCAATCTCAGGTGTGTTCTCCCAACTGTTTCATCAAATTTTACATTACAGCCTACATAATGGTCACAGTTTCTGCGTGCATAGCTACATGAGAAGCAGTGCTGGAGTGTTTTTTTTTTTTTTTTTTTTTTGTGTGTGGCTGTATGTGCCACCTCCTCCCCCACCTCTGTGGGGTGGGACCCAGCTCATGCACTAAGAAGTCATCCCACTTCCTTACTGCTGGTTATACTGGAGGTGACAGCTTTTGCTGACATGATAATCCTCCCTGAAATGGTTGCTTCCATCCAAATGGCTGTAAAAAAAAAAAAAAAAAAGAAAAAGAAAATCAGCAAATGTATTTCACAGATAAAGGAGGGAATTAAAGTCTCTTCATGTCCACCTAGCTGTTCTTACTGCTCAGCCTGATCTTTAGTGGAGGTTTCTGTTTTTTCACGGGTCTGTAAATAGAAGTCAGTTATTTGCTTATATGTACTCATTTATCTGGCAGGAATGTATATGGTTGTATTTCATGATTGTCAGGGCTGCTTTGGTTGGTGATGTCAAGTCCTGATGATCAAGTCCTCTGCCAGTTGTCCAAGTTCCCCTTGGCATTGCTTTCTGGCTGTGTCTTGTTGGCTCTAGCATGTTAGATTTGCATTTCAGGTTCAGCTATAAATTCCTGCTTTGTATTCTGCAGAAGCTCCTACTGAATTTTGGTTAAAGATTTTTACTTATCAAATAATAGTTGAATCACCCTTAACTATTTTGAAGAGATGATTTGAACTGGCATTCATCATCCTCAGTTGAACTTTTAGGGTGGAATCTGAATTTCTGAAAGATGTGATAAAAGCTTCCGTGTTTGTCCATCTTGGGAAAGACTTGCTGATGATTTCATTCCCTCTGCTGAAGTTTTATAGTTCTCAAATATTCTTTACCTGTGGAAGTTGTAGTAAGTAGTGTTATAGACCAAAACCTTGAATAATCCCATTGCTGTTCTGCACAAATCAATTTCAAAGCAACCTGTTACTTTGTCAACATCAGTACATCTTGTCCAGATTTATTCTCTTTTTGGGCATATTACAAGATATATTATCACTTAATCTATTGCTAAGGACTCCTGAATCCTGTAGTCCAATGAGTAAGCAGCTGCCAGAGCTCCATGTGCCCAGGTCTAACTGGCTGTGGGGCTGAGCATGTGTTGCTAACAGATGCATACATAAACACATATACAATAGACATATGCACACAGCCAGTTTGACAGATGAACACAAACACTCATGGAAATGCAAACAGCACCAACAGCCTCACCCTCTTTCCCTTTCTGGCTTCTTGGGATGAAGATTTGTTAGCAGAAAATAGATACAAATATGCCACGTGGGTCCATGATGGCCTTAGACACTCATTTTGCTCTGTAGCTGGCCCTTGAATCTTCTCATCTCAGTCTGCTTCAGGTATGGACATGTATATGTTCATATACATGCACACGGGTCACTCAGTTGACCTAATGGTCTCCACAGCATTTGGTCTCTCTGGTAGCCAGCTCCTCCAGTTGCATCAAGCACACAAGTGTGCACCTAGATTCCCAGGCCACTTACCCTCTCACTGGTTGTCCAACTTGATTGTTGTTAGTGATCACATGCTGACACACATACTTGTGCTTGCTGCGGTTTCTGGTGTGACTGTGCTGCAGACTGCGGTAATCTGATGTCAGGCAAGCACCCTGATCAGCCCCCCTTCTTTTTTTATAGAAATGATTGCAGCACTCTGCACTGTGCTGTTGTGGCCTCGCTGGGACAGGTTCCCCAGGGAAGTGGTCATGGCAACAAGCCTGCTGAAGTTCAAGAAGTGTTTGGGCGATGCTCTCAGATGTAAGGTCTGACTTTTGTGTGGTCCTGTGTGGAACCAGGAGTTGGACTCAATGATCCTGGTGGAAGTGCTTGCCAAGCTGCTTTCCATCACTTATCGACAGTCCTGGCTGTCAGGAGAGGTACCAGTTGACTGTTGGCTAACAAATGTGATGCACATCTACAAGAAGGACCAGAAGGAGTGATACCATAAAAGCTAATTGAAGAAACTCCTTGAGACTCAATTTGGAGTTTTAGAAAGCACACATTCTTTAATTGGGGTGCCTGGCACACAGATTGCTCTACCTAGTGTGTGTCATGAGTTACTAAACTACAAAGGTTTTATGCAATTAAAGTATACATATTCATTAGATTTCCAGTGAACAATTAACATATTCATATTATTCCCTAGAGCTCATTAAATACGCAAATACCCCTGATGCATGCATATTTGTTTTCAGGGTCTTCTGGTGGTGTTCGATAGTCTTCCTAATTGTTCGCTGGTTGAACCCAATTCTTGCATGTGCTCAGGCCATCTCATTCTTTCTTATCTTATTGTTTCAACTCAGGCATGTATACTGAGCTTAGCTGGTTATGCATCCAAGGACGTATGCATACCATGAGTTCCTCACTTAATCTTCTGATATATCCTCCAGGCCTGGTTCTACTTGCCCTCACTTTGAGTTACAAGCCTGTATTTTCTTACCTATGAAGTTAGCTAAGTAATACAAAGTTTCTGAACTTCTATTTATATAACTAAACATAGTAAAGGTGAGACCCATGTGCTCATAAAGCATTTCAAATTTTGCTCCATTGCCCTATCAAAAAGAGGAGGGAATCATATGTCCTTTGGTTCAGTATCAGGAGGATCTGGGAAGCTACAGGCCTGTCAGTCTGACCTGGGTGCTGGGGAAGCAGATCATCGTAAGTGCTGTCACACAGCACTTACAGGACGACCAAGTGATTAGGCCCAGTCACCATGGGTTTATCTAAAGGCAGGTTCTGCTTGACGAACCTGATCTTCTACAATAAGGTGGTGTGCTCAGTAGATGAGGGAAAGGCTGTGGATACGGTCTACCTAGATAGATTTCAGTAAGGCTTTTGATACTGTTTCACACAGTATTCTGAAGAAGCTGGCTGCTGAAGGCCTGGACCGGTGTGTTCTTCATTGGGTTAAAAACAGTCTGGGTGGCTGGGCCCAAAGAGTTGTGGTGAATGGAGTCAAATCTAGCTGGAGGCTGGTTACTAGTGTTGTCCCCCAGGGCTCAGTAGTGGGGCCAGTTCTCTTCAGTGTATGTTTATCAATGATCTGGGTGAGAGGACTGAGTGCACCCTCAGTAAGTTTGCAGATGACGCCAAGTTAGGGGCAAGCGTTGATCAGCCTGAGGGTAGGAGGGCTGTGCAGAGGGATCTGGCTAGGCTGGACAGATGGGGCAAGGCCAACTGTGAAGTTCAACGAGGTTAAGTGCCAGGTCCTGCACTTGGGGCACGACAACCTCATACAACACTGCAGGCTGGGGGAAGAGTGGCTGGAAAGCTGCGAGGTGGAAAGGGACCTAGGGGTCTTGGTTGATAGCCTGGTGACAGCCTCTGGTTTCACCGTAAGTGTATTTTTCTGTTGTAAACCAATCTCTAGATTTTTTGAGAAGCTCAGTTTCCTTACCTTGGTCTATGGCTAGCCTGAAGCAGAGGGGTTTGCCTGTGGTACTGAAAGCTTTGTTACCTAATGTAGTCCTTGTCTTGGTTTTGCTGCCATAAATGATTGTCTGTGAGTAATGAAGAAAATAAATGCTCAAAAACTATGTGCTTGTATGCGGAAATGCTGGGTTTGTCTATTAAAATGTTTAAATATTGAATAATGAATGTTCCCTTTCTGTTGTTTGGTGTTTGTGGCTGAAGTGCTGCACCTTATGCTCGCTCATATAATTAGCAAACATAACTGAAAGGTTGAGTAGTAATTAGGTAAGTAAAGAAGTTCAGTAAGGGTTGCAGATAAGGACAGACTAGATAGTTTGCTGGAAGATTTTTTTTCCCTTCAGTGAGAAGGGCCTGCAAGAAAATTTTCCCATCATCTGAGAATGGGTCAGACACCTTGTAGAGCCACAGTCTTTTTACTGGCAAAACGAGAGATTTTGCTGTCTGTCTATTTCACTGCAGCATTTTGTACTGTCCCTCTGTGTGTTGCATCTTTCAGTTATCGAGCATTTTGTGAATCCCTTTTTTTTTTTTTTGTCTTTTTTTTTGTCAGGTACTTTTCTTCCGGCAAAAGTTGTATTCTGTCTCATAATGTAGCATCACTCCACTTCTTAAACATTCCTCTATTGTCCTTTGTCGGGGTCTTTTAAAATACTGGCATACAAAGTGTTTTTCTTGGCATATGCTGCAGAATTTGTGGTGATACTGATCTGTGACTTTTTGCCCTTCCTCAGATCTTGGCAACAACCAGTACTCTGCTGAGATTACAGATCTGAGTTTGTAGGTGGAGACTATTCCTTGAACTTGTGTATTCGGGTACCGCTAGGCTGGCACTGGGATTTTCTGAAGTGATGTGAATCATGCTTCTTCCATGATTATTTTGAAAAGCATTGACTCAGTCCTCCCTCTCTCCATGGCTTCATAGCTTTTGCCTATGCTTCAAGTTTGTGATGGGTTTGTACCATATTCTGAAATAATCAACTTTGTTTAGATCAGAAATAAATTACTCTCTACTTCCCACAAATGAGCGATGCTTGACCACGTCCTTGAAGCAGGGCCTCAACGCACGTAGCCAGTGTTCGGGAGGAGGACAGACGTTTTCACAACGAGAGCCCACCCCTCCCCTCTTCTTCCTTTTTCCACCTTTTATTGCTGAGTGTGACATCATATGGTATGGAATATCCCTTTGGTTGGTTTAGGTCAGCTGCCCTGCTGATGTTTCTTTCTCACTTTTTGCCCACCCCCTAGGAGGGTCAGAGAGAGTCCTGATGCTGTGCCAGCACTTCTCAGCAGCAGACACAACACTGGTGTGATACCACTGCTGTTCTAGCTACAAGTGCAGAGCGCAGCACTGTATGGGCTGCTGCAGGGAAAGTTAACATCCCAGCCAGACCCAGTACAGAAGTGCAGGCAGATATGCAAGTGAGAATGATAGTGTGGCGTTTGTTTTTTCATTTCAGTGACTATCTGAGAAAAGTAGCTCTACCAAATTGTACCGATAAATCTCTCTGCTTTGGTTTTTGTCATTTTAGAGCACGTTACCATGTACTAAATGTGATAATATCCAGTGCTGTGTGAAGGAGTTTTTTTTTTTTTTTTTTTCCAAGTGTTTTCTTGTCTATTTTCTACCTTTCTTCTCACGTCTACTGTTACAAGTTTTGAGCGGATTGATGCTTTTTCCTTCCTGGGAAATAAATAATGTTTAAATAAGAATACAAAATGACTGGAGTGGGTGATAACTCAGAAAAGATTAATATGGCATAATGAATTGCTTTAAGTTAACCTAATAATTATTAGCATTGCTTTGCAGTCTCTTTTAAAAGCCTGAGGAAGACTGCTCTGTGTTATAGTTAATTATCATTTCAGCTATCTAGACTGTGATTCAAAAAGCCTAGGAAAATGCTTTCTTAACAACTTAGCTAAGACTTCAGTCTTCAGTTGTCCTTCTTGGTTAGCTAAGTACACC
Source organism: Oxyura jamaicensis (assembly GCF_011077185.1). NCBI lineage: Eukaryota > Metazoa > Chordata > Aves > Anseriformes > Anatidae > Oxyura > Oxyura jamaicensis. The sequence goes on along the minus strand of NC_048893.1, from coordinate 59,004,211 downwards.
TTAAAATCATTCTCTTTATTTAAGCTGTTTCCCACACTGCTCAGTTTCTCATGACCCAAAACAAGCGGTACAGAATATCAGAAAAAGCTGCAAAAGCACTCAAGTTTGATACAGAAAAAGCATTTGATGGTGTAGGATGAGTTGCTCCACCACACACTACAGACACTTCTAGCACCTTTGCTCTTGGAAGATGAGCATCTATGATCTGCAGCAAAAAATAGACAATGCAGCAAATCTTTATGCAGCAGAATGCAGAGGTGGTCCTCCCCCACCCTGCTACACCGGCATTCATCCTCTAATTTTGTTAGGGCAGATGTTTTTAAATGGTGAACCAGAAATAATTCTGATGCTACAAAGGCAGAGTTGTTAGTGGAGGTAGTTGGCCTGTTTTTCCCTTTCACTGGCATTTTGCTTTCGTGTGTTATGTCCTACAGAATCTGATTCTGAAGACTAATGCAATTCCTGCTCTTTAGCCCCCTAAATCATAATTTTGAATGTTTGTTGTACTGCATTAATTGCTAACATCTGTCTATACTGTGGAGCAACTTCACTGCTGTTCTTGTTTTCCACTGTGAATCATGCTCAAAGCATCTGCCTTTGGAGACCGTCAGTAGAGGGCCTCCTGTCATGCAGAGACATATCTTGGCAGAGTCGAGAAACTGATGTCTTAATTTGTGCTCAGTTTTATTATTATTATTATTATTATTTTAAATAAGGGTCATGGAGGAAAGCTGCCAACAAAGAAAAATTGAAAGAAATCATTTATTTCCGCAAGGCCATAAGCTGCTCTGTGTGCACAGAGGTCAGCTATGACCGCTGGCAACTTGACTCCAGCCATTCCTGAAGGTCATCGGTGTTGTTTGTGTTAGCTCATGTGAGAAATCTACATCTTAGTCCAGACTTGCAACAGGCTTTTAGCATCTGTTCTCCCAAGCTAGTGAAAAAGTGATCGTACGATTGTGGAGAGAGGTGAATCTCCTCAGTGGGTAGCCCTCTATGCACAGAAATATCAAAGTAAGAGGGCTAAAATTAGGCAGTGATCATATCTGAAGGTCTTGAAGAGCAGGTTGTGATGCTCACATACAAAAAAAATGGATGCTGCTGATAAAGATCGGGGGAAAGGGAGAACTTTGCAGATACTAAGGCAGAAGAAGTAAGTGTGGCTGTCAACAGACCCTTGTATTTTACCCAGTAATTCTTGTCTGTAGACAGGATAAGTCATGTGTGGGCTTAACTTTAAACATGTGCTGAAGTATTTTGTTAAGATTGGCTTCTTTTCAGTGTTGTGGTTTTTTCCCTCTTTCCTCCTTGCCTGGAGCAGATACAGGGTGAGGTAGAAGCAACCACTTGGTAGTCCTCAAAGGAACGAGAGGCAATAAAGAGAAGGGAAAGTTTTGTTGATGTGAACTGTTCAGGTCACAATCTCTCTCACTTCTCTGGTGTCTATTTTGATTTTGTTGTTGTTTTGTCTAGATTTTTATCTCATTCAATTGGGATTGGTGTTCTGGGGGAAATGCATTAACAAACAGAGGTAAGGTAAAAAACAGCAAAATATTTTTAAGAGATCTCCTTTGATTAAACACTGTCTTTGAAAGATGCCCAGTTGAGACACAAATGAATTTGGGGTTCTGATGTGCCCATCATTTCCCATGTTTGCTACTGGGCTTCATTATTGCCTATGACAAGAGGAGCTCAGACAGAATAAAAGTGATTTTGGGTGGTTTTACCTGCAAATCATTTAACACATGAATTTATGGGTCTTTGGGTTATGTGGCCATTTGCATAAGTAGATGAGAAATGGCAGTCCATTGTAGGAAAGCTTAAAAAAATCATGTGTAATTTCCTTCAGTAAAGGGCAATTTAAGAAAAAGACAATGAAAATGAGGGAAGGATTTTTAGTCTAAGTGAAAAATCAGAGTGGCGGTGATGATAGTTGGATGACACGCTGTGTAAAGGACACTGAGTAGAATATAACAAAAGGAATAAATCAATCAGAAAAGAACAACAGAAAGTAAATACACATGCTCAGATTTTTTTATACTATTTTTCTAAAGAAAGCATGTTCTAGTTTATAACTGAAAACTGTTTCTCTGGGATTTTTCCCGAGGAGCGAGACACTGTATCAGCAAAGTTCTGTAGTCATTTATTTAATAACCAAAATAAATCAAATTAAGATTAAGGAAAATTGTTCACTGGTAATGGAATGTACTAACTCTGAATAACTTAAGAACAGAGAGCTCAGTTTTGTATTGCTTAGACTTATGATGTACATAATGCCATTTTAGGTCAGCACCTTAAATAAAACCACTGAGGAGTACCTAAAATGGAAAGAAAAGCATCATAAATTCATAAAAAGAGAGTAAATGAACAGGAGAAGAAAGCAGGCAAGCTTGGCAAGTTAAACAGAGAAATTTAGACTGTAATTAATGAACTAATGGATAAAACAGAATAATAGCTTAGCAAAATTACTAAAAAGTTCAACACAGTAACAGGACGTCTCTGGATACTCAGCTGACACAGAACAAATATTTAATACAAATGCACACATTTCAAGAGAAATTAGTACTAGATAATGTTGATATATGTTGATATATAATGTTGATATATGATATATAACCTGTTGATATATGTTGTATATGTTGATATATAATGTTGATATATGATATATAACCTGTTGATATATGATATATAACCTCAGAAATATCTGAGGTTATATATCATAGAAAGGAAAAAAATTGTGTGTGAATCATGTTTAGGCACCATTAGTATATGATTATATGTGCATATTTGAAATGAAAATTTCCTGTGAACTCATCAACATATTATATTTTGGGGTGCATATACAGTGCCTTTGAGCAGTTTGATTTATTTCTACGTCTGTTTTAAACCAAACATTGATAAGATTGATGAAATTCACATGAGATCTGAATCTTCAGTATTATGGAATATCATGTGACCTTACAGACAAGTTGAGTGAATAAGGTTTAGCATTTGTGAAAAGGAGGGGTGAGTAAATCCTAATTACTCATAGAGGTAAGGCAGGATGAAGAGACAGAGAATCACAATCACTGTCAGTTCCTGAAGTGAATGAAAGTGTATACATATCCAAAACCAAACTAAGAAAAGCTCTGAAGAGGTAGTGAGGATTTGACAACTACACAGCTTGTCTCCCCTGCAATAGCAAGTAATGTTGGCCAGATCTCTCGGAGCCTGGTGCTCAAATGCACTTGGGCATGCAAATCTTGGTCCTTGTACGTATGACATTCAGTAAATGAAATCAGTTCTGCTTTAAAATAATCACCTTCTCCTCCTTATACAGTCTTGATTTGAGCTTTACTACATTGGTGGCATTGTGTTGCAACATTGTGTTTCTTCAACTGGGTTGATAAAAAGATGATGAAGCGTGGGGAGCTCTCAGAGAGGGTGGGTACCCTGTGTTTGAAAGCATGACCACAGCAGATTTAGAAATACCTATAATTAGTTTTTATCCTACCATGGCTAATTCATTAAAGCTAAGAGATGACAGCATAGATTTCAGCCTGTGTTAGCAATGTGAGATATACTACTTATCTTCAGCAGTCTTGCAAGTGATAAATTGATAACCGAGAGATTCGTCTTCAAAATATTCTTGGACAGTGGTAAAATAATTAATATCAGGAGCTTTTTCCTAGATGATAGTATTTTTATTCTGAAGAAAATATATTGAAACCATCAATCTAGCTGAGCTGGAAAACCATGCATAAGAGAAAGAAGTCAAACTGATAGATATAACCAAAGTGGAGGTCAAACAATACTGCCTGAATCTTGACCCTGATTCAGGAACTGTATGCCTTCTCCCTTTCATGTAGTCCTATGAAACAAGAAACTTATCCATGAATTCTTTAACTGAGCTCTTACACAGAATCTTTCATCAAACATTCCAATTTTAATCAAGCTTGCATAGGAAAGTACATTTTTGAAGACTGGAGATACTTAGCTCTGAGCCTTACACAATCTCTGCAAACTTCAGAAACCGGTCGCGTTGCCCTGCCTAAATGTGAGGAGTGTGAACAAAGACTGAGAGTTGCTCAGATGCCGTAGGACAGCCCCATGCTCTGAAGAAAGGATTGGGATGTAGAGTTTTCCTGCAAAGCAAGAAAAATTGGAACAAAAACCTTTGTAATGTAAATCTGTGCTCCTTGTGTTGGCAGGATTCAAATTCTATAGGGAGTAAACTTAATAACCTAAGCAACTATCAGAAATTACATAAATATTCTTCTTCAGTTAATGAAAGGAACACTGCAATGAAGACTACAAAGCGATTGATTAAACATTGCTGAACTAGGAAACGTACTTTTGTAGCCATACATTTTTTTTTCACTGTTACCCTGAAGGGAAATTGCTGTGAATCTCCGACCCTACAATGGTGGAGAATTTCCTTATCTTCTTGATATACTTTAAGGCCAGGCACCGTGGCAAAACTTTTATGATGAACTAAGTTAATTATCTTCAAATTGTAATGTGCAGTGTCATGATGTTATGGTAGGAGCATGATGCAGTGTTAGGTTTTATTGCTGTTTGTCATCACATTAAATTGGCTTAGTTTGGAATTGCAGCAAGAACATTAGCATTCAAAACCAGTACTGCCTTGAACGCTGTCCAGCCCATTCACTTCTCTCTCTCCCTCTCCCTCTCTCTCTTTCCCTCCCTCCTCCCCCCGCCCCAACTTGTTCAGTAATTCTGCTTTGTGCCTCTTTGAATGCAAGAGAGAGTGTCAGCTTTCTCCTCCTCTCCCTACTGTTGTTACTGGGAGCTATTTCAGAGTGGAAATCTGGCTTTCAGTTTCCCATCTTGTTTTGTTCCTGTGATTATAGGTGATTTGTTATTTTTCACATCTTTGAATTCTGCTTAGTTTTGTATATTGTTGATCTGTGAAAGCCTTTCTGAAGTACAAAAGTTACACGATTTTGAAAAATTAAGTTTTATTTTTTTTATGCGTGTGCTAGTGAAGGTTGTAAAACTGGGGGTTCCACTACATCTAGAACTGAAATAAAGCATTTTGATTTTGTTTGGGAAATGTTGAAATATTTCTTCATTTCTGAAGCAATCTTTCTGTCTCACTGTTTTGTCCCATTTTCAGCATGAATTTCATCTTTATATGTCAAGCATACGTGGGAATGGATAGAAAACCCACACTGAAGTTGGAGGAACTGGAATCAGCTTAGTGGGAACTGTGTCTACCCAGAAGTGCACAGAGATTTGTGTAGGGTGGAGGTAACACTGGGGTATCATCCAGCCCCACCTCTTGCTCATGGCGTGGTCAGCTAGGTCGGGTTGTCATGGCCTTGTCCAATTGAGTTTTGAGCTCAAAGATGCAGACTTTGGCTTCTCTGAGCACCCTTTCCAATAATTGATCACACTTGATGTGGAAATGCTTTTGTTAATATCCATCTAGAATTTCCCTTGCTACTTATCTATTATTACCTGTTGAATGATCTTTGGCTTTTGTGCTTTCACTGTATGCTTTCAGGCAGGTTTCCCTGTCTACTCTACACCTTGCCATTAGGCTGTTGAAGACCGCTATTAGATCACCCCTGAACATTTTCCCGTTCTTAGGGCTGAACAAGCCTGGTTTCTCAGCCTCTCCTTGGACTTGTGTGATCCAGTTTGACAGTCCTCCTGTGCTGGTGGTTGTCCCCTGGACTTGTCCCAGTTTGTCAGCGTCTTTCTTTAACTAGAGATCTTGTAACTGAATGTGGTAACCCACAGGTGGTCTCACAAGTGCCAAATAGGAGGGAGGAGGATTGATTGCCTGAGCTGCTGGCTATGCTCTTGCTAAAACAAGCCAGTATGTGGTTAGTCATCTTCGCCTCAAGGGCTTACAGCTAAACCACTGCTATATGCATCAGAGCTGACCTTGAGCACAGCCAGATAAATCCCAGAGGGAAGAAGATGCAGAGGGCAGAGGATTACAGAGAAAGAAGGTTACCAACTGGACAGGGCAATTAAAGCCTACCGGTGCCTTCAGGGCCCTGACACTCACATACTTGTTACAGAGTAGAAAGAAACAAACCGATGCCCACATATACATTAAAACGTTGCCTTGAGTAAGCTCGATGGTAATTTGCCATTAGTCCAGAGTTACCTGACCTAACTTTAGCTGCTAAAAAATACGGTACCTAGTCTAGGCATCCCTGATAGGTTGCCTGAATCACCTCCAGGAATGCTTGTGTCTCTCTGCAGACATCGGGGTAGACTAGATGATAAGCTGAGATTCAGCGTCTAGTTTTTAGTTAGCTAAATTCAGATACGATGATTATCCCGATGGGATTGTACCATGAGATGATACTATTGCATACTTAAAAGAAGAAAACAAATGTTTACATTCAGTTTAACTCCAGTGTAGAAGCTTCTGCCTCAGCTTCAGACCTCAGAGTCTTACCTTCAAACTGACTGGGTATAACTCATGGTTGCTACTTGTTCCTGTTAGGGCAGGGTAACGTTCTTGACATTCAGTATTGTGGTTGGCTGTGCACCAGGTAGGCTTGTAAAAGTCTCAGAAATGATTCTTCAGGGGTTTTCCAGCTAGATCCCTGGAAAACACGTTTTGCTCATGTCCTGAAGAAAGCTCAGTCTTGAAGTGAGATTTTGCAGCCATTTAGTAGTGATCATAGGAGTGTGCTTATGGTGCTGGAGGCGCTAAACAAATCTTATCCAAGATCCACCAAGCCTGTTTGCTTTGAAAACAACTGATGAAAGTGTGAATCTCAGTAAAGAGAAAATCTTTCTAAGCTGAGCTAGATGCTGGTGGTGGTGAACATGTTTATTCTTTGGAGGGCTTCCAGTATTTTAATATTGTTTTGTCCTAAGTAATGGGCTCATCGTGGGAGTTAGTTTGACCAAAAAGCTCAACTTGTTTTGAGGAAAGCTCTTCAGCTATTTGATCAACAGCTCTCTCAAGGCTTTATGGAAATTGAGGTAATCACAGATTGCCATCAGAGTAACATGAAAACATCTGAGTATTTTTTGAAGAAACAAATTATAAAGGTGTTGGGCTTTTTTTTCCCCAAGACAGTACACTTTTGGGGAAGCTTTCAAATTGACTTTTTCATCTGGCATTTCTTTTGTCATACAAAATTTCCTATGTGCTCTAGATACAAAAGAGGAAGCTTAATGGCCCATGAGCAGAGATCTTATACCAAGGCAATCATAAATCTCTAACACAGCTGAATGTGCTAAACTATCAGTCTTTGTGTTCAGCAATAGAAGCAGCTGAGCCTCTTTTTCTGTAGCACAAAGCACAGCTGGAGTCACCTGGCAAGACCATGAGATGTGAAGGGGGAGTGTGGCAGGGACTGGGTTTCCTAGGTTTCGTGCTTGAGCCAGGAGCAAGGCTGGAGAGAACAGACCTGGGCAGGAACCAGAGGTTCTTTTTTATTATTATTTTATTGTATTGTATTTTCCCCCAGGAAATTCCATGATTTCAAAAATTGTTTCCATTTTGGCACTGAAAGTCAGATGTAGACTTTTCTGTTTAAAGTATCATTTTGCAATCAGCCAAAACACTATACTTTGCCTTGTTTGGAATTTCTGAAAGTAGGACTGCTGTAAATGTGTATTTTTCTCTATATTTTTTCAATCTGTTTTGTGCTGCAAAACCTGCTCAAAGAAGAGAAGAAATAAAAGATTAGTTTTTCAGAGCTGCTATGCAAATCCAGGTGCCGCTGAGTTTATCTGAAGTTATATCCTTGTGGATATTGAACACTCCTGAAAAAATCAGGGCTGGGATAGTCCTACGTCACACATGTGAGCTGGAAGGTGTGAACAGGCTTTACCATGAAGTGATGCATCAGCCAGACTATAGAGAAAGAAAAAGACTGTTCCTACAGGCATTTCTTCAGGCCTTGGCTGTAAAGGTCTTTGCTATTGCTTTGATCTTCAAAATCTCAGGTTTGCTTAGCAGTGTTCTCTGTTTATCTCAGCTGTTGACTTTATTATTCTAAAATTCACTCTGTTTCCACGAGGTGCTGAGAACCTCTTTAATTATCAGAACAGGAATTGCACTTGGAGTACTATTCTGTGCAGCTCTGACCATGGCCACGTGTAGTCAACCTTGTGAAGGAGAGAGAGGCTGTACTTTATTCCATCGCCACAAAGCTTTCAAGTTGGAAAGGAGGAAAGAGTTAATGGGGAGGACTGTTTTCCTTAAACTTCACGAGGAGCAAGGCTTCCCTGTACAAACTCAACAGAAGACCATAGGGTGTTGGCAGTCTTCCTAGGTGTCCTGATGCAGGGGCTAACCTATCCTAATTCTGGGTGTGGATGGACATTTCTGTAGTGCCAGCTCTGGCCCCAGCCCCGCAGGCTTCCCGAAGAGCACAGCATTTTCCCCTGAGAGCCCCTGGCGATGTCATTGCAGTGGCCAGCACAGGGAGCTTCGAGGCTTACTGCACCCACACCTCCTTGTTCCTAGTGCTCCTGAAATCACCCTTAACAGCAGTAAAGATGAAAGTAAATGCAAATGAGGATTTGTTTACATAGCTTAAATGCTGGCAATGCAATTACAATGAATTTAGAGACAGAACTAAGAAGAAAACTGTTCTTTTATCCACCCATACTTAAATGAGCTCAAAGAGTCATTTCTCTGTGCAGTGAAAAATGTTTAACCAAATTTGTTGCTTGGGATCCTTTCTGAGTATAACATTAACATCTAATTTATTCTCTGTGGTTCCATTTAGAAGGCATTTTAATCAAAATGTTGATTTCAATCTTTTCCCAAGGGATTGCCTCCCATCTGCCACCTAACTCTCAGAAACACTTGTGTGTTCTGGGCATGGCTAGGTGAAAAAACCTTCTGCCTAGATCATGAAGAAGCTCTGCTAGCAGCCCTTCTTAAATACTCTTGTCAGCCTCGTACAGTCACATTCATAGCTGAAGGCTAAAGCCTTTTTTCACACGCTAAAACGTACATCTGTGTCAAAGTTACATCTCTGTGTGTTTGCCTCTGACTTTGCAATCGTATTTCAATAAGTGCATACACAAAGTTGTGCATACAGCACATTTATTGCTTGTCTTTGACAGCCTTTACTGTCAGTGGTAACCATATTGGTGTGATAACGTTAGTCCCGGGCCCTTGGAGTGGCTATAATGTAACTTAATAAATACCCAGATTTTGAAGGGAAGCACTCTAGAAGCCATGATGTCTCCCGGAAGACATCATGAAATGCTGGATATGGGGAGTGGTTTAGTTCTATTTTTTTTTTTTATTCTCTTCTCTTTACTGATTACATGACTTACATGGATGTAAACTCGTTAGTTTAATCTGTTCCTGATACTTACTACTTATTTGCCTGGGAAGCTCAGTCATAATATTTTATTTGCTGACTTTATTATCTCCATAGCAACTAATTGTGATTTATTGCTATTAATAATACTAGTAGTAACTGAAACAAAGTGATGGGGAAATTATACACTGTACAAGACATTGATAAGGTTTTTTTCCAAATGTCTTTCAAATCTTTTTGAGGAAGCAACAGATAATAGTAATGCAATGATTGTATACGAAGGCAGTAGTATTTCTAGACTGTTTCTATGCAAGGTTTAAATATTTATACATGATTTATTTTGTGCAGGACCAGATCCAAAAAAAATCCATTGGAAACTTTGATTTCACTAGTCTTGGGATCAAGCCCTTGTTTAAGTAATTTCTGAACTCTGTCAAGTAATCATTCAGAATTTATAACCTTTCATAAGGGAAGAATTGGATTAAAAATAAGCTAATTAAATGTAAATAAAGCTTCTGTTGTGATGAGGAGCAGGAAATGGAAGACAAGGATTGTTTGTGGAATTTATTTGATAGTCCTATAAATGCACTGAGGAACAGATTTCTTGTCCACATTGAATAAACAGGCTTCAATAATTTAAAGAACTCATTCCTAGAGTCCACAAATACAAAGTCTCACACATTTGCTTTAGTGATGAGGAAGGCAGAGCTAATCCTGATAGGATTTTTACATGTAAATCCCAGGGATTATGGGAGCCCTTCCAGCCTTGGTGCTTTACAGCGTTCTCCTGAGTAAAGCCTGCAGAAGTGGGGCAGGAGGCATAGAAAACATTTCAACATTCACCTTGAGATGTTTTTCAACTTACAACTCACTTATGGGTTAGAGGTCAGGAAGAAGCATCTTCTAGGGCCTGTGCAGGAAAAAACGTAAAATTACTGAGAACAGAGAAATGCCAGAGAGCCCAAGATAGATCTGCCTCTGAACTTGCAGGTCTTGCCTGCTCAAGAAAGCAGCTCTTCTTGTGCAGTTCTCTTTTCCCTTGAGGCCCTCAGTGGCTGCTCTTACCAGAGATACAGCAAACCTTGTGGGGCTGCTGGTAACAGGACCAGCATGTGCCTATGTTTGCAATGTGCAGAGTTCATGGACCTACTACCATGGCTCCTGGCAAGACTAGCATTGAGTTTGCTCACTCTTGCACAGTGGAAGAGATTAATAAATAAATGCTGCATTCGTGATTTTTTTTTTTTTGTAGCAATAATGACCTGCACATGCTCTTCTGAGCAATAAGATCCTACACCAAGTGCTGACTATACAGCAAGCCCTCTTCTTGTAGCCTGCTCCAAGAAATTCCACCAGTCCTTTGTGCCATGACAAGGTCAAGGGCTTGGCCGATGCGCACCACGTGGCTCCTTTCCAAGGCTGCTGCTTTAACACTGAGGAGAGGGAACCTGTCCAGAGATTGGATTGCTAGCCTTGAACTTGGGAAATTGGATTCAGCTTTCTGCTCTGCAGTTGATTACTTATAAGACTTCAGGGAAATAATTTAGTGTCAGATTGTTCAAGGTATAACACCTATTTGTGTTCCATGGAAATTGGTTGAGGTTAGATGCTAAGTATCTTGACGTCCTCTGAGGGGCAATTGAGTTTGTACCTGAAGAATGTGGATGGGATGATTCATATGGTTGATAAATGTACCTACCAACAATTGTGAAGTTGTCATCCCTAATAGGTATAGAAGTTATAAATCTATGGCAAATAGGACTACATTGTTCCTGATGCTAATTTGACCTTTCTGTGTCTCTTTTTAAAAGGATGTTTTTGGCTGTAAAGATGAAGTTATTGTAATATTGAGATCAGTGGGGCTTTTTATTATTGGCTTCTGTGGATCCACTTACTCTTATTATTATTTAAATTTATCTTCCCACAATAATTGAAATAAAGTCTACATTACTAAACCCGTAAGTTTTTCATACAAAGGAAACATTCAGCATCAGTCAGGGCAATGAGGAGTTTGTCTAGATGGAAAACTACTGTACCATGCAGATGGCACACAGGCTAAGAGGGATTAGGAGGGACCGCTCAATGGCTACATTTTTCTCTACAGCTTGAGAGATTTATATTCAATTGTCCTCTCAAGACCAAAAGCAGTCTAGCCAGGATAAAGTGACGATCTTAATACACTTCTCAGTGGGGCTTTAGCTGCCTTAGTTCTTTGAGTGAGTTCATTTAGGGTCTCTGTGCAGCCTGGTATTGTGCCATGTAGATGTAACCTGAGACACTTGTTATAAGAATATATTTGGATGCAGTTCAGCATTGAAAATAAGGATTGCATGTGGCCACAAGCTAATGACTTTCTGCTCAGGGCTTTACTGAAAGAAAATCAGTGTGTTTCTGCCTCTGAAACCTCTTAGAAGTTTTGATTGTTTTACTCCTTTCATTTGACCTTTGCTGTTTGCCACCTTCTCCTTCTGTGGTTGTCCTCTTCTACCTGTCAAACATTAATTTTCTGTCTCTTCTTTCAGGCACGAACTAGCATTGCTTCCTCTTTGTTTTATTGTGCATACGTACCACAGGGAACAACGTTTGTAGGTTGTTATACAACCCTGCACAAAACACTATATTCTTTACTTGTTGCTGGAGAATCAGTGGAGGAAAATTGGTGTCAGATTTTTGTCATCTACTTTTTTTTTTTTAAATATATATATGCTATTGACTATAAATGAAATGAAATTGTTTGATTCATACCTCCTCTCCCAAAGATGCGTTGACTTAAATTAATGCACGTGTCAGAATAGAATAAATGCTGTGGTCATGATGAACCAACAGAATCCTCATTCTAAGCCTTTGGTAAACTTTAAGCAAGGAATGCTTGTTTTTCTTGCATCCTTTCACTCTGCAGAAGGACTGAAGTTATTATGAGGTACCACTTGTATAATGCTGAATCCGTCACAAGAGATGCAAAATGGTGTCAAAATGCCTCTTTTTAGACCTTTGAGATGTTCTTAGAGGTGCTTAAGAGTTAGTGTTCTTTGGTATTTTGTCTCACTTATAGAGGTGAGCAGTTCTTGGGCAAGTGACAGATTGCTATGGACTGGTCAGAGTGAGATCTAGGCAGCCAAAAGCCAGTGCAGTGCTCTGGTAGGGAGTAAAGCAAATCAGCTCTCAGCATTCGTTTTCCTTAAGTGTTTTCAGCACCAAGAAGATAAGATTGGCTAAAAACAGACTGGCAGTTGGTGTAACAAAAGAATATTCATTTGACTCTTTTGCTTGGATGAACCACGGCTCTTATTGTTCAGAATTGCTTAGGCTGACTTACGAGGGTTGCTGCTGGAAAGAGCTACTTGCTTATGTTTGTCTGCAAAGGTTGTGGGGAAGAGAGAGGCAATTAAAGGGAGCAGCAGAACAAATGTGGGGGGGGGGGGGGGGGGGAAGGAAGAATGTATGTGTGCAGAGTTCTACAGACTTGCCTTATCATTACACGTGTTCAATTATTCTGAATAATTTCTGCAAAGATATTCCAGTGCTGCCACCATTTCGCTGGGTATTTGCTATTTTGGGGTATGTGGTTGGTCACCTATTTCCATGTGGTTGTTACCAACCTCTGCACGTGTGATTCTTATGTGCATCTCTTCGGGGTGAATAAACATGAATATTTGCCAAGCTTTCCCTATATACATACAAGTTTTGCTTTCAGCTGCATGCAAAAAACAAATAGAGATAAAGGGTTGCAAGTACTGTCAGGAGGAATGTTAGTACTGATGAAATGAGTGTCTCCATTGCTTTTGTCTTATGGTGCTCTGGCTGTAATAACCTCTTTTCCAAGAGGATGGCAGGCTGCAGCTCAGAGTTGCTCCCTGAACTCTGGGGAGCACCTAGAGGGTGCCTGAAGCTCTCCTGATAGCCCTGACCACAATGCCAAGCATCCAGCCCTCACTTGCCCCAGAAGTGAAAAGCCATGCTGTGAAGCCCAAATTCTCTGTGCACTGCAACACAGAGGCCTCCTGGATGCAGAGATTAAAATAGGGAGGAAAACATGAAAAATGCAATGATTTTCCTGCTTTCTTCACCACCTTACGCCACCTTTGTTCTCTGTTAGATTTACCCATTGGGTGCGGATTGGGGGGTGGAAATCATGGTATGGGCATGGCTTCTCATTTCCACACTGCATCAGGTGCACTGGACGTCTTTGTGGCTTGGAGACCTCTCTGATGCCATCCAGCACAGGGCACTACAGCTCCCTGTTTGGGCAGCGCAGAGCTGCCTGGCCCCCAGGAAGCAGCACACCGGGCTGCAGATGAAAGGGACGTTAATAAGCCCAATGAATTTTCGGTTTTCTCTGAAGGAGAATTTAGCTGTGTTCTCTCCCGCTGTGCAAAATGATAATGAGGCAATCGATCGCAAACAGATGCAGCGAGGAGATGCTCGGAGTACAGTGAGCCTTCGCACTCGATTGCCATGCTCGACGTCTGAATCTTAATATCGTTCCAGAAAGAGTGACAGAATAATAATTCCCATCTCATATTAAGGTAGAAAGTTGTTAAATTCAGAACCTTCTGGAATGAATGCCATTCTTTTCATAGTTCCATCAAATTAGCCAAGGTTCGCTTCAGGAATTCCTCTAGCGAGGAAGTGCATCTTTAGGAAGTATTTGTGTAATGAATTATTTACTTATTAACTGAAATTTTATACCAGTTTAGACACGTTTACGTATTTAAAGGTTTTGTGGTTTTAACTATTCCATAATTTTAATTCAAGTTTTCACAGCCCATTTGGTTGCGTCTGAGTTTAGTCCAACTTGGTGTTGGGGTCTCAGTCACCATGTCATGTGGGAAGGCTGGAGTAGAAAACGTGTGTATTAATACATGCACACATGTGCGTGTGTACACAGCTCTTTATTCCATCTATGGGTTAAATGAACTAGAATTTTAAAAGATAACACCTGATAGATGGCTGCTGGGTTTCAGTAGGGCAGCACTCCCTCCACAGGAGAGGAGTACCAGAGCATTGACGTTGGCCGGGCATGATGCTGTTACTGCCTGCGAGGGGAATGGCACAGTGTAGGGGTACCTTCTCTTGCTCAGCTCTTCCTTCAGCCTTGTCTTCCTCTTTTGCATTTTCACCATATTAAGAGATGGTTTGTTTCTAACTGACGCATGTTCTTTGTTCTATTTTTAATGGTTTCTTTGATACATTTGAAAATAAGCCCTGCCAAACTCTCAGGGTTGCATTCCTTTTTTGACAAGTCCTTGACCATTTGTGATTTGTGTTTTTTCTTCTGGTGTTGTCCAAGGCCTCTTATGTTATCCTCTGGGTGTATTCTCAGGGGTCCCTGTAACAACTTGCTCAAAAAAAAACACTAAAAAGAAAAGAAGGCACAAAGGTTCATATAACAATTTGAGTCACATACCAGGAATCTTCCATTCAGCCTTAAAAATATGCTGAAGTAACTTTTGCAGTATTTGAGCTTTTTTAAACTGTCACTGAAAGACTGGTATGGCACTTTCCTCTTCTTCTTTGAAAAGATTTTGTCTGATCTTTTCTGTGTTCTTTCTGCCTAGAAGCTTCCACGGGCATCTCTTGTGCTGAGAAACATATGTACATATGACTTGAAAACCATCTGCTTCTCTGTCACCTGAAAGACTTTGCACAGAAAGCTAATGCATAATTTATAGTAGAGATTTTTGTCACGTTTGAAAGCTTTTATATATATTTATATATATATCAGTGCTACAGAGTTGAAGATGCTTTTCTTGTTGCAAAGATCCTAAAATCGAATCTCAGTACTGCAGATACCAACTCACATGCTTAACTTGAGCAACATCTGCTCTTTACCCAGTGGACTGGTCCTGCAGTGCTCTGAAGACTATGCCACTCTGTAGCTCCAGTAACCCATGCTCATCTTGGTTGTTCTCGCCTCCCTAAATTAGGCCCAAGTTTTGAGGTCTCACCTGCCCTCATGGGATGGTCTGGTCTGCCTGCTACCCTCACTGAAGGGCAGGTGGGTCCTCACTGAAGGCTGCATCCACACAGCAAATGGATCCTAGGGACAGAAGAGGCTGTCAAAGCAAAGGAAAAACTCTTGGATTCCTTTTTTTGGGAAAATATCAGGGTTACTTCTGGACTGACTCAACAAGGAATAAGACAAGCAACATGAATAAGAGTATAAATTGCCTTTATGCCTGTTTTCAAGAGTTCTGTAAGTGGCAGTTTAAACACAGCTCATTGCTGTCGTATTTCAAAGTGGAGTCCTCACGGCAAACATAGATAAGTAGGCAAGTTGTTGCGATGACAGTGGCAATCCCATTCCAGTGGGACTGTGCAAACTGTGTCAAACAAATACCAAGGACAAAGTGCATCCGGGAGAGAGAAAACTGATCCCAGGTTGAAGGAAGCAGAGGTAATTTGGTATCGGCAAGCCCACTGTCTAAATGGAAGGTCTCCAAACTCCTGACGTTTAGCTAATGGCAACTCTGGGAATAGGTGCTAGTGCTGGTGAGCGGGTCCTTAACACTGAAATCAAGGTTGGTTACAATAATACAGGCAAGTTTTGTTTGTCTGTTTCCAAAAATATTCTTATTTTATGTTGATTTAACATCTTCCTCTTTCAGTACTGCATTAAGGATATTTCCTGTGACTCCTCAGTTTCAAAGGACACAAGTTCAATAAGTAAAAATAATAGTCCCTTATCTGTTATTTAGGATTTCTTGCAAAGCCCAGGTTACCAGATCCGCAGTGGGTGAATCCCAGGTGTTGCCTGGGTATATAGTTTTGACTTAACATTTTCATTACAAACCTGAAGGCTATGAAGTGAAAACCTCACCTGTTGTGTGTGCCACATGATGGACGATAAATAGACAGGACAACACGATATCAAGTTTCTAAATCTAAACTTGTTCTTTTAGGGAATGACTGCGGTGTGGGAACGGGAGTGAGGATGTGAGCATGTGCGTGTAAGCTCACTTTTTGGTGCTTCCTGTAAAATCTTTTTTCCAATAACTTGCGATCCTCTAGCCAAGTGTCAGCCAACGGTTATGGTGTCTTTGCCTTTTGACAAGAGCACTTCTGCTTTAACCATGTTCTGACTGGAATTGTTCTATAAAATCTAAGGAGAGATTTATGGTATGTACCGCTACACATCTGGAAGTTATTTTGCTATCCTTCTGAATTTTAAGAAGCAGACATTTCTGTACTAAGTCCTCTTCTGCCTTGCTTCATCTTTGAACATTTCTAGTACACAGTAGAATACTAATCTGAGCTTCGCCAGACCACAAAATGTAGTTCTAAATTACTCTTTCCCCTCCGAGGTGGTCTTAAGCAAGTCTTAATATCACTGTCTAAGTGTTTGGCTATCAGATGTGCCGTCTCATAGGTGGATAATCACTGAAAATATCACATCACATATTACTGTAGTTACAGTTTTTGTGCTAGCAAAAAAAATAATAATAAATAAATTCCTAGGTTCTTGCATGAGTGTCAAAATGCAGTTGTCCCTGCCCTTCATTAATCATTTTGGTTATTGCTCCTTTGCTTCCCATGTTTACTGTTGTGTTGGGAAAACTATTTCTGTTCTGGCTATAGTTCCCACTGCACTTTACTGCAGTTGTCATGAAGCACTTAACCAGCAGGTTTGACTGCGCGCTTTACTTAGATGATCTCTTTTTTGGTGATTACTTTGTCAATTTATTTTTGTGTAAGATGGAGCTGTTCTCTGGCGGATTTATAACAGAGCACGAAGGAGCCCTTTACCCAGACTGAGAGCTCTTGGCCCCCCAAGGCCCAGACACGGATCGTTGCCAAGGCAGGGACAGGTTGTTGCTGGAAGAGGAGCGCTGTGAGGACTCCTGTTTCATTAATACCTGCTCTGTTAACTTCCATTCATTTTTCTTTCCATGTATCTATTTTCTGGTGAAGACAATATGGGATTTTTCTCTCTGAGAAATGAGCCCTGAAATTTAGGTTTGCCAAATACGTGAAAGGGTCCAAAACATGTTTTTCTTCACGCTGCTCTTCCTGATGCTGGCAGAGGTTCAGTGGTCCCAGCAGTGGCCTCAGCAGTGGCAGGAATGACCATAGGAGCTGTGCAAATGGGAGCAGAGAGAGCAGCGGGAGGTTGTGCCTGCCTTATGAACCATCGCTTCTTGCCTCCTGGAGGACATTCGGCATTAAAAGCGAGGGCACACAGTTTTGAAAGGACTTCAGATAACTTTCCAGCTATAATGACTTATGTCTTTTGAAATGAGGTGTGTTGCCGTGCTGCACCGATAAATAACATGTGAAGGCCAAGACAATACCTGGTGCTAGCAAAAGACAGATGTTGTTTGTCAGTGAAATCATTTTTTAAAAAAGTTTTGGGGATCACCTGTCTGTCCAAGTAATGGTAGATTATTGGTCTGTGTGGACAGGCGTTCAGGAAATAAAGAGGGAGAGAAAACCTCCCTTCTCTTTTGGGTCTAGACACACAGACTGTATTCCAGAATTCATCATGTACAGCTTTATGTCGTTCTTATATTTCTTTCAGCTGTCAGCAAGCATAAAAACAGCTCACAGCTGCTTTAGATTAAACTGATGCTTCAGCATCTCCATTTCAGTATGATAAAATGATGTTACCTTGGCATAATTTCATTCAGTGACCCCAACAGATCCAGACAAATACCATTCTTTAGTTTGTTTGGGTTTTGTTTGTTTAGAGGCCAAACTGGAAAAGAGGGAAAAAACATCTTGACTTGGGTCAGAATTTGCAGAAGTTTTCTTTGGCAAAATGAAACTGAAAAACCATCATGCCAAAACCTTGAATTGACCAAAATGCTTCAGTGGACCTAACTGGAATGGTTTGTGTTCAGATTATTTAAACTCTCCTCCTCTTCTTCAATTGAATGACACTTTGAATGGACAAGTTGCAAAATTTTATTTGCTAGCTGTTGGAATGGAAGGATTTGCCATTTTCAGAAAATCTTCCTGTACTCTTCTTTCAGCCAAGAATTTAGCTGAATTCAACCTGAATTTTCTTTTTGTTTGGTTAAACTTACTGCTTGTGGAAAAAAAATATCTCCCAGACCTTTTCTTCTTGCATTGGAACTGACTCTTGAATTTTCTTCCTGTCCTATTATTAAGATATTCTCCTTCTACAAATTTTCTTTTGACATTTTTTTTTTTTTTTTTCCGATGAAGAACATTTCAATTTTCTTCCCTGATGATTTAAAAATTCCTGTCATTCGCTTTTTGTCACTGTTCAGATCCTGCGTTAGCTGTGCTTTGGCCCTTCCCTGCACAGTATGTAATAAAGTTGCAGGTTAACAAGGAGTGGGACAAATTTTGTCTTTGTAGAGCAGATGTTTCTGTCAATACACTTTCCTCATAGACTTGCTTTGAATTAACTTTGGAAATTTTTCCCTTTTTTCCCCCTTAGAACCTTTCCTTTTCCTTCAGGAACATTCAGTGAAAGCATGAGTGAGAAGTCGTGCAAGGAGAGATGAATCAAGGATTTATGTTTAGATTGGCATGTTGCATGCTTTTGAAACACATCTTGCCTTGAGGATGCTTGCTTCTGCCAGGGAAGCCCGCAGTCCTCCAGGCAAGGCTCCATCTCTGCCCAGAAATGTTTCTGTTGCTGTTTGTTTGTTCCTTGGCCCAGGAGCTTGGTAATCTGGGCTCTTCCCAAAGTACATGTACTTGTGGGCATAGGCAGCTGCAGCGCATCCAGTGCATTTGGAAGGTGTCTGCTTTCTGGTTTTATTATGGAAATAAGAATTCTCACCAAGAATTTCCAATGAAGTCTCCAAAGCCAGAATCTGGGGTTCTTTCCCAAGCTCTGCACAGTTTATATCCTTCCATCCATCCATCTTTAATCTTCTGCATGCGCATTATAATTATCCAGTGAACAGAGTGATTACAATGAAATTATTTTGGCAGGATGAATTTTGTTTCCAAGGTTTAGAGTTTGCACCTTCTAATCAGAAGAAAAGTGATCTTTTTGGATGAGGCTTTCTATGCCTGCTTTGTCTGCAAAAGTGAATTTTAAATATTTACACAAAAGCTCTTCATTTTACGTGCCATGTGCATAAAAACACACTTTTAGTTGGAGCAAGGGAAGTTGAAATTTGAAAATAAAGCTGTGTTTATATATAGAGCTAAGTAGGCTTGAAAATAATCCTTGTAAGAATTTTGTTTACATGACCAAAATTAATCAAGATCTGATTGTCTGAAAATTCCAAAATGGCATGTCAGTAACCCTTTAACAAGAAAACTAATCAACCATTGCTACTACTGCCAAGAACTGATGAAAGAAAAACATTCTTACTCCTTACATTTTTGGGAGCCATGCAAATGTTTAGTGGCAAGACCCAGATGGGTCACTCAACAGCAAGATTATTTTACAGGCTCATTCCTAGGCAAACACTGTCCTAATGGGGAGGTTGTCCCTACCAATCCTATTTCTGGTTGTACTGCTGGTCGTAGAGGTAGCTGGAATACAAATCATGGCTGGTGCATCATCTTAAAGGCTGAGTATTGATGTTCACTGAGATTAGAGCCCACCTCCAAACCTTCGCTGCTGCTAGGGTAGAATTTCGCCCTGGACCAGGAATCTTTACCAGGAGCTTGCAACTGAGGCCAGTTGCTTACTGAGGGAAAACAGATGGACCATCATTAGCATGTTCAGAAAGCAATTTGTTTCATCTGAGAACATTGCTTCCCAGAGAAACCCAAGAGTTTCTGATTTTCCCAGCATATGATCTGACTTCCCATGCCTTCTCGTTCTGCCCCAGACTTGCATTATCCTATACTAGATTTGCAGCCCCTCAGCTTCAGCAGTGACCTCAGTCAAGGGTGGGTTTGCTGCAGCCTGTGGGGTGTAGTGGCTCCTCTGATGATATGTGGAGGTTACAGGGCCATTGAGGCCAAGATTTTGGATATACCTGGCAGGTGGGCTCCTTCCTCAATGTCAACAACAGTAGGGAGGACAGGCAGGTTCTTCAGGGACCCTTGGCAGAGTAAAGACTTGCCATAGGCTGTGGTTCTAATTAGAGGTTCGTTATTACACTAAAAAATAATAATAACAATCAGCATAATTTATTTATGATTTATAGCACTTAGCATAGCTTATATTTGCACAGAATTTCTAGAATTCTCAAACAGACAGGCTTTACAGTCACATGGATGGATCCTGTGCAGATCAGGTCAAATTCTTATGACCCAGTGAGCAATACAGTCATAACCTAGACTCAGGCTTTATGTAAATGAAAATGAGTCAGTCACTCTACCCCCTGAGGAAGATGACAATGATGGAAGCATCTTTGGCCACCAGGGGATCACTGGTTTTGCTATTCAGCAGCAGTTCTGCCCTAAGTCCCACTTAGGGCTTGCTGCTGCCTGATTTTATAGACAATGCCCCCTGTGCTGTTATGCTTCCCTGCTCCATGGTGGGTGTCACCATCTTCTGGCAGCCCAGCGCCTGGGTATTGACATTTATGGGCTCAACCACCTTGTCAGTTGGTGCTCCCTATGCCCTCTTGGTGGTTCAGCACTTGGGTCTTGACAACACTAATGTCTTTTGTCACCCTGACTATGGATGTCCCTACACCCTGGCACCAGAGATGGGGAGAGCGGACGGGGCTGTACATTAACAGCCCACTTACTTACTATGGATATTTGCCTTATTGTTGGCTATGCTAACCATATTTGGGTCAGGAGCAGGGGGTACCGGTCATACTGGGGTCCTGTCAGAAGATGAAGGGGTCCAGGAAGGCTTGCCCCATGAGCCTGGCTGGGGTTGGTCTGCTGGGCCTCTCTGAGCTCAGTCACTTGGCCGGGTACTGTAGGCTCTCTGTTGCAAGCCTACCCTGTAGCTTAACAAACCTAAACGTTGCCTCATCTCTGATGCCCTTTGGGTGTAGCTACATCCTTTATAGCTTTTCATGTTTTGTTTTCAGGCAATTTCTTTCCACCTGTGCATACATCCAGGATAAACACATCAGTGTCCTTCAGCACCTCCACCGGCCTCCTGCAGAGCCCTCCTGGTCCCCCCAGATGTACTGGCAGAGCCACCTCTTGCAGAGCCTCTTACCAAATAACCTATTGGAGCTTTCTTGGGCATATTTAAAATGCAAATTACCAAAGAATCCTTGAACTTTTAATTCAAAGCAATTGGGATGATGTTGCAAGAGGGTGAAAAAGAGTGAGCTGGTCAATGAGTTGTCTCTTGGGATCTTAGGTCAACCAAAACCTCATGCTTTCTTGTTTTCTTTTAAAATGATTATTTTTAGTTGGCTGCTTCAGCAGACCTCAGACATGACAAATGAGTAGCCAAAGAAAGAGCTCAGGACCAGCTATTGTAGCTCAGTCTCTGTGCAGGCCCAGGAAAACACTTCATGCCTGGAGAAAGCTGGTGTTGGCGGGAGTACGTAACCCTAGCTGCTTTGGCTGCCTCTTTGCACTTTCAGTAGTGCCATCCACATCTCAGGCCGAATGTGGGTGTGCATCTCTGTGCACTGACCTACATACACTGAAAATGTTGCAGAGGTATGGGGTGGGATGGTCATCCCACAGGGAGAGGGGAGGAAATGGTGGGCAAAGAGCAGCAGAGGTGGTGCTGTGCAGCTATGAGGTTTAGGGACAATAAAGCTGCAGACCTCTCTGCTTGCTTTTTACACCTTAAATACTTTTAGTGGTTGAGTGAGAAAATATCTCCTAGGTAATGCACCATTATTAAGCTGCAAGGAGTCTGGTCTGAAGGAGAGAAGGCAGATTTGGGGCTATTAACCTTCAAAGGGCAGGATTTTGGACTTGGGTGTGTGTCTGTCTGGTACCGATGGATTAAAGAGCCCTAATAGGTGCACTGGAGCCTGTGTGGGAGCCTGATGAGCAGCAGAAGCCTTTTCAGGGATGAGAACAGCCACATGGGGCAGGTTGGCCTGAGCCCCTGGCTACACAGGGTACAGCAGCAGCGCAGAGCATTGCACTTGATGTCAACCAGAGCAAATCCATAGTCAGAAAGTGGCAGGTGAGCTCAGAAAGTGGGGAGCTCAGACGCAACAATGCAAGGAAGGATGAGGGCAATTAAAAGAGTGTAGAAGTCAGGGAGGGTGTCAGCTGGGTGCAGGGAGCTTTCATGGGAAGAGTAGTATTGCTCCTACACAGCAAGGGTGTTGTGCAGCTTTTGGGGTAGAAGGAGCAGAGCAATGTCCTGCAAGGTTTAACAGCAATTACTGAGGATTACATTACATTTGAAAATGCTCTGAGCAGTGGGAAATTTTGGAATCTGGGACACTTTGACAGGGACTGCATGCAGATTAGAGCTGAAATTAGGTGGAATAATGTCACAAGCTGTCACTGGTCACTAAATTCTGGCCGCTGGGGTGTCGGAGGACCACTGCAAAGAAAGGGGCTCTAGCTACATCTGTGGTGGAGGTTTTGTGTTGCCCACGGGATGTGGAAAGAGTTCTTCTACTGCACATTTCAGAAACCCCTTCCTTTGAGGGTTGCAAGCCTGCCAGTAATAAAAGCTGAATGTAACAGGCAGTTGTTAGACAAATTGCTCTGGGATTTTACAGCAATGTGAGACTGCTCAAAGAGCATAAATTGGGACTGACTTTCTCTGATGAGGAATGGAGTCAATCTTAACAGATGCACAAGGCCTGCCACCTATTTGGGAAATTCCTCCTTTGATTTTCTGCTGCCAGAGGTATATAAGATACCTATAATGGAGAATGTAATAGTAAATGATGCACCAGAGAAGAGGATACTTCAGTCCAAGCAAAACAGAGGAGCAATGGAGAACTAGAGATACCTGGCCAGTGGCTTTTGTCTGAGCAGGCAATTTTGACTGTTGACTTGTTGTCTTGGAAATATAAAAACAGACGTACCCTCTCAGACAGGAAATGCAGTAGCATGACCTTTATAAAAATGCTGCTAAATTAGGGGACATTTTAGATCATTCTGCTGAACAGGAAATACTAAGCCAGTGTGAGAAGACAAGTGTTGGCTAGCTTTTGCTATGGGTCCAATTTCTGAGTGCTGCTCTGGACCAGAGGCATAGCACCTCTTTTCTAAATATGAGTGTGCTTGCTTGATCGGTGGGCTGCATTTGGGTCACCCATTCTGCTCTTTCTAAACAGAAGTCTGTAAAACAACGAAGAAGCAAAACATTGTAAGAATGTGGACATATTGTTTATACCTGTGTGTGGGTGTTTGTATGAATACACACAGATTTGTTTCTTGTCCATCCAAGAAAATGGTAATTTGCTGTAGGTAGAGCTGCTTCTGCCTCATCTTTGGTGTGTTTGTTCACATCTCCCTTAACTTTCCAGTGACTATTTGCTTTTTTTTGTACTTGAGGAGACCTAGGACAAGGTTATGAGCAAGATATTTAATATTACCAGTCATGTGACAGACCTGTTTAGTTTTCTTGCCACATTTCTCCAGCTGCATTTGTCTGTGACCGGGCATTGCGTCCGCAGTGTGGTTGTCACCCCTACCTCTTCTGTGTGAGTGCCATAGCTCTGTCCCTTGGCTGGCGAAGAAAGGCCATGCCCTGTGACACAGTACTGCACTAGCTGCCAGTTTCTTGGCTATCTTCACCAGGCATGACAACACTCTTTTTTTCACCCCAGGACAAACATGGCGCACAGCAGGCTGCCAATGTTCAAGCCCCAGATTCATGGCTGTGGCTGCTGGTCCTGGTGTTTTTGGCCAGATTTTCCATGTAATCTTGCTTGCATTGCGTAGGAATACAAGCAGCTCTGAGGGCTAAGACCTTTTTCTTCCGCTGCTGAGAGTTGTCTCAAGGCATGTCATAAACAAGCACGTGTATTGGCACAGTGTTGAAAAGAAAAGCATGGCAACTCTGCATCCACACGATGTGACATGCACTGACTCTCTGGTAGCTCTCAGGGACCATTTAGTGTAGAAGCTGTTTGCTCAGTGACAGAGTGTCAGTGAAACAGATCCTGGTTTTGTTTCCTTTCTTCTTTATCTTTCTGGTAAATTCACTGAACTGGTTCAAACTCAGATTTTTGCTGAAGTATTTTACAGGGAATTAGTAACACCGACAGACTGTATGCCTGAGGAGACCCCATACAATTCTGTGCAAATTCTTGGCTCAAGACTATGCTTGTAAATAAATCACAAATGAGGAACTGAGTACCTTCAAAAAAAAAAAAAAAAAAAAAACGGCACTCCTAGGGTGTCGCAATTATAATTGTTGTGATCATAACGAAAGCTGTTGACAGACAAATGAAGTAGCCTAGAAAAATTGGTGAAGAGGTTCGTTGAGATGTTTCACCCTGGTCAAACAACATAGAGTGAGAAGTGGTCTGATTGAGTTCAACGTGTCTTTGTTTTATGAAGTTTTGACGTCTCTAGAGATACGTGATAGAACAGTTTGCTAACACATACAAAACCCTATAGTGAAACTTGGAGCAGAAATTATTAAAATTCCAGTCTTCAAAGGCAAAATGTAGCAGATTGGGAGAAAACAAAATAGCTAGTCCAATCTATTTTTATACCAGTTTATTTGGGATCTGTATCTTTGTGACCTCACAGACATGTAAAAAAAAACAGTGAACATGGCTTTATAGGCTCACCAGTCTGGCTCGCTGTGGGCAAACTTTTCTACGTGTCTGGTCTTTGCAGTGCAGATTTTCTAGTTATTTAGTTTTGCAAAATAAATTAAAGTAGATGACTTCAACTTTTCATCCAGTTTTACAGGCTGAAAAAGACTGAGCCATGTTAAAATAATCTGAACTTTAGAAGACAGTTGATATTAAACTTCGCCTGGAATCCTCAGGTTGGTGAGTCCTAAACTCTGAGAAAATAATCAACTGCATTTCAGCTGGTTTTGGAAGCCAAGAGGACAATTCTCTGTCTTGCAGCCAGGCCAAAATTCTGTCTGGGAAAATGATAGCCACCATATACCTTGCAATACCTTGATTAGACCAAAGTCCCTTTTGAAGACATTGTTGCTACAGTTATATTCAGGATTGGAAAAACTAACTTCAAGTGTTAAGAATAACATACACAGTTTTTGAGTTTTGTATGCATTTAATATGTGTGTGCATAAATCAGTTGATGGTTGTGGCTCTATAGTATTATAAGGCTGTTTTGATATTATTTTATCATGTCACAGGTACTTAGATTGTTGCTGGATTTGTGTAGACAGATTGATCATCTCTCACCTAATGTTTACATTTTGTTGATCATTTCATAAGATTGGACTTTCTCCTGAATGCACTACCACAGGCTGCTTAGTTCTAAATCTGTTCCACCCTAACAACCCCTAGGAAGGACACCACAAAATGCTACTGGAAGATGAGCTCCACAGGAATGTGTGTGTAAGGCCATGGCTCCAAGCGCCTTCACCTGCTGGTGGTGAGGGCTTAAAAAGTGTTTTACCCTGTAGTTTTTTGCCCACCCCTCTTTCCCACTGCTGTTTTCTGTCAGCACGATAGTTTGTGCAGTGAACCAGATTAGGGAGTTGATTGGGCTGAAAAGTATCTATGTAAGGACTGCTGGTCCGAATGCATAGTTGATGCCTCAGACTGTTTTACTAATTTTACAGCTGTGCTGTGTAATGCCTTTGGCCATGATTATCATTCCCATTAGAGTCCCATTAGAGTTTGCACTGCTGAAGTGATGCAGAGAAAACAAGCCAGCCCTTTATTATTTACTTTATTGCTATTTTCTCCCCTTGCGTGGAACAACAGTAAGAAACTGTTTTACAATAAAAGATTCATTTTCAGATATAGAAAGCAACTTAATTCTATGTGAATGTTGACCATAACCCTGCATGTTGTTTGCAGATAGTCACACACAGAAGCAGTGTGCTTTGCCTGCCGATAAGAAAAATGTTGCTGTGACTGAAAGCAGTAACTTCATTTGCGGACAACACCAAGCTGTGCGGTGTGGTTGACACACTGAAGGGAAGGGATGCCATCCAGAGGGACCGGGACAGGCCTGAGAAGTGGGCCTGTATGAACCTCATGAGGTTCAACAAGGCCAAGTGCAAGGTCCTGCATCTGGGCTGGAGCAATCCCAAGCACAAATACAGGCTGGGTGGAAAATGAACTGAGAACAGCCTCTGAGAGGAATCACTTGAGCATACTGGTGGATGAAAAACTCAACATCAGCTGGTAATGTGTGCTTTTAGCCCAGAAAGCCAGCTATATACTGGGTCACACCAAAAGAAGCATGGCAAGCAGGTTGAGGGAGGCGATCCTGCCACTCTGCTCTGCTTTTATGAGAGCTCACTTGGAGCACTGAGTTCAGCTCTGGGGCCTCCAGCACAAGAAAGACTCTTAGAGTGAGTCCAGAGTGGGGCCGCAAGGATGGTCAAAGGGCTGGAGTAAATCTCCTGTGAAGACAGGCTGAGAGAGCTGGTGTTGTTCAGCATGGAGAAGGCTTTGGGGAGACCTTAAAGCAGCCTTCCAGTACATAAATGGGTCTGCCAGAAAGCTGGGGAGTGACTCTGCCAGGAAGTGTAGTGATAGTGCAAGGGATAATGGCTTTGACATAAAATAGGGCAGATTTAGATTTAAACATTAGGAAAAAATTCTTTAGTATAAAGGTGGTGAGGCACTGCAACAGGTTGCTCAGAGAAATTATGGATGTTCCATCCTGTTGTGGTTTAACCTGGCTGGCAGCTAAACACCACACAGCCGTTCGCTCACCCTCCCCCCTCCCTCTCTGGGATGGGGGAGAGAAACGGGAAAGTGAAGCCTGTGAGCTGAGATCAAGACAGTTTATTAAGATAGAAAATAATAATGATAATAATAATAATATGTACAAACAAGTGATGCACAATGCAGTTGCTCACCACCTGCTGACTGATGCCCAGCCCAACCCCGAGCAGCCAGCCCCCCACCCCGGCTAGCCACCCCTATATATTGTTCAGCATGACATCAGATGCTATGGAATACCCCTTTGGCCAGTTTGGGTCAGCTGTCCTGGGTCTGTCCCCTCCCAGCTCTTGCTGCACCCCCAGCCTGCCCGCTGGCAGGACAGAGTGAGAAGCTGAAAAGTCCTTGGCTTGGTGTAAGCACTGCTCTGCAGCAATTAAAACATCAGTGTGTTATCAGCACTCTTCTCATCCTAATCCAAAACATAGCACCCTACCAGCTACTAGGAGGAAAAATAACTCTGTCCTAACTGAAACCAGGACACATACCTTGAAGTGTTCAAGGCCAGGTTGGACGATGCTTTGAGCAACATGGCCTTGATACTGTAAAAGTTGGTCAAAGAAACTCTCTAAGACTCAATCTGGAGTTTTAAAAAGCAGGCATTCTTTTATTGCAGATGCACAAGGGATCGCTCCACTTGGTGTATGTGCTGAATTGCTCAAACTACAGGGGTTATATGCAATCAAAATATACATATTCATTAGATTTCCAAGAAATAATTAACATGTTCATTCTATTTCCTGTAACTCATTAAAAATATGTAAATGTCCCTGGCACATGTGCTGTTGTTTCTAGTGGTGGTTTTGGGGTCTTCTGGTTGTCGTCGATAGTCTTCCTCGCTACATTTGGTGGTTGAACCCAGTTCTTGTGCGTGCTCAGGCCATCTTGTTCTTTTTTCCCTTATTGTTTCAACTTAGGCATGCATGCTGAGCTTAGTCAGTTACACATCCAAGGACGTATGTGTACCATGAATTCACACCTATTCTTTTCAGACACATCCTTGAGGTCTGGGTTATCTTGCCCCCCGCCCATGTCCTGGGATAAAATTCTGTATGTTCTTATAGATAAGGCTGACTAATTAGTGAGTAACATAGCACCAGGGATACAAATTTTCTAGATTTCCTTCTATCTAACTGAACATACTAAAGGTTTGGTCTATCTGTTCGAAAACCTTTTGGTTGTATTATTCTATTAGGGAGGGAACCATATGTCCTTCTGACTCGGTATCAGTCTAGTGGGATGTGTCTCTTCCTATGTCAGGGGGGTTAGAACTCCATGGTCTTTAAGGTCCCTTCCAACCCAAACTGTTCTGTGATTCTATGTAACCCTAGTCGAAACCAAAAGCTCACCTGTAAGGAAAGCAGAGTACTGTATTCAAGAAAATACAACTACAGTATGTGCTACATATTTACACATAGGTTGAGCTTCCTGCTGTGGTGGCATAAGGCTGTAACCCAACCTTATGTTCTCAGTGTTGCGTAGAAACTAAATAAATTGAATTTCTCTTAGCAGCTTCCTCTGTGAAGAGAATCCTTTGCAGATTCATGCTAGTTTAAAACATTTGGAAAATTGAAATGCTAGTTGTGCTGATGTCACAAGAATTACAACTTATATACTCACCACATAATTGATATTTACTAACAGTTTCTAGTATTAGATACAATTGCCTGCAAACTATTTTAGTGCCCTCCCATAAATGATAAATGGCTGACTATCGCAAGCTTGTAAAACATTTAAAGATGTGTACTCTAGCTACTGCGCTGTGGGAGTGTGCAAAGCCATTAACAGGCAAGGGATGAGTGACTTGCTTGTAAAGATGGTGTTGGCTGTGGTATTTAAGATGCTGTCCCTGACCTGCAAAGTTGAGTGGGGGTAGTAGTGGCTGGTGGCTTAAAACTGTTGCAACGAATGGGTGTGGCAGTGGAGTTGGGTAGCACCTTTCTGTAGATCACAGAGGTGACTGACACTGCTCCTCTGTGGTTAGAGAGGGCTGAACGAGGGGCCAGTGGGATGGTAGGGGAGTGAAATTCTTTTCAGCATAGCATTCCCAGTGCGATGCTCAGATGTTGACTTTCGGGAAGAAGAGGCCACTCTGTTCCCACAGGAGAGCCAGAACCATGCACCCACTTGAAGCCCTATGCTGTGTGCTGTTTTTCCATCATCACTTGATCTGGGGCTCAAACCTGATTTCCACCAGGACGAGGCTTCACCCACCTGGTGGGAGATATGTCCAATACCCAGAATTGTTCTGCAAGGCCAACTAATGGAGCAAACCTCAACAAGAGACAGCGTAGGATGGAAAGGTGATTTTATTTTGTACAAGCGAGGCTTCACTCATGCATGGTCACTGTCTAATAGGTTTTGCTCATTCATTCTTTCATACTCAGAAGCTTGAAGGTGCGTCAGAACATGGTTGGTCCAGGATTGTTTATGATGACACAGAGGATGAGGGAGGCTAATTATTTAGTTCTCATAGTGTCTTCTGGTTTGTCCTTATAATTGGCAACCATGTGGCTGTTTTTAAAATGTGTTTTTTGCACCTTTTAAGTGTTGACAGTGACTGAATCGTTCCTGTCTCCAGCTGTCCCACCTCTGTGAGTCACTAGGCAAAAAACAGTGATTAGGTCATTGTTCTTTTGTCTCTCTTTCTGGGTGTAGGCTGTCTTATTTAGGTTGCCCTTTGTTTTGTCAATCTGGGTGAAACTGCAGGTAGTTGAGCTGGGAACTTGGTGACCTACTAACTTAGGTGCTGCTAACATGTTTTTCTGTTCATCTCTTCTTCCACTTCTTCCTGTTCTTTCACACCCTGATATTCCCACTCTGCTTCAGCCATACCTTCTACCACAGCTCCTTACAAAAGAGGAGGAAATGTGCAGTGATTCTACTTCTGTTAATCTCCTGTTCATCAAGGACCCAAGGAAATAGCATAAAGCTGTGACAAGGGAGGTTTAGACTGGATATTAATACAAGGCTCTTCATCACGAGGGTGGTTGGGCACTGGAACAGGCTCCCCAGGGAAGCAGTTGTGGCACCAAGACCGATGGAGTTCAAGTGTTCAGACAATACTCTTAGACATATGGTTTAATTTTTATGTGTGGAGCCAGTTGGACTTTGGCCAGTTGGATCCTTGTGGGCCCCTTCCAACCCATGATATTCTATGAGTGTCATACTCTGGGCTCTAATGGGGCTCTCAAGACAGAGGGCTTAGGAATTTGTTGATGTCATTTCTTACTGGAAAAAAAATTGCTGCTGGGTATGGTAGTAACTTATGTTTGTAACTTCTTTACAGGAAACAATGCCAACATAAACTTATAAAAATTAAAGTTAGCTCACATGAATGCACAGGACCATGAAAATCTCGGTGCACCTGTCTCTTTTAGGGAGCTATTCCTGGGATTTGTAGAGAGGAGTCCAACAGAGCAACTTCAGAAGTTCACGCTTCTGTAATATCTAAGGCAGCTTTATAACTCCCATGACCTAGTGTCTACCCATCTTTCTAGAAGCATGGGGGAATCAGATGGATCACCTGCATCTCCCCCAGGCCGGGAACAACATCCCAGTGAGTGCATCGATGTGCGTACTCACGTTGTTAGATTGGTGATGGGATATGAACTGAGGAAACCATGGTAAATAGGCTCTGCTGAAGGTGTTGTGTTGTCTGATTTAAAAAAAAAAAAAAAAAGAGGGGGGGGGGGGGGGGTTCATTTCCTGGTGTGCAAAAGCCAATCCATGCACTAGGTCAAGATATTGTTTATTTCAGAACTGTGCAAGTCTGGGTACCAGGTGTTTTCCCACAAAGTTAGCACCCATTAGGACTTTATGTGCTACTCTATACAATCTCTTATCAATATGTTTATATGCTTGTACAATCCCCTAGCCTCTGACTGGTTACATAACCAGCATACTGCTGACATGACAGAACCATTCTGAGCATCCTCAGAGTGGAAGGGTCCCCTGTTGGTCCAGGTCTACCAGCCTAGGGACAAGATTTTTACTGTTATAATGGATAGTTCACATTATTACGTTCATGGATATATAATGTTCATGGATAGTTCACATTACGATACTCCTAATCTTTGCTTTTCAGCCAAATATTCATGTTCTGTTGATTGGTGATGTATTCAAGAGCTTATGTCAGGATGTTTCCTTTAAGAATGTCAACAAAATGGTCTTCCTGATTAGCAGTTCCTCAGTTAATTATCCTTCAGACATCTCCAAGGCCTAGGTCATCTTGCCCTTTCCTCAAAGTACATATTTTATCTCTTTCACACAAAGCAGTTAACAACACACTAGTATCAAAGGTACACATTTTGCTTGTCACAGGAGAGAGGGTCTCTTCTTAGCAGCAAGGATGGGAAGCCATGGCTGTAGGCATGGATAAAATAAGCCTGGGAGGCTTATTTCACTCAAAGAGCAGGAATACAAGGCTGGCTGCACGTGATGCTCCACAAAGGCAAAGCCAAGGCATGACTGGCTGGAAAAGCTGGACTTTTGCTCTATGACTATTGCTGTCATTGCGTAGGGGAAGGTGGGAAGCTGGACATCATCCAGTAGCAGCAGCTAGCTCTGGCTGGTGGTGTTAGTCCCCTTTTGCGTGTGGCAGCCAAGCAGAGCAGCTACTTAAACTGCTGTTGTACACTCTCAGTTCAAACACATGAGGAGCTGTGGGAACAGCATCTCCCATGGTGCTGCTGGTTCATTTTGAAGGTCTCCTTCCCTGATGAACTTCACACAGTGGTCTTCTTCAAGTGGTAAATTTGAACAGGTGGTTGTTTGTTTCCTTCCCCCGCTGCCCAGGAAAATACCAGAGTTCATGCTGCAGGCAGTCCAGCATGATAGACTTGTCCCAAAACAAGAGTGGAGATTCTGTGGTATGGTATTCCCTGCAGAAGATAGGGAGGGGGCACCAGCGTCATGCCAGGATAGAAAGGGGAAATGATGATTGGTCCTTTCTTCAAGCAGAGACATAGGGATGCAAGTTTCCTGAAAAACAAAAAGCACAAGGCTTTGTTCCCAACCATAAAAATAAGAAAAATGACCTGTCCATGCAAGGAGGTTGGAGACTTTAATTAATATTTGTGAAGCACTAAGTACTATAGCTATAAATTTCATGGGAGCTCCTGTGAGGATATTATTAATTGTGTATTCAGGGCAGAGTTTGAGTAGCATATAGTAAATAAGGCATGAGACCATACACCTAAAAATGAGGATAAAACAAAGCAATGAATCGTTGCTCATTAAATGTATGCCTTCCATGTGCAGAGAAAGGCCAAAGGTCTTGTGTAAAAAGGTGTCTGTGATCCTGTAATTAAAGATTGTACAGTGCCTACAAGAGTTACAAATTTTAGTTGTCTGGGAAACTTTAAATCAGGCATTTCCCATCTTTTGAGTGCTTGACTTTGCAACCCTCTCTCTCTTTTAATGTAGGCTTTTCATGTAATTCAATAGAAATCATTTAAATATTCTATTTTCCCTGCTTGTCTCGCCACAGCTGGCAGTGAGCTCCTTCATCCATGCTGCTTTCCCCATCTGGAACAGACTAAAGAGCTTCTTGAGTTGCCTTAAATTTCATAACCAAATCCTGTCTCTGGGACTTATAATTCCTGTCCACCTTTCTAATAAAACCTTTCTAATAAAAGAACCTTGTCCCTTTTCTTGAAAATCTTGACTATGTTCCTGTCAGGTCTTGCCTTTCCTTCTCTTTTTTTTTTCTGTTTTCACACGTTAAAGATGAATCTGTAAGATGTCAATACATCTGCTTCCATTTATTCATATATAATGGGACCATTAGTGATTTAGTATTCTGCAGTTTTTTCTGTCAGACTAATCAGTTCAGAGAAGTGTTTAGTTCAGTATAAATTAGGTTTTAATGAAATAGCAGCAAACTGACTTACTATATCTGGAAGCTCAGACTGACTGTTCTCTTGCTACAAAAATCTGAAATCAGTACTCTGCTGAAGTTAGTAAAGGTAAATAAAAAGCAGAGAATCAAGATGGAATTCAATTATTGTCTAGAATTGCAAACCAAATAAACATGCTTCAGTTATGTGTTGTAAATGTACACAGTCAACAGGAAACAAATGTCTTAACAGTAAAATGGTTATAGAGCAAATGCAGTGCTGGTAGATGCAGCAGCTGGAAGAGAATGGGGTTCAGAGGCTTTGCAGTTTAACACACAGCAGCTGAGTTTGGCCCAATATGTTCTCTGAGACTTAAAAAAAAAAAAAAAAAAAAAAAGTAAGAAAGTAAGGGTTTGGGAAAAAAAGAGGCACAACGATCTCTCTGGTCTGTATGTTAAATAATCACTTTTTAGTGTATGAGAGAAATAAGGAATAGTGCAGGAGAAGTTTGACATGGGCATCAGTAGGAAGTGGAGAAAGCATTTGATGTAATTTGCCTCATGCTTCTGCTTCTAATACGCTTTTATTCTAATTATTCTAGTGGCTAATAGTTTTCCAGCGTTTTTCCACCATTATCTCACGATACAATCACAATATTTAAATAATCAAGCATGTTGGTAGTTCTTATCACTCTAAATTTTCCAGGTTGCCACCAACATGATAGCTCTTTGCTTTGAATAAGAGTGGTATAGGGATGCAAATATCTCCATCCTCCTGAGCCTCCACAGCTTTGCATAGATCACAGATCAAATGCTCACATCCTGCTGTTTTTCCTGGGACCAGGGAACTACCAGTTCTCTGGCCTCTGTGAACTTTGCTAATTGTGTTGCAGATGAGGTTCCCAACCCAAAAAAAGGACAATCTCTCATGTACCACGTGAATTCAAAATTTGGTTGTACGATACTCACTGTGCTCTGCAAAATCTTTTTGTAAAACAACATTAAGATACCATACAGATGAAATTTAAAGAAAAGAAACCAACCCTTCCCTGCTGACAAACTAATTTGCATTGCTCCAAGAAATACAGAATGAAGTAACATTATTTTATTGCTTTCTTTCATCATTATGCCACAGTACTAATTATGCTCCTGCCTGGTGTTCTGAAGTCTATAATGCTATTTTCTGCCACTGAGTTCCTATTTCTTTATTAATGTAATTCCTTAAACACATGCTTTATGCCCCTAGTAAGGACTTGGTAATAGTCTGTCATGTTGCAATGACACCAGTGGGTAAGCCTTCATCCAGTGTGAAGTTAGAAATGGCAGAATAATGACTCTTCAGAACTGAAACTGCAGAAAAATGATTAATATTTTCCAGGATGATCAGCATATGCTGCCGCAGAGTGAATATGAAATCACCATGTTTTAATATGGGAAACTGATGAAGTTTAGAGCATAAATATACAAGATTCGCAAGTGTATCTCTGCGTGCATATAAGATACTCTGATGTTGCTTGGTGCATGGAAGGTGCTCACAATGTGTAGGATCCTTGCTTTGCTACGATTGTTTCCTGTAGACTTCAGTAAGACTGAGCTTTCACTTCAGACACTGTTTCCATCCCTCTTCAGAAAAAGCTAAGGAATGCCAACCATGAAACGAGCACATATGCAATAAAGATGGGCCCAGTGCCACAGCTGTGACAAGCTCTAGTCTTAGCTTGAAATAAAAAGGCCATTGCTGTCTGGCATGGAAAGTGTTAGCAAACACAATATGGCACGTAAGTATTGGCAGGTGAAGGTGCTTCCCAATTACTGCTAGAAAGAAGTGCATGAAATATGATTCTGTTCTTGTTAAGAGTTACCTATGTACGTTATAGACATAGAGTACGCCATCAAAGGATTAACCGTGAAGGAGGATCAGTCCATCATGGGAATCAAGCTTATGCTTAGTAAAGGGGAGCCTTATGACACCTTAGGTCTCTGGCCAACTGCAATATGACCACAGATTTTTTTATTATTATTATTATTATTTCATTTTGTCCTTAACTAGCATTGTTCCTTCTGCCTGTGGTTTCTAGCAGGCTTTTGGTGGCTGGGGATTTCTGCACAGAAGCTGTCCTTGAAGCATCCCTAGGACAGGACTGCAAAAGGTGACTAAACAGTTTGGTGCTGTGCTGGCTATGCCGCTTCTGCAGATGTTGGAGAGAAATCCTTGGCCATGGAGAAGTGGTGAGTTACTGCAACCCGTTTCCTCTATTTGAGTGAAGGGAGGCAAGCTTGGCAAAAGGGCTGGAGCCTAACAGATGCCAAACCCATAGGAAATTGAAGCATTAAGACTAAAGCTCTGCTATTAATCAATATGTTTATGCCTAAAAGAGGTCTCCAAACATAGGATGTCTGTCATCAGTATACTAGCCTGGCAAAATTTAGTGGTGTGGTTTTCCACATACTTGCAGCAGTTGTCACAGGCTTGGTTGGAGATGCTGTCAGACATGACTTTGGAATCTTTATTTTCATGGCCATATTTTCTCTGCATTAAATGGTTACAGGTGTAATACCCAATAAAACCACCAGAAATCATACCCAAATGTTTGGGAACTTGAAACCAACATAGTGCTTTTTCCTATGTCTTTTAATTGAACTATAATCAGAAAATTCCTGTTTTTAATAAGTTGATTGTAGATGGTTTTATTTTTAAGGAAAACAAACAAACAACCCTTAGTAAAGGATTAAAGCAAAACTTACGCTTTGCTTCAGTCAATACCAGAGGTGAGGCAGATCATGGGGAGATTTTATATGAAGAGCTTTGTCACTGTCCTTCCTGTCCTAACTGCCACCCAATCTAAATGTTCATTCTCTCCTGCCTGAGAACCACAAAGTTAGGCGAACTGTTGCAGTGCCTTTTTGATCTAAGCTTTAGAAAGGTCAATTTAAGTAATCTGAAAAAATTCTACTTTTTTTCCCCTATATTTTGTATTTTACTCTCTGTCTTGTTGCTAATTATTTTAAAAGGGGCTTTGTGATAGAAAAAGAGATCTGTCACTGAACCAGTCATTTTTCTGGCAGGCTGCTCTGCAAGTAATGCAATTGCTTAAATAAAAATGGCGCAGTTTTGACATCGTAATCTAATCACTCATTTCTCTGCCTTTCATTCTGATAAAAAAAGGCATAATGAACTCTTGGTAGATATAGTAATACCCCATAAGTATTTCTATAAGATTTATGTTGTTATTGAATATTATTTCAAAGAAAGCAGGACAAAACTTAATTCTTGCCATTTTACCCAGTTACTCATTTTGTGATTTTAGGTTCTCCCACTATCACTGAAATGAAACGATCAGGTTAACCATTTTAACAAGCACTGGCTAGTTGCACATATGCACCATTCATTTAAATGACTTGTGAAATCAAACAGAGCCTCTCGAATAATGGGGCCTCATCTCCTTTCCCTGAATAATAACTTCAAGGAAGATCCACCTCCCTCCCAGGGAAAGAATGGATAGCTGGGAATGCTCAGGGGAATAAAAGGGTTTAAAGCACAGCACATAAAAGGCTGAGAAGAGAAGTCTTTGAAAATAAATGCAGGCTTCAACAAAAGATGAGAAAGAAAAGGGTACAGAGAGTGTGGCGGACTTCGTGTAGATATGGGCAGCGCATACAGAAGAGGTTGCTGAGGCAATGCATAATAACCTGATCGAAGGGTGAATATGCTGCCATAGGTGCAGGGTGGTAGGCAGGAAAAAATTGCATTTTGATGAGGGGCACAAGATGTGCAGAGGCTGGCTGTGGCTAACAGAGGAGTGAAGAGGCCTGAAAAGGAAACCAGGCTGGGAAATGGCACCAATTATCTCAGAGTGAAGTATTTATATTTCCACTCATTCACAATCACAAAACAATAATAAGGACTAGAATAAAAGAGATGAGGCCCATATTAATATTTCTTAAATGACACAAATGATTAAAAGAAAACAAAATCAAAAACAAAACAAAAAACTCTTTTCCCTTGTCATGTCTTGGATTCAGATCTAACTGTGAAACTAAAATCATAATATCATCTCAGTTACATGTCTTCTGCATGTATTGTTTGCATTTGTAGCAGAGTCAAACTGGAAGATTCTCCTACAGAAGGTTATAACCTTTCCAGAGAGTGTTAACATCCACTTCTTCAGAGAAAGAAACAATGAACAAACATGGAACTAGTCCAAGAAAGTGGTAGGTAAGTTGCTAGGTGCCATCTCCTTAAGTTAGCATCATCTTTGTTCAAAAAATTAAAAAAAAAAAAGCTTTATTTTTAGCCATTTTATCAGATTTTGCTACCAGTAAGCTGCTGATAGTTAAATGTGTAATTAAAAACGAAAACAGCAGGGCTTAAGTGAAAAACAGACTTGAGCTGTTGTAGCTGAAAGAATGATTTGACATAACATTGTTAATATTTTTAATTATGTCAGAGCTAATAACTTTACAGAGATGTGCTAAAAGATCATCACTGCCTGACAAGTTTCCAACATATATTCATTCACCCACCTTCAGTTGTCCAAGCAGCAGCTGAGTCACAAGACTTGTTCATGGATATTTGGACTCCCAGTCATACTGGGATAGATTGGTCAGAGGTCTGATCCAATATTGTAATGGTAATATTTTAAGGTCTCTTTTTTTTCGAGGAGAGCTTTCAATGCACTGAGATCTTGTACGAGCACTTGGATATCCTTGGTGTGGAAGAATGTAAAATATCTTTGTCCTTCCATAATGCATTTTTGAGGCTCAAATACTGCAGTGTTTTCTAAATATAGGACAGGCTATTCTAAATTGAGGCTATTCTAAATATAGCCTCAATTCATTATGTGAGGCTATGTTGACTATGGCAGGTATAGGATAACCAATGGCAGATGCAAGATGGTGAAGGGCAAGGTCCTCTTCTGTGAGTTGGTGTCATACTAGCACAAACCTCACATGCAATTTGAGAGCCCATAGCCATACTCAAGTGAGCAGCTGCCATCCTTTACAGTCTGCAGCCTCAAACCCTTAGTGCTTGGTCACTAATCTGTCTGGGGAGGGCAGGTCTTCAATGGACAAGGAGGTGAAGGAGATTTCATCCTCCAAACCTTCTTTATTCCAGTAGTGATGTGGCTGAAACTTGTGAAACTCTCTAAGCCTTTGGTTTCCTTGATTCATTAATATTTCAAAGGGGGACTTTGACAAGATTCATATTCTTCTGTCCCCAGACTGTTGCACCTACAACTACATACCTTGTACAGCTTGTATCAACCTCTGTATGAGATTTATGGATTCCTGACCAGATTTCAGCAAAGGCACTTATGCTGTGGCATATTCCACAACTCCAGCATCAGGCTCAGTGGGGATATGATTACCTCTTTCCCAAGAAGGGAAAGTGTTTGGATCCTATGGGAAAAAATATATGCCCTGCATTGTTTGATCATTAGTCTGTATCATGCCAGCAAGAGTGCACCTGCAAAGTTTAACTGTGCCTTTTCTGCATGTAGGCTGGAAGTAGGATGAGCTTTTGTTCATCTCGCTACCAGGTGATGAGCTTTGCACACCAGACAGACTTGGTACCATCACTCCTAACAGCTTTTAGTTATGGGTGCTTTCTGAGCCCAACATGAACGCCAGCAGGATGCAGGTGTCTTTCCATCTGGGTTGACTAGTAGGAACCAGTGTCTGTGGTGGCTGCATGCAGTTTCCCTACCCCTGCTCCCTCTGAGGTTACTGAGGCACCAGGAAAGCAGAGGTGTCGTGGAGACTGTCTGCACCATACATGGGGACACATAGAATGGAACAAAGAGTGGGGTGATCAAACAGCAAAGTGTTCTTGCAATGCCTGTAATGCGAACACTGCAAAAGAAAAGCATCCCAAGATCATAGATTCATAGAGTGGCTTGGGTTGGAAGGGGCCTTAAAGATCATCTCGTTCCAAACCCCTGCCATGGGCAGGGATGCCACCCACTAGATCAGGTTGGCTAGGTCCTTGTCCAACCTGGTCTTGAACACCTCCAGGAATGGAGCATCCACAGCTTCTCTGGGCAGCGAATGGGCAAGATGTTGACGTGCCATCTTCCCCTCTTCTGGGAAGAGGGATGGAGAGTTTCTTCACACCCTTAGGCATCCAGTAAGGCCAGTCTGCTTCATCTACTCACTCCTCATGGACAAACAATCCACGAGCCCTTTAGTTCACCCTTTCTGTGTTGTCGCAGGCTTCCTATACCTTTTTGCCTCTCCTCTCTGTCAGCTGGTGGCATGGACCTTTGCAGCTCTCAGTAAGTAACCATCCTCCCTCCTGTGCCATCGCTGCCACCCTCCCTGCAGTCCTGAGCTGGCATTCTGCCCTGGGGAAAACCAGGCAGCAGCAGGAAGGAAGAGGAGGGCTTGCTTGCTACCAGCTCTGCAACAAGCATTAGCGAGAAAAGCTTGATAAGGGCTGTGAAAGCAGCAGCTATGCTTGATAAGGAGGCAAGGCCCTGAGTTGCTTAGGCCCTGGAGGAATAGAAAGGAGTCCTTCCAGACAGTCACCTTCCCTCTCCCTGTTTCCTTTAGTGGGTCAAGAGTTTATCTCCTGTGCTCATGTCCCACCTTGCAATGGGCCATTGGCACCCATGGACCCTACCCTTGCCATGTCCCCACCCAGTGGGGACTTGTTCAAAGTCACAGCTCAAAGGAAAGGCCCAGGACAGATATGAGGAGCAGAGGTGCAGCTAGCAGAAACACTCTTCTGCATGGACACCCTATGATTCCTGGTTTGTGAATCCCAATGAGATGCTAGCTCAGTAGTGTGCTCCCTCCCAAGGCCTTTAAGTTCCCTGTACAGGGCACAACTCCCAGGCCTGGTGATAGTGATAGGAGGATAGTGAAAGAAGGGCTCAGGAAGGGGGTTCTACAACAGAAGGAGGAGAAGTAAGAGAAAGGGTTTCAGATCTGAAGTCTGGGTGGATGAAGATAGAACAGCATACAGGCAGACACTGCTAAAACAGTTGAGGGCAAAAACAGTTGACTGCAAATAGGAAGATACGTGCAGTTCTTGGCCCTGCAACCTCCTTTCAGGCTTTCAGCCACACCGCAGGGTTTGAGAGCCTTCTGGGAAGGCATGTTCTCTAGCTACGTGCTGAAGGTCCCTGTAGCAGAAAGACCTACTGCTCCATTGAGTGTTGGAATGCCTGGGAGAAAAGCTCCTAGTTAGCTTTTATCCAACGGAAATCTATATTGTGCACACCAGCACAACTATGAGAAAACAACTAACGTGACAACTGGGGACAGTCTGGGGAATTGCTTCAAAGCTGCCCTAATGCTGTGAACCAAATTACTGAAGTAGAGAGAATGGTCGTAACTTGAAAGTATGTAAATGTATGCTTGTGACCATGATCAAGAACTTTCATCGGATGATACTTTTTTTCCCTAAGGGTTCTAATTAAAGGTATATTTTTAAAAAGAACAATATGATGCTGCTTCTAATGATTACTTTTGTGACTTTCTGAAAAATTGATAAAACTAAAAAGAACATTTTCTGAAGAGGACAGTTTTGTGATAACACAACAAACTCCACTTGTACTTAGTTTGTCTGCCATGTTATAAATATCTCAAACCCAAATAAGTTTATGTAGTAGCTGACAGATATATTGATTTTGCAAGTATAAATCTTTGAACAATGCCACTTGCATTTTTTTTTTTTTAAGAGACCAAATCATTTCAAAGATCTGCAGCCCTGAAGAAGGGAGGAAATGGCAACTGTCTGTGAAACTTGATTTCTGTAGTTGTACCATGGTAGTGAATTATTTGGATGTCTTTTGCCTGAAGGTTAACTTCTGCTGATTTCCTAAACCCTGAAGAATAGAATCTAAGCCTTCAACTTTACAGATGTCTGAAGCGCTGCAGAACTGGTAGTTGTGAACTTCACCATTTTGCAAACAGGCACTTTTGCAGCTTTCGTAGCTTTCTTTCATGTAGCAGTTTTGCTGAACTTTGCAAAGTTCAGCTAATGGTTGAGTATCTCCAACCACAGCCCTGTGGGTAGCTATGTCGTAGCAAACTTCTCTGCCCTTGTTCTATGCCTAGGTCCTGCACACCAGCCATGGTCTGGAAGCTGTGCGACTGCTTTAGGCCAGGACGAGGGAGTATCAGCAGTGATGGAGAGCCATTCTTATGCTTCTCTAACTCCCAAACCTGCCTAAATCCAAGCCCCCTGAAGGCACACTGGTTCTGTAGGCCCTTGTCCTTGTAGGTACACCTTTTGTTAATGAAACTACCTTTGTGAAGGCTTCTGATGTCGTTTGCAGTACAAGAGGTTCTTCAACTTATCAGGCATCTTAACTACTAGTCATATGATAGAAATAAGCATGGCAGACTTGGTTTAGTTCAGTATGTGGGGCAGTATTCAGGAAAACACAGAATGCAGCAACATCATCCTCTCTTGATAATAATCAGGAAGTTAATCTTGAAATTCAGAATTTGGATTGCCTGTCAATAGTTGCACCTATTTGCTAGCTCAGTCGTAGAAACTAGAGATGAGAAAGATGCATTGATGTCTTTTGTTCCCTAAGTGCAGGACTGTTCTCTCTATTTGAATCTTACCATAGCTTAGTTTTCAGTTCTTTTCAAAATGTTCATTATAAAATAGCTCCAGTCTGGAGAGTTCATGTAATAAATATTATTTGTTGCAATATTTCACTGCAGTTTTATGGGTGAATCTATAACTCATAAAGTCATTTAGCTAATAACAGGGCTGACTAAGGCTGACCACAGGGAAGAATTGAACATGCAAGACTTTTCACTTCAGTTTTAAAATCTGTTACCCTGTATTGTTCCACAGCTGAACCCTTTTGAAAGGCTTCTGAGGCTTCTCAATTACAGTGTAGTGTTTGTTATGTGGAGTCTTATCCAGCAGGGAAAGAGATAAGACCACCACATTTATTTCACTTATTACTTTGCAATGGGTCAATAGAGTACATGAACATAGATCTTTAAAGCTAGACAGGATCCCAGAAGTCCATTCCTCTGCTGGCTGTGACAGCTGGAAAAAGAGAGAGAACTATGTCCTGGAAAAATGATTGTAAACTAGATTAAAACGGGAAAAAAAAAAAAATAAGGCACAAAACTATGTTGAAGTCTGAGGGCTTAGATCTGAATGTATAAAGCAAAGAGTAGAGTGACAGAAAACACTGGCATTTATAAAATATTCAAGGCATAGTCTCTAAAGTCCAGATCAGTGTTGAATAAAAACTATTCAGATAATCAGTTTGGGAAGGAAATTATACCAATGTAACATGCTTCTGGGTCGGATAATTTAATCTGTAAGATCTACAGTCTGCTATGTCTTCTCAAGCATTTAATATGAACTAGTCACTTTTTTTTTTTTTTTTTCCCTCCCCTTAGTGAGGATATAGCTTTATAACCTATCTGCCAAAACTACTTCTCCTCTAGCTTCTTCCTTTTGTGGTATGATGCTTTTCTACATCTTTTTCTGAGAACTCAAAAGATGAACAAGACTAAGCAGTAAACATAACTGTAGCAGAGATCTGGACAGCAGATCATAATAAAATATTAATAGGAGTAGAAGTTTTGTTAGGAAGCTCCCTGGTACACCAAGAGGAGATGTATTTTGGGGACCTTTGAACTTCAGCAATGTTTATCCCATAAAATGTTACCAATGTGGTTGTGACGAGGCTGTGAAGAAATGCAAAGCCTAGTTGATACAGTTGTGCTGGTAGAAACTCCTAGTATAATGCCATTGCATCAGTGAAACCTCATGAGGAATGTATATAGATATTCATATATTTGTGCCACTCCATCATTTTATTGTATAAATGTCTTGGTCCTTCAGCTTCTCTCAGCAGTCCTTTAGGCAGAAAGATGGTTGCTGAGAACAATTCTTGTACCTAAGAAAAGGCTAGAGCTGGAGAGCTATTGAATTGCTGTGATCTCCCATTCTGTGGGAAGTAAAGATCCCCAAGTAAACCACGTAGAACTGTGCAAACTGCTGATGCCTTGGTAGGCTGACTAGTCTCCCTCTCCCTGCAAGTTGTAAATTAACAAAAGACAGAAGTCTGCTCTGACTGGGTCTCCCCTAGTGGCTGGGGAAAAAAAGAAAGAAGAAGAGGGAATATAGTATCCTGTACTCAGTGAAATGCAGTACAGGGACTAAGGTGGTAACTTGCAGAAATAAGTTCCTTATTGATACAGCTCTCCATCTCTCTTTCTCCATTAGGGACGCTTTCCTGTATTCATGCTTTAATTATTTTCCATCCCACTAGGCTCAAATTCTGCATCTCAGCAACCAAGATGTATGGCTAATAAATCCTGATTGCAGACAAAGAGCGCTTAAGATCAGGAATCTTGGCCCACAGGATGAACCGAGAAGTGGAAGACAGAGATGGTGGCTGAAGTCTGCCAAGATTCAGAGGAGTTCAGCAGCGTGCCAGATCCTTGCTGGATTTGAGCATATCAGCCTGGTAAGCATCCAGGAAGGGGGCCCAACTGGGCGTGCAGTGCTGCTGTCATGGTATAGTATCACCAGTGAAGTGATTGTTAACTCAGAACTCACCTCTGAAAAATATCAGTTTTCCAAGCTAATGCAGAGCAAGGCCTTGAAGACAAATAAAAGTATTTTTATATAGTGCATTTCTTTTTACCAGCAAACATGGAAAAAGCACAGTGATTCCAGATCACAATGTCAGAGATACATGAAGAACATCTGTCACTATGACAGAATCATAAATCATCATGCTGAAATACTGACAAGCCCTTTTTCATTGGCAAAGTAGCTCTTTAAAATGAGATATAATTAAGTTTCTTAGAGCACATATAATCTATCTTAGCACTGTTCTTATTTTCAAGTGAAAAAAGTCTAGATGAAACGTACCAGTTTTGTTTTGTTTTTAAATAGTTTAAGACATTTAAAAAATAATGGCTATGACTTACCAGAGCAGCTGAGGGTGTTATGAATGTGAAGATGATATTAGGAAAACAAATCTGATTAGGAGAACTGTTGTTAGTAAATGAAACAGTGCTGAAGGCACAACAGCAAACCATCCTGATGTAGAAGGAAGATAAGCAGAAAGAGACCAGTATGGCTGCACAGAGAATTCTCCAGTGACCTGAATATCAAAAAGGAAATCCTACAAAGAGTGAAGGCAAGGGCATATAAGTGAGATAGTAATAAAACAGTAGTATAAGCATCTAGGGATAAAACCAGGACGACTAA
This sequence comes from Oxyura jamaicensis, assembly GCF_011077185.1. Lineage (NCBI taxonomy): Eukaryota > Metazoa > Chordata > Aves > Anseriformes > Anatidae > Oxyura > Oxyura jamaicensis. Next base: position 58,960,231 of record NC_048893.1, on the reverse strand, counting down.
GTCACAAAATGAGTTACAACTTTCCTGGAGCATAAAATGGAAGAAAAAGATGTTCTATAAATACCAAGGAGTTAGAGGAAGAGAAAGGCAGAGGCACAAATAACAGATACCCAGAGTAGAGTGAAATGTTTCATTATTTATTTTGCTACATTCTTCACATACACATAAGCATTAATGACAGATACTTAACAACACTATTTCTTAACAAGGGGGACATATGCCAGAAAATAAAAATAAAAAAAACAAGTCATAGAATGTTTGAATAAATTAGATATATGCAAGTCTCTAGAGCTTGCTGAAATTCACTTAATACATACTGAACTCTCATCTTATCTCTGAGAGTTCCTGGAAGAGCAGTAAGTCTCTGGGGTCTGCAGCAACAATATAGCCTAATATGGGAATATATTTGTGTTCACGTGATTTTTGGCAATGGTCAGAGATCTGACATTAAAACACATATTTTGCAAATTATTTTAAGCAAGACACCCATTCAATTTAAAGCTTTGCTTTTCCTTAATTCTCACCGCTGTGGCACATGGTTTTTAAAAATATCTGGTGGAAAGTGTTCAATAATGTTTCTTAAATGTGACATTCACAGCAGGCTCTGATTTGAGCCCTATTAAGGAGTTATTGGCTGTGGGACATGGTCTGCAGGGTTATAACAATTTATTCTTTTAAAAATGGGGAATGAGGAATTACAGAGAAGTCTACCTAACTTCAATACCTAGAAAGATAGTGGGACAAATCTAGAATGAACACATACCTGCCCTGTGAATAATAAGGTGATAAGGAACAGCCAACATGATTTTGTCAGGCTAATCTAATTTCCTTCTTGATCAAAGGAACTGGTTCAATAGATAAGGAAAAACAGTAGAATTGACTGTATCTTGACCCAAGGTGTGTCTTGACCTAAGTAAGGCTTTTGACACTGTCCTGTGTGCTTGTAAATGGACTGGAGAAAGCTGCCCCCTTTGTAATCACCTCTAAATCAGTCCACTGGTAAACAACTAACCTGTGTATAGTTGTTGGTACTTGCACTAGGAGGATGCTGAAGAGAAGTCTTGCACAGCTCCTAACAGATAGGATTCTATTCAGAGTTTCAGTAAAGACTTGCAAGTGTACCTCAAATTTTGTCATCTAAGCTTTGACAGATGACACTATGTAAAGATTTGTAAAAATGCTCAAGGACAGAATTAGAATTCAAAATTGTTTTGATGTGTTCTGAAAGGTTCTGAAATCCAACATCAAAATATTGAACAAAGACAATCACAGAGGACCACATTTAGGAGGACGAAATCAAAAGCCCAACCACAAAATGCCACTGCAGATAAAGATCTAGTGATTAATGAGGGCTATTAATGAGCCAACAGTGTGATGCTGTTGAGGAAAAGAGATTAATGTAATTCTAAATTCTCTTGAATTGTCTGCTAGCAACATTATATGTAAGACAGGAGATAATTAGTGTGCTCTTCTTGGCACTGGTGAGGCCTCAGCTAAACTATTGTATTTTACTCTGAGGCAACATAAGCTAAGAAAGATGTAGATAAACTGGAAACAATCCAGAGAAAATCAACAAGGACAAGAAGTTTGGAAAATTAGATACACAAAGAAAGATTGCAAGTTTATTTTTTAATATAGAAAATATGAGGTTATATGGGATTCACCAATTTTCAAGTACATAAAAGATTATTACAGAGAAGGTAATATGTTTTTTTTTCATGTCCACCAAATATATGGGCAATAAACTTTTTTTTTTTTTTGTAATATACTATGATAGGTATTGTAGTAATATGTTATAAGTAGAATAAAAGATTAATACTAGAATATATTACCCAAGAAGGTTGTATAATCCTGTCATTAATGTTGACACAAATCAGAGAGACTGCCACCTACCAATACAAAGATACTTGTGGTCTTTCTTCATAGCTACAAGATGGATCAGATGAATATTTCACAGACAGTGAATGAGATTCCTGGAACTACAGTGGAGTACTCAAGTTATGACAAGGTAATCCATAACAGCACTGGGCTAAGAAAACATTAAATTCCACGTGTAGTCCCAGACATGTTCATTAGTCATTATGGAAGACTACACTACACAGATTGTTCTTTGGATTTAAAAAAAAAAAAAAAAAAAAAAAAAGTGCTTTCCTTAGATTTTTTGTTTGGTTTGGTTTGATCTAACTAACCTCAGGAAGGTTAGCTACAGCTTTGATTAAAAGTATTGAGAAGCAACAGACTACATAACCCCTTGATATTCCATCCAACTCTATATTTCTATGATTTATGTGTAATCTACAGTATTTTTTTCAGTTGCTTTAGAGCTTTGAAAGCACAAGTTAATTATTAAACTAGTTCTTTTCCCAGGGCAGTAATGACCTAATCATTTATGATAGTGCTCAAATGAGAAATTAAACAAACATATCCAAAATAAACAGAGATCAAATCGTCTTGGCCAATGGAAAAGGACAAAATCCTGTTTTTGTGCCAGTGGGTCTAAAAAACAACAGCATAGATGTAGACCTCAGTAAAATTAACAAGTCAAGATTTCTAAGTCTGTGGGAAATTCTGAATTTCAGTACTTGTTTGTATTCAATATTTTAGATTTTTTTTTCTAATTTGGAAAATTAGTTGTATAGCAATCAGAAAAAAAAGTGTTTTGGAAAGGTTGAAATTTTTGAGGGCTTGAATTACAACTAAACATTTCCACATTCAAAACCCAAAATGTTGCAGTCACAGTATACCACATATATATCTTAGGCAGGGGAGCACAATGAACATGATAGAAGCCACAGTCCTCTAAGGACCCTGGTATACTCAAGAAAATGCCAACCAGAATTACGGTGCAAATAAAGTAGCATTCTGCAATGTGATATGTTTTGTGTTACCTCAAAATAAATCTTTTTAAAATTGTGCTCCTGAAGGAAAACTAAGCAGAACTATGGTTTGAAGAAAATATGCTCTTTGTTGGAAAACCAAATCCATGAAAAACTTCTGATAAACTCTAGTCACAACTTTGTATTAAAAATAAGTAAATGTATCAGGTGTTTTCTAGGGAAATCTGTGCTCCTCATGGTACACTATGTTGTTGATCCACATGTGACTGTGAACATCAGAAGTGTTTGCAGTCACCATTGTTATTTTAGTCTAGTACAAAATGACCACAATCCTCAAAGATAAGGTCAAAATCTGGACAAACATGACCTTCCAGAAATTCAGAAATATTTAGACTTGGTGTTCACTGTTTAGGCCATGCTTCAGTGAATATTTACTTGTTCTTTTTCCTTTAAAAAATATATGACTTTTAGACACCAGAACTATGATTTCATAGTGCATAAGAAGGTTATCTCTTAAAACAAACACCGGAGCTCATGAATCTTGTTGTGCAAATGGATGAAAATTGACCTAATGAATTAGGCTGGCTTCAGGCCTACCATTAAGCAAGTCCCTTGTAGAAGAGTAAAATACTGCAGAAGTTCAGAAATCCTGAGACAAGCCTATCAGATGTCTGTGGCTGGCTAAATCCCAAAGTGAAGAGAGACAAATAGACCCAAGTGAACCAAACTCATCTCAGCTGAACTTGCTTTTGGCAACCCCAGTGAAGAGGTCTCATTGCTCAGACCTGTAAACCCAAAGATGGACAGGTTGGTTTGTAGGCCAGGATGCTGCATACAACCCTACAGCACATTCCAGCAGCCTAAAGTGTCTTAAGCAGCTTAAATAGCTTTAAGCAGCTTTGCAGGCTTAGACACTTTAAGCTTGTAAAGCAGTTTAAGCTGCTTAAACTGCTCTAGGTCTTTAATAAGGACTCCACAATACTGCTCCTCACCAGATGAGCAAAAAGAAGCTGTCTTTGTGCTGTGGCTCCCTTGACGTTGGCTGGAAGGAAGGAGCTACAGGATTGCCACCAGTCCTGCCAGGAGTCTATGTAAATACAAACCACTGATATTGACATACTTTGGCTATAATGTACGAAATAATTAAAAGTATATGCTCCCCTTGATTCGGTCATTGCTTCTTCCTCTTTTGCAGCTATTTCTCTTCCCCAGCCACCTCCTTCTCGTTTTCTGTTTTTGTCCATTTTGCTCAGGCTTGTTCAGTATCTATTTCCTCTCTAAGTGATTCTTTCTAAATAAATCAATAACTGCAGTAATATACTTTTATGAAGAAAACATTTCTTTATTCAGCCCAAACCCATGTTGGGTTAAACTATTTAATTGTATCACTTATAGTATAACCTAAATCTAGATCTTTTTTCTCAAGACAAGGGTATGAGCAGACAGAAGCAGGGTGGAAAAACCCAATTGCATCATCCCAGAAAGCACTGGCAGCAGTCATTAGAGTATCACCTAAAAATCAAGTAGCCAGATGGGCTAGAATTGTTCAGAAGATGAAATAGAACACACCAAATTTGCATCCTATTTCCTGGCATTTCAGAGGTTTCAGGAAGGCTGTAGGAGGAGAAAGTCTGGGGACAGCTGTCCAGAAAAACAAGGAAATGTGTCTTCCTATTTCAGTAAGCTCTCAGGGCTGAAAGGGCTTCATTTTCGGTTTTCAGTCCACCCCTATGAATTTGGGATGTGCTGCACAAACCACAGTATTGTTCTGTTCTTACCAAAGGATGTAACACCCCTCCCCCTTTAGGTACAGAACAGCAGCACACAACTGAGCGGCTGCTCAACATCTTTAGAGTTGTCACCATTTTGTGGGAACCCACACTGAGCTGCCATGTTAATAACTAGGGCCATGGTGATGACATGCTGGAGCACCTGGGCTGGATGTGGTGCTTGCTGCTGAGGATCCTGCTCAGGAGTCTAAGCATGTGTCATCTCATTTTTCTCACTTCGTAATTCCCTTTTGAGTTCCTTGAGTACGAACATTGTGCTGTTTTCTTTCATATCTTTCACTCACACATCTCAATTTCTGGGTTCATATCCTAACTTCTGTGGTGTTATCTCTTTGGTATGCCCAGTTTAATCGGCCCCATGTTTTTTCTGAGCTAAGGAACTCCCATCACATGAGTTATCACACATACTAACCACAATTTAGCTGTGCATTGTAACTGTAAAACTTATACCCAAACGATGTGTTCCAAGGACTTACGGATGTAAGCAGGAAGAGGAACTGCAGTCAGCCTTACTCATTGGTCTATTTTTTTTGCTGATTATCTATGTTATGCATTCCTAAATAAAGTGATGCATCACAGTAGCGTTTATTGCACGTCCAATGTGGCATATTTATACAGGCATCACTTAACATTTTCATTGAGGCTTTGTTTATACCAAACACTATTTTTTCCAGCTACCCAAAAGCACGCTTGTCTCCATATTTACCAAAGAAAGCAATCTCTAGCATGAGCTATTTTTTTAGTCATCAATTATTTTAATCTCATTTTCTGTTTATCTATCTTTCAATTATTAATTCCTTCAAAATATGTTCTAAAACTCTAAATGTGATGCCAGTAGGACTCACTAGCTTGTGAACAATTATTTCCATTTCTTACATATAGGTTTGGTATGCTCCCATCAGGTGACATCACTTATGGTTAATAGTTTATTCACCAGTTGGTTTGGGAATAGTGGACATGTTGGAGGATGGTTTTCTTGCGTTCGTGCCCTTGTCTGTAACATCATCCCAGTATCCCCAGCTCGTCCTCATGCCCCAGGCAGTTTGGCAGGACAAAAGGCAGGTTATCTGGGCTGCCCATGGGATACTTGTCCAGTGGGATAGAATTAGCTATATCGTATACAGGCAGCTCTAGGGCTGGAGAAGGTGGTGAGCTGCACCAGCCATTCCCTCAGCTCTGACAGTGATTTGGGTCTCACCTTCCTCTAGGTAGCTGCTCATTTGCATCAATGATTAACGATGGGAATTAATTAGGTTAATTAAGGTTAATGATGAGCATGGAAAATTCATCTTTTTTGAATGCTGAAAAGCTCTATGTGAATTCAAAAAAGCTATATGTAGTCACCTATTCACAACTCTTGCATTTTGTTTTGAAGATTTTTTTTTGCAATCTTTGAGAACAAAAAGTTCCTTTTTGTGTTATGAGAGATTTTGTGTAGTTTCAGATCTGAAGGATTTTTTTAACACTTGTAAACAAGAACACATACAACATGAGGCATCAGGTCAGGTATACGGGGTGAGATTCAGCAAAGACATTTAGGGATATGCCTAATTTTCAGTTGGAATTTAATTTCCTTTGGCTTCCAGGAAACTTTATTGTACATTAAAATTAACTCTGCTGATGTGAGTTGATAGTAGCATTGCATGTTTGTCTTGATAAACAACTGTGTGTGTGCCAAAAAAAAAAGGTTGACTGCACTGAGCTTAGTGAGATCATACATCTGTATAGATCCACCAACAGAAGCAGAAATTTTTCAGAGCTGCTGTTGGGCTGAATCACCAAGTGCTGGCAAGCTGTTGGGGTCCTGTTACTGGCCATATCACCAGGCACTAGCCCATCACTGAGGGCTGCTGCTCCCATTAGCAGCTGCTCACACAGCAAAAATGTTCGGGCCAGCAGACTCACCCTTCCTTCCTTCCCCACACTCAAGACAACTATCTCCTTGATGAGTTTTTAGGTTACAGCTGACCTTGCTACAGGAAAGCATGCGGCTTCAAAAGCCAAAGTGACACTTTTGCTCGTTCCTTCTTCTTATCCCAAACCTTGACATTCCTACTGCTGTTTACATTTTTTAATCTTGTTTGTCTGAAATAAAGTAATAGTTCATTTCAACTTCAAAAATGAGCTTTCCCTCACCATTGTTTCTAGTTCTTTTTTTTTCTTCTCAGATTTGGTGTCTAGCTTCTTTGGATGGCACAGTGAACTGCCTGGATCTCTAACATTTATGTGAAGACCATTTCCCTGGACTGCAATGTGAGCCCAATTCTTTGTCTCTGCTGGAAGCCATCCTAAGAGGTAGGTAGAGTTTAAGATTTTAGGAAGAAAGCCAGCATTTGCCTCTACCAATATTAATTTCACGCATTCCCTCTTGCATTCCTGATTCCATAATTGAGCTGTGCTTCCTCCTCCACCCATATCCTGCCTTTACATACCTCTGTGCGCAGATGATGGAGGAATGCTGTGTGAGCCAGCCAGCCTGCAGGCTGAGTCAGCCTGGGAAGGTAAACCATCATCTGCCAATTAAGATGGAAAAGGAGGAAGCATGCCAGCAAAACAGGTGATCTGAGCAATGCATTGCACTCCACATGCAAAAATGGATTTTGCACAGTGCTGTGCCGTAACAGAGAAAGGCAGAGAAGAGCCCAAGCATGCATATCCACAATGGCCCTCAAAGAAGGAATTAAATACCAAATCTCAGCCTGCTTCTTTTCATAGGTCACTTTAATACCAAATATAAGTATGTAATAACCCAGAAACAGATGGGGTGGTGGTATAGTATAAAACTTCAACATTTTTAGTCACTTTTATATGGGTGTCCTTTCCTGTGCATGGAGTCTTGAAAGCATGCTCACAAACCCAATTTGTGAGCATGCATCAATTATGCTATTTGTTGGATTATACATGCAGTAAATGACTGGTACTAACATGCTATTAGCTTAAGCACTAATGTACTTACTATCTCTGATGCAGATACCCACTGAGTTTCTGCTGGTCAGGCAGATGGTAATCACATGAAGAAGTGTCATTCTCCACTGCTCCTTGCAACAGGCTGATCCTCAGATCCTCAGTTTTGCTGAGTTATCTTCTATTTTGATTTTTTTTCCCTTGACGTTTTATAGTGGTTTTTTTTGTTTTTTTTTTTTTTTTTCTTCAGTCCTGGGTGACTAATACCAACTGAACAATTTCACTCTTGTCTTCATTTTTTTGTTGTTGTTGTTTTGTTTTAATTTTTAATTTTTATTATATATATATATATATATATATCTTGCTTTGCTTAAGTTTATGTATTGTCACTCAAAAGCTTAGCAGCCATTTTGTTAGTAATGCAGATCTGGGGTCATAGGGCTGATCTAGGCCTCATGATAAGTTAGTTGGTGTGGGAAAGATCCACCAAAACAGTGGGAAAGAAACTGGTCTGTGCTTGTCATGCAGGCCTTATCAAGTGGCAAAAAGGATTTGGGGAAATAGATACTGACATGAACATGAACCGAAATCAGATGTGATACATTACTGGTAGTATCAGTGATGGTCTTTGAAATGCCAAGTAGGATAGTTTGGGAAGGATGGACTTCAAAAGGAAAACAACTTCAAAATAAGTGATGTGAAACTGAAAACTAAACAGTGTTGTGTAATGTTCTGTCTTTGGCCATGAACAGATTTATGAAGGAAAAAAAAAAAAACACCGTAAGGATAATTCATTACTGGCACAGGTTGCCCAGCAAGGTTTGGCAGTCTCTGTCCTTTATAGTTTTCAAGACCTGACTGGATAAAGCCCTGAGCAGCTTGGTCTATGCTTAGCATTGACCCTACTTTGAGTAGGAATTGTTGGATTGGAGACCTCCCAAGGCCCCTTCCAGACTGGATGATCTGGTGATTCTGTGATTTACATTGCTCTTGGAATTGATGGCAGGGGAGGTGGAGAAATGGCGTTAAGAAGGTGTAACGCTCATCAGGACATTTGACAGGATGACTGAGTCTCTTTAAGGGCTAGATGCTGCCATCGATGTAAGGTGATCCTGCCTCTCACCCGGTCCGGTCCCTGTGGTGCTAGCTTCTCTCTTGAGCTAGGAAGGCAGACCCTCATCCAGTTGCCCTGGGAGCTGCTTCAGCACACTAGCCTGACAGAAGCTGATTAGTTTCTTTAAACTGGTTGGCTTTGTGCTGATTTAGTTAGCTGAATGATTTCACTAAGAGACAGAAGAGCATCAAAGCACAAAGGAGGAAGTGGGAACACATAGCTAAATCTGGAAGGAGTTAAGGTTGGGCAGTGCCCTTTCAATGGGAGTGAGCCATTAAATTTGCCTTGCTGCCTCATGAAACAATGTGATATATCTGCAGCACTGTCAATTCAGGCATAACAACAAATTGGGTAAGCCCAAACAGGTGTGTACCATCAAAAAAAAGAAAAACTCAGAAGTGAAAATTCATTAACGCTAAGAGTGATGAAAAGTGTGGAACTGCCCAAAATGGAACATGGAAGCATAATGATCTGTGAAAAATAATGTTCAAAGAAAGATGAACAGAGATATATTAGAGACATAGCACTTGAAACTGAATCTCATGCCATGGTAGGAAACCACAGATCTTGTTTACCTAGTTACAAAAATCCTGTGTGGCTAGTTTAAACAGGAAATGGGCTGATCAGAAGCAAAGATAGGGACATGTGATAGATGGGTAAAATATTTTAAAGAAGTCTTCGACAGAGCTCAGCCATCCTCGACACTATATTCTGCTGAAATGTGACTTCAGACAACAGGAGATTGCTACTGGCTCAGCAGTAATATCAGAAAAGCAAGTCATAGTCCAGGTCCAGTAGGTAGCAGCAACAATGCAATGACAGATGATTTTAGCAGATATGCTAAAAGGCCATGACGTCACTGGAGGAGTAAATTTTTTAAAAGGTTGTTGAATAAAATCTGGGGAAAAGAAAACTTGTGATGAGGGAGAGCATGAAGTTGGGGTATTAAAAATAAATAAATAAATAAATAAATAAGTGACTGGGAAACCATCTCTCTTCCCCGTGCTACAGGAGAGGTCAATCGTAGTGGAATGCTGTGCAAGGCGATGCAGATAATGGATGCAAAATTGGAGGACAACAGTCCCTGGGCTCATGCCCAGAAAAGTGGATATTCACACAAAAGAACACCCTGAAAGAACACCTGCAATGAGAGGCTTTGCTCATCACCAGTCTCATTGATTTTCTAAGGTTACTTTTCAGCGGCCTTGGGAATGGCTTATGGGACTGCAGCACTCAGCTCATCCTCCATCCCCACAGCCTTACAGGGAGCAGGATAGATGGTTGCATCTGGGATCGCAGCTAGGTAGTAGACTGTTTCACCTTGAGCACTGGCATAAAACAAGGCCGTACTTGTCTTCTGTTGCTGTTTTGCATTATCGTACATAGCTAATGTGTAGGCAGCAGAAGCAGCAGCATACCATGGGTGGATTACACATATCTTGGAAGCATAAACTGTGCTAGTAACATTGCGTTACTGAGCTGCAGACCTGAAAAAAGCTGTGAAGAAACATAACCTAGCAAAAAAAAAAAGTAAACCAAGCAGGATTCAAAATCAGCTATCAAAGCAAACATTCCTGAAAGCTTACTACTAAGCATCAAAGCCATGCTAGAAAACACAAATTCCAGGAAAGTAGAACAGCTTGCCTGCCTTGTCCATATCCTGCTCCTGAATAATTAGGAAGGAACCGACAGCAAGGCTAGGAAAGTCTTCTGCCATTTACCTCATTTCAACAGGGGAAATAAAATACACTGAGACCCAGAATAAAACCAAGACTTTTAATATTATTATTTGCATATAATTGCAATGCTGAAATAGACCTTCAAAGGTGGAGACATCAATAGATGCTAGAAAAATAATATCCTTGAAAGAAAAAATGCCTATGAGAAAGTCTGAATATCGATCTCTGTCATTAGCACAGGAGTCAAACAGCCCACCAGCTCATTTTTAAGAGCCAGCAGTGAGAACAGGATGTATTTGGTGTCCACTCTGTAAATGGCAGTCCCCAGGAATCCCCCCTAATAGGATCAAGTGGAGATCAATGTATGAAGAGGACACTTGTGAGAGATCCTACAAAGACCCGCTTCACAGGAATGACAGTGATCAATCTCAACCATGTCCATTAGAAACACCAACGAGTGATGGAGAAGAATGGAAGACATGAGCTTCCACTGTATATTCCAGTCTTACAGAAGAAAGAAGACAGTAAGAATAAGCTGAGGGTACCAGAAAAACAAATATATTCCCTATAATTGCTTTGTTTTCTCTGTGAAACAAAACTTACATTATCTAGCTCGTTTTATTAGCTGCCACTGCAGGTAATAATCACAAACCTTACTGAAGGGAAGGAAAATAAAGCTCTCTCTCCAGAGATGCAGAGGGCAGCTGATGTCCAGGCTAAAGCACTGCGCCAAACGCTTCAAGGAGCCTGGGGCCTGTTGCCAAGGCACCGCTGTGTGATTGCTGCAGTCATGATAGACTGAGGAAAAAGTCCACATGCCAGGAAGAGTTGGCAGGTGCAGCACTCAGGTAAGTCATGCCACAGTAGAGATTACATGATGCCTGATTAAAGGGTTTTTGGCTTTCATGTATCTTCAAAGGTATCTGGATCTTGCTGGCGTCATAAGCAATGACGGTTTGTTTTTATTGCCTAGACTGAATGCGGGATCTTTAGTCAAATTATGTTGCATTTCTATATATTGTCTGTTTTAGAGACAGATCTGCTGTTTAACCGTTAATATATGGGTGTGCAATATAATGATTATCTGAAAGATCACTAATATCTAAAAAATACATAGTCCTTTTTCATCTGAGTGATCTACAAGATTGTGTCAGTTGTTGCAGCTTCAGCTTGTGAAGTTTGAGCTTAGAGCATGCATTTTTCAGGTGATGCTATGTAAGAAGGCACACAAACTCCTGTTTGTCTGAATACGGAGGGACTCCAAAGGCAGAAAACCTTGTCTCTGCTACAATTCCCAGCCATTTTCTAGCTAAGTTTTAACACAAAACCACTATTTCTCTGCCTTTTTTTTTTTTTTTTTTTTTTTTTTTAAGCCAAACTTGGCAGTCTGCTCTTGGCTTTTTTTTACTTTTCTCATAAAATCGACCCACACATAGCCCAGATTCCTGAATGGTATCTGGTGAAATTTTTCCACCTTCTTGTGCTATATATATACCTATGTCCTGAGCAGCAGCATGTTTCTGTGTTTTGAGTAAAGACTGAAGTAATTTTAGATATCTGCCTCCATAAAGGAGCATCAGTGTTTCTTACATGTATTCATAATGAGAATTTATTCAATATTTTCACAGAGGTTTAACCTTATTTCCAAAATGAGGTTGTTCTTGTTCTCCAAGTTAAATAACTAAATTTATATATTTTTATTCTGGGAGCCTGCCCATCAAAGCCCATATGTATTTGTACGCATACAGCAGTTGAAGTAAAGAGCCTTATTCAGGAGAGGCTTTTAAATGTATGCCTCCTTTTTAAGCGCCTACTGAGCTTAAGTTAAGTGTGCGTTCACACACTTTTCTTAGTGGGGTTCATTGAAGATCAGGCTGGTTTTCTGGATTCAAAACCTCCACTGAAACGCCACTGCCTAGCTCACTTGCTGCTTGCAAGGCTGACAGCAGCAATGAGGCATAAGCCATAGCTCGCCCTTGCCTCACCAGCAATAAGCATGCACAGCAGACATCACGCCTCATGATACAACAGTTATGCAGGTGAGATCATGCTACAGAACCCTGCCTTTTCTGCTGCGGAAGCACAAAGATGAAGGCTGTGGGCCCCAGAATACAGCCGTGATGAGGCGGCATCTACGCGATGACACTCAATTTTCTTATATAATATATTCTCAATTACAGACTGGAAGACATGCTTACACCGCAGTACAATATTCTGTGCAGCAAGTGAGGCTGGGTTAATTCCCTAACAGGGCTAAGAGGGGACCAAATTCACTACACGGCATGCCTGCGGCCTGGCCCTGGCAGCCCCCATGCCCTGGGAACGTGGCCCCGCGCCGACAGCTCCCACAGCATGGCACAATGGGGTAGCTTGGGCTCTTTGTTATTATCGGCTAATAAATGATTTCTCTTTTGGATTCCTGCTGCAGCCCCGCTCTCGCGCAGGGTGTCGATTGGGTGGAGCAGCTGCAAGCGCTGGGAACAGCTCAGGCTCTTCCACACTTGCAGTCGTTTTTTTGGATTAATGTTGGGTTAATTTCATATCTGTGAAAACAATGATTTTTGATATGAGACCCGTCTCTCTAGGCTAATCTGGCAGGTTCAGCCATAGCTCACGTAAGCTGGAACATTAAGGCTTATTTCGAAGAGAGGGAACGTGAGCCAAGACACAAATATGGGACCCTATTTTCCTCTGAAAAATATGATTAGTTTTTCATTTTCCTCTCAGGCAGTGTTAGGCTACTCCCTGGAGTGAGCAGAGTGTCCTTTCTATTTTGTAGATATTTGGGGAAATTACCTCAGCCTTATTGGTCCATAAGTCACTTTCAAAATGTTCTAGATACCGCACAGACAGGGAAAGACAGCCTGTGAGCAGAGCACAAAGCCTAGGAACAACTGAGATTCAGTGCGAGGGCAGCAGCCACACTGCGCAAAACAGATAAATCAGGAGGATTGCATAGCCGTGCTCTTGTCTTTTCCCTGTACGTACTCAGGGAGAGCATGGAAGTTGCTTTGTGTAGTGAAGTCGTATGAAAAAAGACATGCTGGAAGAAATATTTATGTAGCATATTAGCATATTTGCTGCTGTAAATGAGTTTGGGCTAATTATTTATCAGGCCACACAGGGATAAGAAGGGGGAATAAGCTCCTAATATCACATTAGGAAAAAATTAATTAAACAGAATAAACATAATTTATTTGATTCTGCTATTTTCTTATTTCAATTGCTTGACTTAGCAATCTTGGTAATGTTCTTTAACAAATAGTTTATTTTCTTAAACAGAAAAAAAGATAGAAAAATGAAAATGAGCTGGAAAGAGACAAATTCCATCATGTTCCCTCATTTTCCTCAGCAGAATGAGAACTGCAGAATTAGCACAGATTTCTGCTACTTGAGCTAATGGAGTGCCACTACCAGTCACGGGCTGTCATCCTCTGAGTAAAGCACTCCCAGAAGAGGATTGCTGATGAGCACTGGTGAGAAACATGAACTGAGGATTTGCTTCTTGGCTGGGGTGACAAGTAATCAGGTAGATGAATACTCCAGTTGCAAGCTAATCTGCTGTGTCTCCCTCAGCCTCTCACCATCTTTGTTCTTTGCCTTCCCCACTTCATCCCAGACCCAGTCTCCTCACATTAGCAGTAACAGTAGATCCCGGTTCCTGATCTCCCAAACCATTTCTCTCTTTGCTGTCTCCCAGTATGAAACCCCTTGCTCCCAGTCTACTGGCTGGACCATCCTAACTCCCCACATCCCTTCTCCAAACACTGTTCCTCCAGCACAGCTCCAGTATATCTGAGATTTTCTCCATGGTGCATTTGAACAACTCCCTTCTCTGCACCCTCAATTCCACCAGTGGGGCTGCTGACACCCAAAGAAGAGCAGCCCCCAGGCTTGGTGTCTGAGTGCCTAGAAATCTTACAGCCCATAGTAGCAGATACCTATCGATAGCAAATGGGACTTTATGAAACTCTGCTGTTAAAACTATCTATATTAAATATGCACCATGACTTTCCATACACTTACTTCATGAGGATAAGAACTGCACATTCCTGACACAAATGATATCATTTGTCAGTTTTTAAGTCCTAGCACCAAAGTTGAGAGATCTAGGCTTTCTCAAAGTAGTCATCAGAATTTTTAAGTGTAGCATATTTTCCCCTACAGCCTGTCAGACATGTCAGACTTGTCAGAATTGTTTTTGCACTAGTTCCCATGAGAATGAGTGTCAAATACCAAGTCCTGAATTATACAATTTCATACTGTTCAGATAGGACAACATAGTTGATATGTTTACTCTTACAAAAAAAAGAATTCCAATATCTTTAATGACCACTGTACAGATTTTTGTTCCATAAAGAAGATAAGAAATGTACTTGCAAACAAGAAAAATGAGATCCCACTGTGCCAAGGTCTATGTTTGGTGTAGTTCAAGGTGACTGGTGTACAGCTCAGCTTCTAAAATAACATTTCCCCATGCTCTGCAGTCAGTCCACCACGGCTCCTTCACACTGGGCATTTGTCATCGACATGAAAGTTGGACAGACCTGACTTAGGCTAGTAGGAGAAATCCAGGAGGCCTCATACCTCCACCTGTGTTGGCTAAATCTTGAACAATGCCTGGAATGAGACTAGGATCTAGCTGTCACAGTCCCCTTATTTCAGCTTTTCCTTGCTCCCTCCTTTTTCACAGATGTTTCCTTTTGTTGTCTGCTTAAGAACAGACTTTCTGACATGTTAAAACTATGACATTTGGAGAACTGCTGTGACTCTCTCAATAGACAGCCTCCAAAAAACTGTTAGCGACAGCTGGGCACAACTACAATTTCTGTGCTTCCATGTGACCAACAGACAGCACAGCATGCTGTGCTTGAGGTTTTCTAGCAACCTGAACTTGCTATTCACAGCCAACACCAGAACAAGAAGCTAAGTTCCCTTCCTTTTAAGCTCTCGTGCCTTCTTGTTTTTAGGTCTGTCTGTCAAGAGAAGGACTGGACTTTGACAACAGCTCCAGTAGAAGTTCCAGACCATCTCAACGAACTTAATAACTCTCTTTTCCAAAATAGCAACAATAATACATTTTCTTAGTGTCTCTTTAAGCCTGTTAAACAATAATATTTTCTACATACAGATTCTCAACAGTTAATGAGGATGGGATTTTTTTTAAAATGAAACCCAAACATTTTTGCATTCCAAATATTTTTATTCTTCAGCTTTTTTTCATTTTTTTTCCTATCTTTGTTAAAGGGTTTAAAAATTTGCTGTAGTTCATGTTGCCAAGGGAGTAAGCAAACTAAGATTTATGCATTTTAAACCCCAAACACTATCGCAAAACATGTTCAGCAATACAGTTTTTTACAGTGCCACAGTTGCTTTAATACACTTGACCCTCTGGGTCTATTTATTTTACTGAAATTTGACTCAGCAAAGTTAAATCCCCCTATATCATTCTTCAAGACAACTCATTTTATGTCTGGATACAAACCAATTCACCTCATAAGCCACATAATCAACTCCTGCCTTAACGTGCCAGTTAGAGTGGAAAAAGAAATTGAGATGACTTTATACAAATGCACTTAATTTCTATAGGATGCTTCATGGGTATCAGAACAATGGAGGGTGTATTATCCACTGTGTCTACCAATGCTGTTTTTCCTTGGCTTAGGTAATATTTTCCTGTAAGGGAATGGCAGCCTTCTGTCATTGTGTTAAACAAAATTCTTGAATAGATCCCATGAAGTAAGCCATCTTTTGGCTTGTTTTTACTTAATATTAGAGAAACTGTTCTGTAATGACAAACTCTGAAGCAAAATCTAAAAGACAGTATTTTCTCTGTTTGAAAGATTTCTCCATACAATTGCAAATAAGAAACTTATGGAAATAGATATTATTCTCCAGTTACTTCATATTCTCGAGTCAACATGATTTACGCATCCCTCTTGCTATATAGTCTTTTGTGCAGATTTTGGTGTGTCTTTCTTTTATTCCAAAATAATTCACATAAAAATATCAAACAAGCAAAACAGAGAAATCAGCTGTGTAAAGGATGTGCTGGAGTGAACTGCTCCAGGAAAATTACATTTATTTCCATGGTCAGGCTATTACAGACTGGCTGGGAGGTATCTCTTTTGAACCTAAACATTATAAGTCCATCAGAAACTAAGTTAGAGATGGTTAAATAAGATTTTAATCTTCTCTCCTTTTTTCTACCTTCTCTTCCATTCTGAGTTAAATGCAAGATTCTGGGCAAAACAGCCTATTTCCTTAAGCCATAAACAATTTTTTCCCCATTTCAGAGAAATCTGCTTGGAATGTGTTCAGCCTTCTTGCTCTCAAGGCTCCTAGTCTGGCCAAGCAGACTAGGATGATTCTACCTGGGTTTATTACTTTCTTTTCTTCTTCTCCCCATTTAGCTAAATCCATGCAACCCTAGAGGAAGGACTTGTAACCCAACATACAACAACATCCTAGGCTGTGAGCCCAAAAGCTCTCAGTATTCTTAGGTTCCAACATACCATCTCTTTTGCTACTCAAAATATAACTTCCCACCTTCTTCATTTTCCTCACCCTGCCTGACTACAGCAATTCAAGGCTACATCAGGGTTGTGATACCCACAGGACTTCAGCCTGAGCAGGAAATGACTGAAGTACTGCTTTTATGAAGACTGATGTATGAGAGGTAATTGTTGGTTGCTTGTAAGTCTGAATCACTCAATTGTTAGTGGCTTGCAATATCACTAACGAATTTTCTTTTTTTCCTCTACCTTGTTGAAGTGAAAGAGGCTCTTTTCTTTTATTTGAAACACTGCTTTTCTTTGGCTTCCTATATTTCCTCTGAAAGTCCTTAGGCATTTTTCTTAATATAACCCTGTGCCTCGGCTACAGCACATCACAGATAATCGTATAAGAACAGTGTGGTATATCTGATATGACTACTGCATGACTCTGATCTGACATGATCTCGCTGTAATGGTGTTGGGACATGATTACTATATTGCAGTGAGCATAGAGGTGGCACAGTGTTAGAGGGAAAGCATAAAGGCTACAATAGAAATGCAGGAAAATTGGAAAGAATGCAGTGAAATGTGGCAAAAAGTGAGTAAAGGAATGGAAAGACTGAAATGGAAGGGAAAATTAACATTAAATATGTTCAGGAAAAAATACTGAAGGGTGAACACTGCTAACGTCTGCAGATACTGGAAATGCAGATATTGTGACAATGAGAAGAGAATGGCTTTTTTTTTTTTTTTTTAAAATAGAGAAGAATGTACTTAAGGAAAATGAGGTCTGAAAACAAAAGAAAAACATTAACAAATGCACCCAAAATTATGATAGACTTTGGACTGTGGCATCATATTCTGGGGCAAGAATGGTACTTCTAACTTGAGGTATTTAGCATTCACATCTGGGCAAACCTGTAGAAAATTACTGAAGGGAAAAATTCTGCACTGGCCTGTTGGATAACCATCGATTATTTAAAGCAACTTCTATATCTTGCTTTCTATAATTTAGTGGACAAGTAAGTATAGTTTTATGTAGTTTTATCATAGCTATCTCCTTTTAGCAGATATTTTAAGTTAATATACACATTTTTAAACCACTCCTATCTTGGTTTTTTAATTTTCTCAAGGGAGAAAGAGTTGTCATGCTTCCAGATCAATACCAATTCTATTCAAGTCCATTTTCACACCAATCCTTCTTATTTTGGCACACTCCTGTGATTAGTCAAGTAGAAGCTAAGATACAAAATAATATATTGTATTGGGCTTACATAGCAAGGGTTTGGTAGCAGGGGACTACAGGGGTGGCCTCTGTGAGCAGATCCCAGCAGCAGCCCTGTGTCAGATCAGAGCCAGCTCCCGCTGGCTCCAAAAAGGACCTACTGCTGGCCAGAGCCAAGCCATGAGCAATGCTGGTTTCATCTCTGGGAAAGCAGATTTAAGAAAGGGAAAAACTGCTATGCAACAGCAGCTGGGAGAGAGGAGTGAGAAAATGTAGAGAAGCAGCCCTGCAGCCCCCTGGGTCAGTGTAGCAGGAGGGCAGGAGGTGCCCCAGGCAGGCAGCAGCAGTTCCCCTGTGGCCTGTGGAGAGGCCCCTGGTGGAGCAGGCTGTCCCCCTGCAGCCCATGGGTCCCACATGGAGCAGATCTCCACGCTGCAGCCCGTGGAGGAGCCCCCGGTGGAGCAGGTGGATGTGGCCTGGAGGAGGCTGCGGCCCATGGAGAGCCCCTGCAGGAGCAGGCCCTGCTCCAGCCCTGCTCACGTGCTGGAGTTGCAGCCCGTGGAGAGGAGCCCTCTTTTCCATCATATTCTCTCCCCCTCTTCCTTTGAGGAGGGGGAGTGAGAGAGGGGTTGTGGTAGCATTCAGCTGCCCAGCAGGGTGAAACCACCATGTGTATTTTGTGAAGGTAGACTAACATTTCGGTCAGTCTATGAAACCATGGTTAGGGACAGTAGGACAGATTGTCAGGAATTACGACTTTGTCTAGTTCTATCTACTTCAATGGAGTTGTGCCAAAGTTTTTTGCTGATAATCTGAATTTTAGGTATTCTTTTTTATGATCTTTTTAATATGGTGTAATCTCTGTAAAATGTATAACTTGGAATAATTTTACTTTTGGTCCTTATCTGAAATGAAAATCATGTCATTAGCTGTAAGTTTTGTCCCAAGATGGAGTAAAATGCACCCAGTCATTACTTGAGAGCAAAACCAAATTTGCAATATACTTTCTTATTTTAATCTTTTACTGGATGACAATAATGGCAAATTAGAAAGTACTTCTGAGTTCCAACTTCATTTTAACATTTAGGATATCTGCTGGCTGAACATTTTATATGATTTCCAATTACAACAGTATGTGAGACATCTCAGTCTTTGAGGTCCCTCACAACATACCCATGTGACAGGAAAATTCTATTTTTGTGTAGATGCAAATGGAGCTGTAGACTCACTAATTCGCCCAGGGAAGCATGTGATATTTATTTTATTTTATTTTATTTTTTTAAAAAGTCAATCTGGTTGTCTTTGAACCCAGAGTACGTCTCTAACAGATGAACCAACACCCTTGATCCTAGCTGAAAAGTTAAATTATACCTTTAAAAACAAAATAAAAACCAAAAACATTAAAGATACTGTAGATTAAGATATTCCTTTGCAGTACAGCTTGTCTGAAAGGAAGTAAAGGAAATAAATTAGGCATTTAGATAGTTACGTACTGCCCATGGTTCTGTAGAGTTGCATATATCTGCAAAGAAAACAAATCTGGAGTGCTGCATTGCACAACTTCATAACACTGCAGTTAGATTTCTCCTTGTATTTACAGACTGGTTTATTTTAAAATCTATTCAAGCATTGTAAAGTCATAAATATGCAGCTCCACAGATCTGGAGGTCAGATTTCTGTGACTGTAATAGATAGCTTCCGCTTATGAAGCTCTCCAATTTATGGTCAAACTCTGCTTTACTTGCATGTTTGATTTACAATGGAAATACACATGTGAGTGAATAAGCAGGTTTTGTCACAATATTATATGGCACCACAGTGCTGACGATGCTCCAACTGAAAAAAATAAAAATAAAAAATAAAAGAATACACGCACACTAAGGCACTAATCTAAAAGGGGCAGAATATGTGGAATATAATGGTTTGGTAGGTACATTTCTAAGAGGTGTAACAGCACTAGCACAGTTTCATAGGAAAGATAATTGAATCAAGATATAAGGCTGTTTTTCTCTCCTTGCTCGTATTTCTGAAGGTTCATACCAATAGAGTTGAAGCCTCATTTTGACTCCTCTAGTAATATTATGAATTTTAAATAAAACAAGTCAACAGATACAAAAGCTGTCTTAACCTCTTCAATTTTGCCTGCACATCAGCATGCAGCATTTTGGATTATGCAAACCTCCAGTCTTATTGTTCGCTACAACTGTGCAACGGGGCAGAAACTAAAATGTTTAGCATGTAAACATTGCCCTCAGATCTTCATAGAATGGCCTGCCTCAAAGTCATGTAACACCTTGTCTTCCTTGTCTTCTAAACCTAGTCTTCCACTGATCCATGTGAATTATAGGCTTCTTTTGATCCTGTGGCTGATACTACTTTAGTCAGGTGGTGCTGAAGGAGTTGGAGTACTGCCACTCTATTGGGGTATTTAGTAAGAGAGAGACTGGATAGAACCAGCAGCCACAGTTGTGCATTTCAGCTCGTAATAATTAGAGGTGTATTTCCCTCACCTTATGCATTCTGCTTTGTTCTGTAAAATGCTGTTTCTGATTTTAAGTATAAGATTCACCCCTTTATGATAAAGCCAGAGCAGACTATGTCTGGGGAGCCAAAACACAGGCATCAAGGTTTCATCAGCGCTCCATAACTAATGTCATTGACTTATGAAGATTTTCTTTCTAGCTGCCAACAAAAGAAAGATAACCAGATAAAAAACCTCTCTGTCACCCTCAAGATATCTTAGTTGCCATTTAACAGTGCTATGTTCTTGCAGCCCGTGGTTGAGCAGCTAAGGTGGCACTGCTTAACTGCTGGCACTGTTGCCAAAAGAGGCATATGTCAAACCATACGCCCAGGAAGGAATTTACCTATAGCTGGAAGTCATATGTGGAAAAGCAAAGGCAAAATTAACTTTGCCTATCTCCCAGCCTTCTCCCACACATACTAACTATACATGAAGACTTTGAGAAGGAAATGCTCTTCGATTTTTCTGTATTTGCCTTGGTCCATATATGTCTTCTGCTAATTGAGAGTAAAATGTGTGAGTTTTAGATATTTTCTATTTAAAATTCCTATATATGCAATCTATGTCCTTTAATTTCATTATAATATAATATCACAAGAATTAATACCACAGGTCTTCCAATATAACAGAATGAAAAAACATGTAGAGGGGCTTGGGATTTGTGTTGGAGCTTACACAAGTCAGAGCGTAGGTGTATCCTGTGGCAAAGTCAGCTTTCAGAGCCATGAGGCCAGGTGAGCACCCTGACCATGTGCAATAGTCTTGACTTCAGTCTAGATACAAATGGCTGGAGGGCTTGGATGGAATTATTACAGTCTTGTGCCTATCTAGTGTGGCTTTTAGCCAGGTTTGTGACATGCTTATCCTATATTTCATTGTCTCACCATCTATCCAGGGCTGTTCAAAGAAGCTGCATAATAAAACCGATGAACTGGTTTTGCTCCAGCTGGTCCTGATGCCTCTTGTCCATTGTTGGTCCAGCTTAGCAGCGTGGAAGAGACCTAGGACACAGTGAAAAGGAAACTCTAAAATAGCTTGGAGGCTTTTTAAGACGTAAGTATCATTTAGTAGCTAATTGCTACTGCAAATAAAATTTTCAGTAAAAAAAAACAAAACAGATAATGTTTGTTACAAGATAATGTTTGTAATATCTTTCAGTTAGGAAATCTGTATCATGCTGCTTTGGCTTAAATTAACAGATTCTGAATTTTCTAATGAGCTTTGCTTCATTGAATATCAACTCTGTAAAAGTAGCAACATGTATAAACAAAACAACCCTTCTTACTTTCCCTGTATATGCATTCAGAGCCCTATGTCCAAATAACCTTAGAGGAAGTTCTCGTTGCCTTTTTCTTCTCGTTAGTTCAGCATACCCAACAGTAAGGCCCTTGTTTGCATAAAGCAAATGTGTAATGATGCAGCAAAATCAATTTAGTCACACTGATGCAAATCGCTCATACAGATGTGATGCCTGTGTGCAAAAGTAGGGTGTTTCTGAATACACGGTATTTAAAGCAAAGTGAAAGACAGAGATTTTATTCTTAACTGATTCCTTAACGCAATTCATATAGGTGCTCCTGAAAGCATAAGCTAAAATAAAAAAAGACTCCCTGGTCAAAAATATGGGTATAATTTGACCAAGGTTCAATTAGCAGTATCATTGGTGACGAAGAAATATCTTGACCTTTAGGTTGCAAGTTGCAGTAGCTTAACGGATAGATTAATACTTAAACAAACAAACAAACAAACAAAAACACACCATCTTTAACATTTAAACTGAGCATATTTGACCTTAAAATCATTGAGAAAATAAATGTGATTGCATAACTCCATTATACAGTTACTTTTCAGAACAGAAGTGAAAATGGAGGTATTTTTGGTCCTGGGCTGTTCTTAGTAATTTGATGTGATCTGTTCTCAACAAGAAGGAAAACAAACCTCTGACACTCGATAAGCATAAGAACAGAACAAAATGTACTTTACTGTGGGTATTCAGCCAAAGATCTATGGACAAAAAATTGCACAGCCTATGAAGGTGTTACTGAAAACTAGGTGGGACCAGCAAGAGAGATGACAGTTGGAATAGTAGCAATGAGAGAATGACCATTTTCCTTTGCAGTCTGCAAGGGTGTGGGGAATCTGGTTTTTAGTTTTTTTCATCTTTTTTTTTTTTCTTTTTTTAATAGAAATGCTTCAGAAAATCATGAAGTTGGTGAAATTTAACAAAATTTCAAAAATTCTGGTAATTTGGTAAATGTTTTGGTAAATGTCTTTTAGACATTTTTGGAACAAAAAATTCTGAATACTTTATGTTGCAGTATAACACTTTTAACATAATAATAAATGAAAGACCAAAATTCAAACAGAATATTTTAATTGAAAGCACAGTTTTTAATTGATTCTAGACTATTTCCTAAAATCTTTTCTTTACAAAGTCTTTGAAAATTGGGGAAACGTTTTCCTAATTTGAATGGAAGAACATTCTGAAATCTGGGAATTGTTTGTTAAACAAAGTATTTGTTCCCCTCACAGCTAAGATAGCAGTACCAGAGGTGCCGCTTTCAGTGCTCGCATTAGAGAGTGGTAAAAATATGGCATATGTGGCTTCTTTTCTATGTGCATTCACCTACTACTGTCATTATTGATGTTGAAAGTGATTGTTAAAAAATTTTCCCCTCACCCCCAACCCAAGAAAGAAAAAGAAATTTAGGATGTCCCTTTTTAGGAGTGAAACCAAGACAGACTCTCAGTCTCTTAGTGGAGCCAGGTGACTTGAGAGATACTTGACTTCCAAAGAGAATTTGGACCTACAGAAACATACATTAACAGGAGTTTGCAATACTTCACTCTTTCTAGCAACAGCACTAATGTTAACAAGAACCCTAGCAGGAATCCTCATCGGAGAAAGAGACAAGCAAGGGGAGTGCTTAGACAGGTAGGAAGCTAAGCACTCAATTATCATTGCATTTAGAATCCACAGGCATTACAGCTATACCCCCTACCTTGTAATTCCTGAGATTACTGAGATTTAGCAAACAGAAGCTGTGGCCCCCACTAGATAATTCCCGAGTTCCCTGAAATGAGTCTAATACCCAACAGGGTTACTCGTGCTGCTGCAGACAGCTATTTCTGGCCTTTAATATGTCAGAAAAGAAACTGGATGTGACAGATTCAGAGCTGCCCTGTGATAATTTAGGAATATGGTCTGTTGGCCTGGTTATTTGGACTAATATCTGAGTTTAACTCATTAAGGGTGGACTTGCAACTCCATTCCTAAATTCTCTCTGGGACAGTCTGTACTGATAATGCTTCCATTGAGGCTGCACAGCCAGGGAGAACAAGGGCTTTAATGGGAACAGACAGAGTTTTGAACCACAGCACCTCTGCACGGGCAGTCCTAGCATTCTGCTTATGCCTAGGAGAGATGTAGGCCTCCAAAGGTCCACTGCAGATTAGAGATGGGATCTGTTTGATAAAGTAATTGGCTAGAGCGTTGTTAGGAGACACTAACTGGGATGTCTTCATGGTTAGCTATGTTAATGCCAGGTGATCATGAAACTGTCTATGGAAGTGAAGGTTAACCGTAAAAATACATTTCTGAAGAAAAAGGAGTTTTGCATAACACTGTCATTTTCAGCATTTTTGTCTTTTACTGGGTGTTTGGAATTGTCATGTTGGCTCTCCTTTTAGGCAAGTCCCTTTTCTGTGAAAGGGGACCGTAATACCTAATCAGATGACCGTAAGGTCATCTTGCAAAACGACTTGCAAAAGTACTGTGACATCTCTGAGCGTGAAACTAAAGGGGAATTGTGTAGTGGTGTTGCTTTTCCACAGTTTATGCTGGAGGCACTGGGAAGATCATGGGGTGTCTGGCCTACTCCAGGGTGTTGAACCCAGCCTCATGGAACAACTTGCTCAGAGAAGATGTGGATGTCCCCACCCCTGGAAGTGTTTATGGCCAGGTTGGATGGGGCTTTGGGCAGCCTGGTGTAGTGGGAGGTGTCTGAGCCCATGTCATGGGGTTTGGAATAAGATGATCTTCAAGGCCCCTTCCAACTGTGAGAAATATCACAATAATTTTCTGAGATAGTGTCTTCTTTGAAGCTGTTTTGTTCACAATTGCAATGGCAGGTGTCCTGCAAGCAGGAGCCCCTAGCAAAGGTCTATCATAACCTTATATTCCCTATTACCCATGCTTGATTCCTCCCATTTCCTCATTGGCTGAGTACTACAGATTCACAAACTACTCAATGCTTATAACTATACCATACACATACAATTTTATTTGACCAACCATTCATTTCTCCTCTTCCTTTTTTTCCTTCTTCTCTCATGACTCGAAGGCCCATGATTTTTTGTTTTTACTGATTTTGCACTGCTTGTCCTGTTTTTGTTTTGTTTTGTTTTGTGTTTTTGTTTTGTTTTGTTTTGTTTTTTTGGCTATTCTCCTTATTTTGGGACAGTGGGACCTTCCCCTTATCTGCTTAACACACTCCCTACTGTTTTGTTACTGTTATGCCTGCACAAACACTTTTGAATATGCAAGCTTAGTGGAATTTTCCACTGCAGGAACACATTCTACTGCAAAAACACAACTTTGTTTCTCACACAACCCAAGCCATTCTATGATTCTGTGATCTGTGGGGAGCTTCCAGCACAAAAGTGATTCTCTTGATTGTGAAAGAAGAGTGCCAGTGTTTATTTGCCAGTTGCTGAAGAAATATTTGACACAGGTAAATGGTATATATAATAGGACACATAAGAGGTTTCCAAGAAACCATCCCGTAATTCAGAAGTAAAGATTTTGTGTGCATGCGTTTGTTAGGTGAGTGTAATATAGAAAACACAAAGTTGAAAATTCTAAGAAAAAAAAAATCTCAGCCAGGTTTCTGAATGTTCTCTCACTTTTTCCTGGCTGAGTGGATGAGTAGGTAGTTTACTGTAGCTTTATGGATTCTTGATTGTGGAGTTCAAAAAGGCAGCCTGTAGGCCCAAACCATGTTGTAGATTAGTTTCTAATTCAGCCATCATAGCTAGTGAGGCACTATGTTCATTCACTGCTTATTCTAGCTGTGATAGTATGTAAAGTTCTCCTGGTTCACTGTTGCTGGGAAGGCTAATGTATTATATCTCCCTAACTGAATTTCTAATACATTCATCTCGCCCCCACGGAACATCCTTTATATTTTATGCTTTTCGTTGAACAGCAAAAACAACCATATATTAAGACATCCATTTGTCAAGAGAAGCTGTAATAGAAAATGCTGTATATTCTGGGGCAGACCTTCCCATTGACTGCTTTGTGTTGCTGCTGGTGGATTCTGGCCCAAAAGCTGCTACGTCCACCTCTTGGATGACCACAGTAGCAGAAGCATTTTTTAATGATACAGATTGAGTGCTGAGTCTTCTCTGCCACTTCCTTCCCTGTTGCCACATAAAGGATAAAACTGAGCTGTCCAGATCACATTGCCAGCCACACAGCTTTATTTTGGTCCATGAGAATACTTTGGAAAGAGACTATTTATTGTCACATGGCAGTCTCGGGAGGAGGAAATGTGCATGCCAATGCTTAGGGGTAATCCAGGAGGGGTTGTGTTTTGTAAGACCTAGTGACTACTAGAAAATCTAGAAATACAAGGAGAAGGCAAACAGTGAACCAGAGACAAAAGGAAGAAATCAGAGTCAACAATTAAATTCTGAGTGTACGAAGCGCCTAATTATGAGCCCTCTGTTGAGAAGTTCTGCTGGATAGTCAGCGGCCATTGCATTGTGGTTGAAGCTTCTTGTAGAGTGTGTTGCAGGAACCTAGACTGAAAATGTCAGAGGCCTAGGCTGTGGTGACAAAGTCTGCATCAAAAGAGAAGGCAAAATGCTGAGGGAAATTCTACTGCTTCTAGAATTTGCTTTAACTGGTTAGTCCAGAAGAAGGACAGGGTATAATAAAACTCACATATTGTCAATGTAAGTAACAAGTAGCATAGCAAACTCTTAAAGTCTTCTGTGAGTGTGGAAGATGGAGGAAGAGATGAAGTCATCTGTTTCTGGTTGTTTCCTGCAGCTAGTCAACGTGACTTCCAGACTTTCTAAGCTGACTCTGCATCACCTTGTCATGATCCTCATTTTGCCTCTACTGGTTTGTCTCATCCTAGTGAAACACTGAGGAGCCCAACAAGTCAATGGCCTGCTTCTGACAGAAACTGGATCAAACTGGCCACTGCTTTTAAACCGAAGACATTTTTCAGACCTTTTCCAAGCAGCCCCAAGTAACTCAACCTAGAGTCCCTGTGTCACAGATTATTGAAATTTGAAATCCTGTATTGAGTAAAAATTTTACTAGTTGTCTTTGGGGGACAACTAGGACATAGATGTGAGAGCTGTCTGTGTTATCCCATTGACAAACTTAAGTTCTGCAGATAGAGAGCCCAAGTTGCAGGATTTACTTGGTTTTTGGATTTGAGATTTGCAATCTCTCCCTAAGTAGTCTAAAATAATTATTTGTGGGGCTTTTAGAAGCAGAAGGTTGTTTGGTTTGCTCTGGATTCCCCACTACCTCTTGTTTTTGAATGGCCTGGACTTCAGTAAATATAGTTCCAGTTGGTCAGCCCCATACAGCTACCAGAAGTATGCCTAATGCTAAGTTTTTTTCTCCACAGGGAAAATCTCTCTACTGGGAACCCATTATTTTATTAGGGGGAGTCTGTTTTACTTGTCTGACCTGTCTGCTGTCTACTCCAGTTTGGGATCACCCAGCTGACATTGTGTTGTCCCATCCCATTTCTCAACTGTGATTAACAATGCCATGCATCAGTTCTGCCCAGGTAGGGATGGGTTGAAAGCAAGGCTGGCCGTCCTGTGCATTATGCTCTACATTTTGCTTTATATTGCCCCTTTTTGCAATGAGGGATGGTTTTAGGGCAGTGGAGACTCCCCTTATCAGTGGTTTCATGGCTTGAAGTGGAGGGTCTACGAGGGCTGAGATAGGGTAATTACCATGTGTACCACTGTAGTTCATAGCCTGGATGCAGTCTTTGTAATGGCAGAAGAAAGTTTGCTTAATGATCATATTGATATAGTGGTGGGCTCCCCCTTTTCCCAAGGTCTATGCCCCATGTCCAACATACTGTCTAGTACACGATGAAGTATGATTCAGTGTTAGGGTCCAGTCCCTTGTTTAAAAACACTCCCAGTCCCCAGAAGCCATCCACCTCAATTTGGTTTGACATATGACAATCTCCTTTGGTTAGGGAGATGTACCACAAATATTCAGTCTTGGTTTCACGAGGCTTCTGCCCATATTTTTCCTGCAGACTAGCCAACTGAAGGGGATCCCATGGAATGGTCTTTGTAATATTTCTTAGGTCGCTTTCTTGGGCTCCAGAAGATGACTCAGTTTTAATAACAGTGGATAGTGTAAATTCATTAGGTGGCAAGAGTTAGGTGAATCAGAGGTTGCTGAAGAATCTGGATCATCCAACTTATCCTCAACACTCAGATCTTGATTGGGGTCTTCTCAAATATCTCCATCCCAATCTTCTGGAAACACTATTAGCTTATGGATCTTTGCAGGCTCTGGGGCATGAGGGTTGGGGCACCGAGTTATTATTTCTGGCTTGTCCTCTATACTTCTTTTTTTCCTTTTCCTCCCCCAATAATTTCTCTAATTGTTCTATTTGCAGTGGTAACAGTATTTCATGCCTTTTTCTTTGTTCAACCTCATCTCCTAACATTCTCATTTCATTTACTTTACACTCCTTATACCAACTTGCTGCTTCCAAACACGTTTTCAACATTTTGTATATGATTCCCTTTCCTTTACCATTTTTCAGTTTCCTTCTTTTGAGGTTTAACCATTTCTCCACTTTACTCCAGTTATTTCAGTTTTTGGCGACGGATTAAATCCATGTCTCCGTAAGTAGTCAGTGACTGAACATGCTATCCTGCTAACTATGCCAATATTTGTCACAGGTGATGACTGAAACAAGTTCTCATCATGAGGTTAACCAAAAAGATTTATTAATCATTGTTTAAACAGAATTAGTGACTAAACAGAAATGGTCGTCAAGCACTCTGTTATGGTTAACTGGCAGTCAAACCTTCTACTACTTACTCTGTGTCAAATAATTAATCTAGCTTGATGTGTACAAAATGTTGCTCAAGCTTGATGTATTTATAAATATTGCATGCATAAAGAAACGTCACTTAAACATCAAATAAGGGATCTTTCAACCTTGAGGTTGAGTAACCTTGAGGGGCATCCCTATTCACAGGGAGATCACCACCATGCAGCCCACTGTCATGCAGAAGAGCTCAGAGGACTCTAGTGATATTTACACTGTGAAATTGTTGACTTGTAGTCAAACTTCTTCCTTTTACAGTCATACATTTTGTGCCATTCTTCTTTTTCGTATTAGCAATTTCTCAACCATATCAGTTCTGGGTAGCCATTCATGTTTTGGGCAGTCAGTTCCTGACATGGCATGACTCTGCACAGTTCTGCAAATTTTGCACACCATGTTAACTTCAGATAGGCCTGCTTATCAGCAATGCCTGAACCACCAGCGTGCGATAGAGGGGATGTACCCATCACACACTGATGGCCAGAAGCAGTGTGTCTGTGGTCCAAAACCAGCACGGCTATGCTAGCATAAGGGGGTGCAGCATCTTTATTAATAATTTCCACATTTTGTGTGAGTTACATTTTGAGGCCTTCTTCTTCACGCTGTTGTCTTCCTATAGGGAATGCCTGGTTGTATTGGGATGGCTATTTCTTAATACTTTTAGCTCTTGCCATGAGTAATCCTAATATGATTCCCTCACTAACAGCAAGGAGAGCAGGATTTTACATTTAAATTCAAATCATCCAAGTTCAAACATTAATTTTAAATCAGGTGCTGTTTGGATGCCATGCAACTACAGATTTTACAGCGCTGTTTGAGTGCACTTTCCAAACATCCCAAGCAAACAAACGTTGCAGGAAACAAAATCGTGTAATTATAGTAATGTCTGGGACACTGGCTTTTCATGGAGATCATGATTTCCAGGAAAGCGTCTGTCCAAATCCTTTGCAGGATGGTCTTTGTACCTGTAGATTTGTACCTCTGTTTTCCTGTCTAGACACCTATTGGTGAAACAGCTTACACTAGTGACAGCAACTCTCTAGCTTGATGATCTTCTGGCTTTCTATCATTCTTCAAAAATACATTACTCCTTGACTCTCTAATCATGTTTGCTATCAAAACTAATCAAATGTACTTCAGTTATCACCTGCTTCCTGGCAGGCCTATTCCAGCGGCATTTTGATGCTTTTTCACCTTATAGAACCCGTATCATCATCATCAGCTTTAATTCCTGAGCCTGTTTCATCACTAATGTTTACACGCTCTCAGCAGGTTAGCTCCTGCGGCAAGGAATTAGCAGCACATCGTCGTACTGTGTCCCGCAGCCCAGATGGTGGCTGGAGGAAGAGGAGGACGGGCTGTAAGCAGAGGGAGAGGCAGAAGGTGTGCTCCAGGAAATGAAAGGTGTGCTGGTGGCATTTTTCTTTGTGTTGGCAAGACGAGAGCTCAGAAGGCATGGCTGGGCCCCTGTGTTGGTATTTGTAAGTAGGGAATGACATTTGTCTCTTAAAAATTCCTCACCGTAAGTCCAAAGCTGGTGCCTTCCCCCCCAACAACCTGTAGTACTGTTATTATGGTGAATTATGGATGTGAGACATCCTGAATCACAACACTGCTCCTGTAAGCAGTTGTTCTGTGAGCTAAAGAAATTAGTCTTTTGTCATGTGTGGCTTCTTTATGCTCCTGTTTACTAGCGGTTGACGGTAGGGTCCAGGTTAGGGTCCACGTGGGATTGCTAGGAGGAGGTGTTCTGAGGAACTTGGATTGTCCACTGGCCCGGGACTGAAATGTAGGTAGTTTTATGTAGGGATGTGTACTTAGAGCGTTTGATGCAATAAAACGCTGAGTCCAAACCAGAACTTTTTTAGTTGTGCTGATTCCCAACCAACTTCAGCCAGCTCCTGCACCTGTGAACGGCGGTGTGGACACCACACGCCAAACCGAACACCGATTTCCCACGGGCAACCCACCCCCACGTAACACGGGGTGGCGAGGAGCACAGCCCCCGCCAGGGACCCAATCCCCCTCAGGCCCCTCCCGGGGCGGCCATTTGTGCCGGGGCTGCGAGGGCGGGGCAGCGGCAGCGGGCGGGACCCCGCCAACGGCCGCCGTGGGCGGTGCCTCCCGGCGGGCGGCGGGGCCGGGAGGGCGCTCCCCGCACGTCGCCGTTAGGGGGCGTGCCCCGCGGAGGGGGCGCGGCGGCGGGGCGGGGC
>NC_048893.1:58919815-58928931 GCF_011077185.1 Oxyura jamaicensis | reverse complement strand
GGGCGGGGCGTGCCGGCCGTTGGCCGTGCGGCGCGGCGGGGCAGGCACAACCCCGCGGGCAGCGGCGGGGGCAGCGGGGCCGCCCCGCCTCCCTCCTCCGCTCTCCCCTCCCTCCCCTCGGCGCTCCGGACAGGACAATGGAGGAGGCGGCGGCGGCTGTGGCGGCGGCAGCGGCGGCAGCGGCAGGGGGGGCCCTGCCCTGCCCGGCGGATCGCGGCGGGGCGGCGGCGCTGAGCGGGGAGAACGAGGCCGAGAGCCGCCAGGGCCCGTCGGAGCGCGGCGGGGAGGCGGCCCCGCTCAACCTGTTGGACACTTGCGGCGTGTGCGGGCAGCCCATCCAGAGCCGGCGGCCCAAGCTGCTGCCCTGCCTGCACTCGGTGTGCCTGCGCTGCCTGCCGCCGCCCGACCGCTACCTCATGCTGCCTCCCGCCGGCCCCCCCGCGCCCGCCGCCGCCGCCCCCCACAAGGAGCCGCAGCCGCCGGCGCCCCCCTCCCCGCCCGGCTCCTCGCCCCTGCACTGCACGCCCGGTAAGGCGCCGGCACCCCCCGGGAGGCCCGCGTGTCGCGACAGGCGGGGGAGGGGGGGTGTGCTGTCGCGATGAGGGGCTGGACGGCAGGTGGCGGGGGCGGCGGGGCAGAGGGCTTCCCTGCGCTTTTTTAATTCCCTTTTCAAATTTCCCACCTCGGAGGGGAAGGCGCCGACTTCCCCCGGCCGGGACGGCCTCCCTCCTTCCCTCCTTCCTCCCCGCTGCTTCTCCTTCCTCCCCCGGGCCCCGGTACCCGCGTCCCGGCAGGGTCCCCCCGCCGCTCGTCCACGTGGAGGGGGGCTGTGGGAAGGATTTGGTTTAAAACCTCCCAGATCGGCTCTGCCGAGCGCGGGGTGCCGGCACAAAGTTTCGGCCAGCCCGTGTGCTGCTGCCACCGTAGCTTGAGCGAGGGTGTTTAAAAACACAGCCTGGTGATGGGCGAGGAACTGCTACAGCCCGGGAGCGACTTCTGAACGCTTCTGTTCCTAGTCCTAGAGGGCTGCTTTATTGGGTTAAAGGCAACTGCATCCGAGAAAAAGGTGCGAGCAGGCATCCTCGAGTGGAAACCGGTGGAGATCCTAGAGAATCTCGACAGAAAATGTAATGAAAACTGAGCTTCTTTACAGGATGTGTTGGATAGCGCTTCTTGTGTTTTCTGGGATACTCAGTGGGGCTCAGGCAAAAATTCTGCATGAAGAAGGCAGCAGTAACTCCAGATCAGCCACCGCTGAGCAAGTATTGGCTGCTGTTCTTTAAGTACACTTCTTAACGTTTTTACTGAGAAATCTCGCTGGCAGATCAGACCCAAAAGATTACAACTCAAATATGTGAAGTGTTTGCAGCAGTTTGTAAGAAAAACGCTCTTGAGAGAGAGGACTGTTCGGGACAATTGGAGAGAACACCTTGCTTGAGAATGCCTGAGAAAGTCAGACCCACGTAGTTTATTTGCAAGATAGGCTGAGCCTCTTCATCTGCATGGATATCTGTTAGTGTGTGCATTCAGACTTTAACATGTAGTCTATGTGGGAGTCAAATTGTCTAGTCAGAAGTCCCAGAACTGGGAAAACCCGAGAGACTCAGAGCCACTATTTTTAAGCTTGGTGGATCCAGGAGATGTTACGGCTCATACATCTCGGAGTAGAACTATGAAATCCTGCACAGGAGGAACGTAAAAAGCACAAACTTTGGTGTATGGCAGGATATTTCAAGATGTGACTTGGAAATGAGAAAGGGAGCAGAGATGCAGCCAGTTCAGGAGTTGCGACATAGGTTGAGGGAGTGTGTAATTAATTGCCTTACGAGTTTTGAGGTCATGAACAGCATAGCTCAATTCCCAGATGCTATATTTAAATGTAGCACAAATAGGGGTTCATAGCTGAGCATGAAGTGAGATATACCAAAAGAAGGAAAAGATCAGTGCTGTTGAGACGCCTGCTTACAAGAGGACAAAGGATAGCTAAAACAATGCATCGTGCACCAGTTGTAAGCTGGCAGTTCTGTTCACTCTTTTTGACTGTATGTGTTGGTTCTGTATGGATGAATAATACCATACATATTCCTCTCCATTCGACAAGTGTACATACATGCTATTTTTTGGTGACATGAGTTTGATCCTATTTTCTTTCTAGTTATTTTCATGCTTCCACACTACCGTTCATTGCCCAACAGGAAGAAAAGACGTATAGATCTCCCACTCTCCGTGACACATTCCTTAGGTCTTCTCTTGTCACCGTTCTGACTTCATTGAACTGACAATGACTGTAGACTTGTGAACTTGATGTGCATTGGCTGCTTTGTTTTTACGACTGATATAAAACATTGTAAACTTAAACTAGGATTTCTTAAAAAAAAAAAAAATGGTGTCACTGTACAAAGCTGATGATAGTGGAAAAAATATTATGGTTGGAGGAGTTCCTAGTCTCAGAAGACAGAAGGATGGACAAAACAGTGCAAATCTGTCATCTCCTCTGGTAATACGTTGGACAGTGTTTATGAGAAATCACCTGAAGTAGTAAACTGAAAACTACCAGCTTAGAAAGCTGGACAGTAAACATGATGTAAATTGTAAGATACTGTGACTATACTGAAGAAATAAACAGCAAGGAAGCTATTTGCTAGAAGGAATGTCCTAGGCAAGGCCCACAATAGAATTACAAACTATAAGCAGCTCCTGAAAGATAAACAGAAAGGATGCTTATGCATGTGTGCTGAGCAGTAGCACGAGGCACAAAAAAGCCTGGAGAAAGACTGACAGAAGGGAGTCAGTCTGGAACAAAGGAAGGGATCTGATTTGACAACTGCTTCAGTGAGCCAGTCTTGCAAAGGAGTGCTGTGCTCATGTCCACATTAGTTGAGAAAGAGGTAACTAAAAATTAATTTTGTGTGTAGTCTGGCTATGTGGAGTCCTATTCATGTGTTTTTTGTCTTTGGTAAACTGTTTCCAAGCAGAAAAGGTCCTTTGCTTGACATATGTGTGTGTACGTTGGAAGTTGACTTGGGAGAACGCTGATTCGCTTGCAGTAAAAACATAAACCAATAAAGGAGTGCTGTGAAAAATCTCTCAAACTTGAGAACCTAGAACAAATTATGAATTTTGGTGTTACTTGAATGCAAAGTTCAGCATGGGTAGTAGCAATGACAAGCTTCTAGACATGAGGAGTTTCTTGTGGTATGCGTTAATCGGTATTCCTCTTGTAGAGGTAGACTGATGGTGAGGCGGTCTGCAGTATGGTTATGCTCCATGCTGTCATGTGCATTCAATGTTTGAAATAAAACGATTTCTATAGAGAATACTTGGAAGTCTCTGATCTTTGTACCATTCCTGAAATATAAAGTGTTGCAGAGTTGGCTGTGTGACTTCAAATGTGTTATCACTAGAAAGCGCGCCGCTTGTTTTCTGGATGTCCGATGGTAATTATTCGATGTAGTTGATGGCTTTTTTGTTGTTGTTATTACATTGACAAATGACTGGTTGCTGGGCAGAAACATTATGAACTAAGGGGAAGGCTGCAAGACTGGGTCTGTAAATATGATACTTGTTTGTGAGCAAATGTCTACAGATACTGCTAGTGAATACCTTGGTTAATTTAATGTGTGTTTTCATTTCGTTTCTCAAATGGCCCTTCATTAATATTTGATTGTGCAAGTGTCAACTGGTCTGTATGAGAAGGTTGCTACTAAATCCATCCTTTACCCAAGTTTTGGTCAGGGTGCTCCTTCAATGACTGGATGTGAGTAGTAGGCTTTACTTAATTGAAAGGACACCATTCATAATGGAGGGAGTATCTGAAAATCGTTGTACTTAGGTGGAAATTTTGAATGTGAAAGAGTTAGATGGTAACTGCGAAGTT
The DNA here is from genome assembly GCF_011077185.1 of Oxyura jamaicensis. NCBI lineage: Eukaryota > Metazoa > Chordata > Aves > Anseriformes > Anatidae > Oxyura > Oxyura jamaicensis. The sequence goes on along the minus strand of NC_048893.1, from coordinate 58,925,054 downwards.
ACAGATTAAGATTCTGTTCCTTTTTAAGCCTACTTATTTTGTTTTGAGTTGTAAACATGCTTTTGATTGCTCTTTGTCATCAGTCTGCACGCAAAGTGTATTGGGATCTAGTGTGTGGAAAAACTCGTGAATAGAAATGTGTAGCAAAACTTTATGCAGATATGCTAATTAAATCTTACTAGTGTCAGTAGTAAAAATAATAGAGGAAAACGTTTCTTCTTTTCTTCATTGGTTTGTCTACAGATCAGCAAACAGATCTGTGTGAAGATGTTAAAAGCATGGGATGTTTGGACACTCCCAGGACATAAATTCTTAGGGAGTGTCCAGACTAACAATTCAAATATGTTTGATACTTGCTCTTAATTAAGGAATAAATACTTTAGAGTTACTGAACAAGGATTTCAGTGTTTGTTTCACATTTCAGCCAATTAATGCTCAGAAATATTTGTATGCCGATACAATTTGGAGATCTGCAAGGCAAGGGATGAAGACCGAATCCTTGATATGCCCATCGTGTATGCAGGTGGCATCTGCTGCTTTATTATGTCCCACAGTCAGTCTTTACATAGATAGCTTTAAACTCTTTCACATTCTCAGCTGTCTTGATATCTGCTGTCATCTGGACTTTCTGACGCCATCACTTCATTTTATCTTGAAAATACAGCTTTTGAAATAACTTAAATACAGAGAAATAAGAATGTTTAATGTATTTTTTCCTTCTTTAGGTCTGATAATTAGGATCCTTAGGAAGGATAAAATAGCTTCATTTGAGCTTTCTTACGGTAAAGATCTATTTTTCTTTCTGGTCCTGAAAAGACCTTTTTCTTTGCAGTTTAAGAAGACTCAAGATTTTTTATCTGCCTGCTACATTAGATTATTTCCATTTCAGTGTGCATATTGCCACTTGATTAAACTGAACTCTCTCCATCTTCAGTGCTGCAGAGTCCATATTTTATTTATGTATACACACACTCCCACATACATACACATCTATGGCTGCATCTATGCATCCTTTCACAAGTGCTATTTCTGTTATGGTGCCATCAGGAAATCACAGAATCATAGAATCCTGAGTTGGAAGGGATCCGCAGCGATCATTGAGTCCAACCCCTGGCACCACACAGGTCTACCCAGAATTTCAGACCGTGTGACTAAGAGCACAGTCCAAATGCTCCTTAAACTCCAACAGGTTTGGTGCTGTGACTGCGTTCCTGGGGAGCCTGTTCCAGTGCACAAGAACCCTCTCAGTGAAGAACCTCTTCCTGATATCCAACCTGATCCTCCCCTGTCATAGCTTGACACCATTCCTGCAGGTCCTATCACTGGTCACTAAAGAAGAGATTCGTGCCTGCCCCTCTGCTCCCCCTTGTGAAGAAGCCATAGACTGATGAGGTCTCCACTCAGCCGCTCCTCATACATCTTCCCCTCTAGGCCCTTCCCCATTTTTGTAGACCTTCTCTGGGCACTCTCCAACAGCTGAATGTCCTTTTTGTACTGTGGTGCCCAGAACTGCACACAGTACTCGAGGTGAGGCCGCACCAGCGCAGAGTAGAGCGGGACAATCCCTTCCCTCGACCAACTAGCGATGCCGTGCTTGATGCACCCCAGGGTGGGGTTGACCCTCCTGGCTGCCAGGGCACACTGCTGGCTCATACTCAGCTTGCTGTCAACCAAAACCCCCAGATCCATCTCTGCGGGGCTGCTCTCCAGCATCTCATCCCCCAGTCTGTATGTACAGCCAGAGTTGTCCTGTCCCAGGTGCAGGACACGGCACTTGCTCTTGTTAAACTTCATGCAGTGGAAATGAATTGTTTAACCTAGAACAAACTCAGAGTTTTGGGAGTGCTTGCATTTGAAAAGAACATACATATCTTTCTTGTACATATCTATAATGTATAACTCCCAATTGCATTGAATTGAAAACTTCCAGAGTCCCAGGTTTGAAAAGCATTTAATATTGTTATTGTTTTGATGGTGCATAATGGACAAACCTTTTGGCTAACAAGTCGTAAAATCAGACAAACTTAAAATACCAATGTACATCATACTGAAAGAAGTTTTAATTATGTTTGCTCTGATATATGCTTAATATAAGCATATGATACTTGCTTATTATCCTATGCATTTTTACAGAATAGTACTTCCAGAGTGGGTAGGTACATTTACTCCATTGATGCTTTTCACCAATAGCAAGTGGGAAATTAAAAAGCTGAAGCCATCAGAAATACCAGATGAGTGTTAAAACAGCTGTAGTGGCGTAGCCAGGTTCATTTGAGTTAGAAGCCTTTTAGAAGTTACTGTAGCAAGTTATCAAAATAGTTGAAATTGTGTTCGAATTTTTTTGAGCAAAGATTTAAATCTTCAGAGGGAAGCCTTCCAATTCTGTTCAGTACAAGACTATATTATAATGTTTGTGGTAAGCAATTAATATTTCTAAAAAGGAAAGAAATTTCTGACTATAAGGAACAGCAGAGGAAATATAAACTAATGTACTAGAAATTCTCAAATGTGTATGTTGTTGAAAGTGCACTGGGTTGTTTGAATGCATGTGTTAGAGATTCCTCTTTAGAAAATGATGTCTGAAGAGCAGGAGAAAAATAACTTAATGGAGTACAGGTTCATTAAGAGGCAAGTGGAGGAGGGGGCGTGCATTGTTTGTGGTCTAGTTCATTCATTAGAGAAACATACTGAGGAGCTAGCAGGCATCCAAAGGCAGGGGGGTTTTTAGGTTGGCCTGCTGACTTATATGAGTACGACAGAGTGGTTGTGTTTGCTTGACTTTAACCAGCTTGTTAAATTTAAGGAAGGAATTTCCATGAAACTTTTGCTTCTGAATGTAGTATTGTTAAAGAAGCTGCACTTCTCTACAGGAAAAGCTTTATGCCAGTCTTGTACAAGTTTGTGTTAAGATACTGTAAATGGTATTTCCATATAATTTAGTGGAATTTCCCAGTAACAGGAAACTTGTGAAGTGGGTATTTTGCCTGTTGTATCTAATCTAAAAGTGAGGCAGGGGAAAACCAAAAATAATTTCATTTCAATGTTACTGAATTTTGCTGTGAGTAACTGACTTTATGACAAATCTCTTATTTCTTTAATTGAAAATTAAGGCTTGTAAAACTTCTACAATAACATGAAATGCTCTATTACAGTAGTCTCTGCTGATTTGCTAACACTAATGTGTTCTTCAGGTAAATATGGCCCTGTAGCTTGTGTGTGAGACCTATGCAGGTGATCCAGCTGAACAGTGAATAATATCAAGATTTTCTTCTGGAAAAGGATGATGGAAATGGAAGTCAAAATGTATTATTCTAGTAACTGCTTAGACTCTAGTTGCCAGCACTATAAGCAAAGTGGGTTTGACAAAACAGCTGGCAGTCCTGAAAACACAGAATGATGTGATGGGGGGATTAATCAAAAGGTTGTATCATTTCTGAGATCACGGTTGTATAAAAAGGCAGTTAGTTCCTCTGTGTAGGCTATGACCACCAGTTTTAACTCCTACAACATGGTGAACCAAGTCAGCTCCAGTGGTTTGGAAGGCGTTGTTATCACTGGATTTGAATGAACTGGGGAGCAGGGAATTGTTACATCCACTCTAGGCTTAGTGAAAGCAAGTGACAAAAGTGAATTCTGCCTCTTTTTGTGATTTGTAATGAAAATACTTGTTTTTCCCTTGAGTAGTTTCCTATTGGTATTTCCCATAGAATGACGTTTATACATGGAATGTTTCCTTTAAAAATATCTTTTAATGTATTTATTACCTCTTATTTAACTTTCATCTGCTGTAACAGCTTACTGATGCTTTTTTTAGTCTTTAGCTAATTTAAAGGTCATAGAAAAACTCCAACGATCCTGTTAAAATTTACTTCAACAATTAAGTAGCTGTGGAGTCATTTACTGTTTAAACTGTACTTGCAGCTCAATTCTATTTGGAGACTTTACTTGAACTGACTATCTACAAGTTTTTCTAAAGGACAGAGGGAATGTATGAAAACAAATGTTTAACATCAAAGTGGGAAATGGTTGTGTGAAATAATTAAGAAAACTACGTCATTCTTAACAAGAAACACTCTTGCAAAGTCACGTATGAAACAAAGTTGAGCAAAAGAATGTTTCCTCTGTCTCTTCAGAGTTTCATGTAAAAGATTATTCCAGACTTTTTCTGGGGAAAATTGTATATTGCTTACATACATTATTAACTTAGAATGGAGAAGTGATGTTAAACAATCTTTCTAGTTTTTGTTTGTTGGGGGTTGTTTATAAGTGGGCTATGGGCATGACAGTAAGTGAGGTTCAGCTGTTTGAACCGCATTCATGGCTTTTGAGGGCCCTTGTTTCTCGAGTGCATTTGGGTCACAGGCACATCCTCATTTCAAAACAAAAATCTAAAACTCCAGTGCTAAGCTGTCCTTAAGCAGCAGTAAAAAAGCCATTTGCTTTTTGACTGTAGAAAGATTCCTGCCTCTGATTAATAAGTGAGTTGCCCATGGCTACTTTTTTTAAGTGGCGAGTTCCCCTTTCTGTTTAGTCCCTCAAGTAAATCTAGCACAATTTAAAAAAATAATTAAATAAACAACAACAACAACAAAAAAAAACAAACAAGGCTGTAGCTGCAATACCATGTGAATTAGGGTGTTTACCTAATTTGAGAAGTGACCATATATTTTTCCCACTGAGCTGACGCATCTGTCTGTACTGTACGTAGTCAAAAAAGGGACTATTTCTACATAAATATTGACTTGGAAAAAAAAACAGTGTATTTTCTAGGATGTCTGCTTGCATTCAGAAAGCATGTAATGGACTTAAAAGTTCACTTTACCCACCTCATTCATTTCTAGGCATCTGTTACTGAGCCCTGCTACATGGTTAAGGAGATGCAGAGCCGCAGTGTGAATGAGCCCAAGAGAAGTTCCGGTTCCACCACTGCTGAACTTGGGACACCAGGGCGCTTGCAGCATGGCTGGCTGGGAGGCACTGCTGTCAGCTGTGCAGGGAAAGAGTAGGTGGGAAGAAAGAAGGGTGGAGAGCTGCAGCACTCTGCTAGGGGTGGAGAATAAGACATTGCCAAGTGGGAGCAGGCTTCCAACTTTAAAGGCAAGGTATGGCTCCTTGCTGAAGCAGCCCAGTGCCATCAGGCCCGTTGCTGGAAATGAGTTGTGTGCCAGATTGGCCTGAACAGTAAAAGTGTAAATTGAAACTTTTTTTTTTTTTTTTTTTTTTTTTTTTTTTTTTTTTT
>NC_048893.1:58692158-58919715 GCF_011077185.1 Oxyura jamaicensis | reverse complement strand
TTTTTTTTTTTTTTTTTTTTTTTTTTTTTTTTTTTTTCCCCAAGCATTAGCTCTGCTTTAAAATGAGTAAACTACTTGCTGAAGTCATGTAGGAGTGTAAAGTACCTACCCTTCTAGTCAATTGGTTTAAAGAGAAGTGGAAGTAGCTTTGAATCATCTTTGCCTTCTGGAGAACTTCTGTGACTTACTATGATTGTTTTCAAACAGAAGTTGAAATTCAGCTCTCAGACTCAAAATGATAAAATAGGGTAAGGGACAACTGATCAGTCAGCTGCTGAGATAAAGACAGTCTCTTTAGCTGACAAGCTTTGTGGAAAGAGCATCAAGCTGTGTCATGATACGTGGTGTCTAACAGCAAGGCCTCAGTAATGTATTGGCTAAATGCCCTGGGAGGGTTGGAACCCTGGAGGGAGCAAACTTTGGGGTTAGGTAGAGTTCTTTTGAGTGTTCATATTCCTAGTCACGGTAATACCTTTGCTTAACCAGTTCGTTCTTAGCCCTCAGTAGTTTCGTTTTGTTCTTTAGGGGGTCTTTCATCATGCATTAGCAGCTATTGTTCTCACTCTTACTTGTGAACTGTTGGCTATAGTAACTATGGAGTGCTTGGCCTAAATTAATTTTCTCTTTCCAGCAATAGGACCATGAGGGTATAACCCATTGGCTAGCAAATTCTTTGAAATCCCCGGAATACATTGGAATACTTGGCTTGCATAGTTGATACAAGCCAAATGTTAAAGAAACTTATATCCTTTGAAAAACTCTATTTAATTTTTCCTCAGTCTCTTCTGTAGGCAAGAACTCAGAGGTGGATGAACTCAGAGCTCATGCTTTAGAGCTTGCCTAAGTAAGTGTTATCCCAAAATATAGATATCCATTCCTGTGATAAACGGAGGTGCAGGTTGCCTCCCATAGTCTGCCTGAAAGCCACTCCAGAGATGCTAGCAGCCAGTTCTTCAAATGTTACAGTCCAAGTTGTTACACAGAGTGGTTACTCTGTTTCATAGCAAACAAGGAGACCAGTGTTGTGGAATTGTCTTCAGAAGAGTATGGAAGGGTATGTTGTCTTCCTGTATCTTCTAGCAGTGAAGATTAGACAAAAAAAAAAAAAAAAAAAAAAAAAAAAAAAAAAAAAAAAAAAAAACAGGAATAGGGAATTTTAAATGCTTTAACTCTTATCTGTAGCATAAGACTGACCTGCAAGAATTGCTTTCACTATTCAATAAATGAGTCTGTTTATATACTGTAGGGACTGTCACAGTCAGTAAAATTGTGTGTATCCTGATGGGCTGAGCCTGATTCAACCGCACACTGGGAAACAGCCTCTGTTGCCGTTTTCTTCTTAGCAGTAGCCTTATATGTAGGGCCAGATACAAATTAGAGCCAAAGTTATAGTTTAAGGTAGCTCATGTCTTCTAGGTTATCATCACTATTGCTTAAACTCTGAACAGGGCCAAAGATCTCTTTTCGAAGTAATAATTCTAGCAATTGTTTTGGCAATGTGGAGAAGACTTTATATATGGGCATCCCAAATGTTTTGAACTTGCTGTCTTCTTCCCTCCATTCCACCCGTTGTACAAGAACTGAATGTACTCTGGATTCTTTAAGAAGCTAAATGCTAATCCTGCATCCTTTTAAAGTCCATTTAGCAACACTGTTATTGTATTGTGTTCCAACTTGATTGCATTTATTGTCTATTTTTCTCTTTCCTGCTCCCAGTTCCATTGGGATGAGATCAGATTTAATAAGGTTTTCTTTGGCTGCCTTTCCACTGATGTAAATTATTGAGCAGTAAGCTATAGGTGCTGTAGGATATCTGGCTTCAAATCTATAGCATAATAGCTGTTGCTCTACCTTAGAAATTTTTTTTTGTTCATTTGTCATCATACCTGCCAAGTAGGTTAAGGATCACAATGCCATGGTGGAACTCTTACGAGTATTCCTTAAAAATGGAGTCGTAGTATATCTTCCCAAACTGTTTTTGAAGGCAGTGTCATGTTTCTAGAACTTTATTATCTAAACTAATGTGTGATCAGTCCTATCAGGCAGTGTGTCACAGGAAGGTGGAAATAGATCAGGTGACTCTAAAGGACAGATAAATGGTATTTGTGAAGGCCAGTTATAGTAGAAGATTCATTTCCCTAAGCTGCATCTTAAGTACAGGGAGTGTCCCACTGAAAAACAAAAACAAAACAAAACAATACCCTTTGAAGGAACTCTTTTCTTTTTATTTGGAAAGCAGGGGAAACCCATAGGAAGACTAGATTTCTTTAGTGGATACTAAACACAGTGTCTAGTTTCTTCTTCATTTCTGTACTACAGATTACTGCGAGAGAGAACCCCAGGAGATATGAAATAGGATCACAAGTAGTATCCCTGCCTCTGTACCCTGCTGTATCCTGAGAGCTGTCGGGCCCCTACTTGAAGTCACTGTTGTTCTTAATTGATCAATCTGAGTATCTCTTTGACCCAGAAGAGGCACTTTTTATTAGTTCCATTTAGAAATTTTCATACTGATGCACTGTCAGCGTAGAAGGAACAAGGCTTCATCATAATTTATTCTGGTTCTTGGAGTCTGTATAGTCCCCATGGACCTTGTGTTGCATATATTGCTCCAGCTTCATAGTCTTAAAGTTATGAGGGAACTGGAAAAGCTGGTCACCTTGCTTTTTGCACCCTTGCAGCAGTGCTGTGGGGGTCTAAGCACATGGAGAAATTAGCTTGAAGAGAGTTGGCTTTTTGTTCCTGTATTTCTACGCCTGAATATGCAATGCTTCTAACTTGCATGATATTTTCCTCTCTAGTTACTATTTTTTAAGCTATTGAAGGGATTCTTGCTATCCAACTGGATGCTCAGTAGTGCATGGCAGAATTAGTGTAATTACAGTTAAGCAAAATAAGGGAATGATTTTTAAGGTATGATTCATCTGGCCATGTGTAGACATCTGCCTTTAGGATAAGGTAACTCATGGTCTGTTTTACCTAGGTCTGCATTGACTCTGAAGGGAACTTTGCGTAAATCAACACTTAGATGAATCCCACCCAACGTGTCAAAATCTTGACAACACTGAAGAGGAACTCTAGACCTCTTTCAAGTGCAAAGTTTAACTTTATGGAGTTGCTCTGGAACAGTAAATCAGTACTTTTTCTGTGCTGTTATTAAGAGTTGTTTTTTAAAGATGCAAGAATTCTGCACGTGACATTTATGCTTCAGTGTGATACAGCTTTTGAGTATGGGAAGTAGTCAGACTGGAATAGGGAATCTTGAGGTTGTTTTGCTCTAATGAATTAAATGGCTTCAATTTTCATTTTTTTGTTCCAATAGTAGTGTCCTGGAGAGCACTTAGACCTGTTTGATGGAAATGACAGGAAGTAAAGTATCTTTTTTTTTTTTTTTTAAGAATAATTATCCAATGAAAATTCCCACCCTGATACTGTTTGTGCCTTTCATCATCTTTGTCCCTTTGAACAGCCAGCTTTATAAAAAATAAGTTAATTTAGAAATCCCTAGAAATCCTTAAAAGATTACTAGGATAATAATGAAAGTACTTTTTATGTAATAGCATTAATTTCAGCACAGATTAAAAGTGTACCTTTATGAGTACTCAGAATTTATTGATAAGTACATACTAAGTCCTTCTTTCTCACTGTTAGGGATCTACATCCTGGGCATTGTATTTGCGTAGCAAATGTGCTATTATCGTGTCACTGAAGAGATACTAATTAGCAGAAAATCTAGAAATCTAAAATCCAGAACCTATTATTCTAAATTAGCATACTATCCTTATGTACTCCTGAGCATCTGTTCCCTGTTTATGCAATTTCTGGATGAAGTCTTCCATTATATTTGTTACATCATTGTAATCTGTTTTGAGTTGCTCCGAAGGACATACAAGGGAGAGGTGTTGATGACTTCTGAAACTTTGTCCTTGGGGAGAACTTCAAAACAAATGTCAATGTAGCAGAATACAGATGGATGTAGCAAGCACTGCAATTAAGTTGATGGCTCTGCATATTGAAACTGAAGTGACTTTAACCAAGTTTTGTTTTGGAACTGCAGACTGCAGTTGGTTCTGATAACACATAAGAGATCTTCCACGTGCCTCTCAGCAGTGTTTTGCACTGGTAATTTGAAATCAGTTGCGGAAGCTGTAATAGCAAAGGTATGTGAAACAGGGTAGATGAAGGGTGGCATTCAGCCATCCAGACTAGACAAACTTCTGTCGCTTTTGAATTTCTAGGGTATGTGATATTCAAAAAAAGGACAAGCATATGTACTGCACAATCCACAGGAGGCCTATTTCCTTCTGGAATAGTAGCTGGAAGCCAGGCAGGATATCCTCCTCAAATTAAGTACATTCAGGCACCTGAATTGCTGCTCCCGGAAGGCTAGCGTCTGAAAATGGGGCCCAAAGAAGCTGGTGTCCCAGGTCCTGATAGGTAGTTTTGCATTATTCATTAGTGATCATATTGAGAATGGGAGAAGACTCGTGAAAGAAAGGATTGCAAGGGTGCATCTGAGCACTCAAAGAAGAGAGGAGGGAGTAAGACGAGTTTGCCAGAGACCTTGAATTATTAGTGTTTCTGTTTTGGATGACATTTCTCATGAAATACTCTGACTAAAGGCTGCTTACCTATTGTTGTTCCCAGTACTGCTTGCAACTTGGATCCCTTAATATGGTCTAGATTCTTCAAAGTTATTTTTTAGACTTTTTTTTTTTTTTTTTACCTTCACATCTGCTCAGAGTTGATGGGAACATTATGGTATTTTTTTAAAACAGTAGCAATGGTTCACGCTGGAGGATAGACTTCATCTTTTCAGCAAAGAGTTAAGAAGAACCAATACCTTCAGTGAGTGTCTTCCAAGAGGGCTTTCAATTTTAGGATCGTGACCAACCTCAGCTGCCCAAATGATCATCTGTTTATATACTTTTTTTATAACTGTCATTTCTGATAATAGATGCATTGTAGTGCAGCTACTGAACCATCAGCCAGTAGTAGATAAGGCATCTAAAAGATAAAGATCAGACTATGAAATTTCTTTGTAAAAGCAAATGACTACTAGCAGTGTCATGCTCACAACTCCAATGTAGGATCCATTTCCTTACCAGAGTTTCTGGCAAAACTAATTTTTTACCCCAATGCTTCTTTCAATGCTTCTTTTCTTGCCTTTTTAAGTAGTAATAACAGCATCCTAGCACTTTGCTAGTAAGGGAGAAAGGTTTCAATTTCCTTGTTCAAGAAGCACATGGATACAATGGACTTGATCACTGATGGGAACCTAGTGAGTCTACAAAATGTCACTTCAGTAGAATGTATATATCTGGACAGTATCAAAACCTCTTTCAAAACATTAGTATTTATATTTTAAAGTTGCTATGCTGCTCAGAGAAAACAATGCAAGAATTGCACTGAATCGTAAAAAACCTTGCATGTTACTTCCTATTGTATACTGAAATTCATTATACATCTCCTAAATGTAAGTTGGAAATACTTGACAATTTCAGTACTTGAAATAATGTATTCTAATTCTGATGAAAGAAATGCTTGCCACAGTCAGCAATGAAATTGCATAATTGTTCACAGCTTCTGCATTATCATTTCAGCATGTCCATTGCAAGGCAGTGAGGTGGTTTTTATTCGTAATCTTGTACTTAAATATTGTCTGTTCCACAATAGCAGTATTTCCCTTTGTTACCATTATGGCACTTATTATTATATTGTTGGAGGCAATACATTGGACAGCCTTGGATGTGGGTGTAAACTCTCCCTTCCGAATTTCTGAAGGTATTAAGAAGTGGTCATCAACCCTTGCAAAATTTACAGTTTGATGAAGTCTAGTATGTGGATCTGAAACGTTTGAAGATTGGGCACGTACGACAAAAACAATGAACCATTTCGCAGAGCAGCTGAAATATTTTAATTCAGCTCTGCAGTGCTTTCCAAGAAAGTCAATGCACTGCAGCATAAAAACTGGCCTGTAACACTCTTCCAGAGGGGGGATTACAGATAGATAGTCTTTGTCTTTTTTCATCTATTTGCCTTTTTAGAGGGTGGTAAATAAAGCATTTGGATTTTAATAAACTTATCTGCTCAATTTGTGGTTGGTTTAAATGTTTATGGTTTGGCAGTAAGTGCTGGTTTCCCCTGGAGATGTGCTTGCTGGTTGGTTTAACCTATCTCCCTTCCAGTAGCAGCAGCAGGCTGTCAGAACTAGACAGGAGCAGTTTTTTCTGGAACAAACTGGTTTGAAGAAGTTGCCAATTTTGCAGCACCCGTATTGGCTTAATGAGAAACGAGAGGAAAGCAGTAATTATTTTAAAAATTGATTCAGACTTTATTGCACATGGTACCATCTCTTGAATTAAGTTTTTTAAATGTTTGTTTTTAACAGAAAGACATGACCTGTGTAAATATATCCAGTTTACCCTCAATCCCATGCATTTTTAATGAAAAACCTTGCAAATATTAATGGTGTGTATCTACACAGTGAGAGGGGAAAACATTCCGTAGGTCATAATTGAAATGCCCTAATTTTCAGTGTAGCTGTGCTATAAATCTTCTAGCTGGCCCTGTCTTCAGTCTCTAAAATACCTTCTCTTAATGTTAACTAGGGTGCTCATTTGAAAAAAAAAAAAAATAACTGTTTGTGACTCACTATTAGTATTTTCTGTTCTGAAATCTCTATAGTTAAAATTTCAAACAAAACTTCAGTAAAAACTGAGGGAAAATTGCCTTATGCAAGCCTAATTAATTTATTCTGTAATGACTGTGTCATTTTAGGCAAGATTAGTTACCAGCTGCTTCCAAGTGCTCTATTTAATAAAGAGCTCCTTTTCACAAAACCATTTTTTTTGACTGATCTATGCTGAATAAAGGGAACTGTTAAGACCTCTTTTAGCAAACGCTTTGCATCTACAAACAGAAATATCGTTCTGGACCTACAGATGATTATCCAGTGGCTTTACTAAATTGGCTCTGAAACCTGTTCATTACAGTGAAGATACAAACGAGCTGAAACTGGGTCAGACCAGACCCGTCTCCTCCTATTGTCTCAAAATGCTTCAGTAGTCTGGAATGTACTCCCAGGAAATTGAGAACTGAGTTGGAAATAATACAATGTATGCCTCAAATCCATTCTGCTGAGTGGCTTGAGATGGCTTTACTGTGGATGCAGTGCATGGCTTGTGAAGAAGTGCAAGAATGTGCTGTGGTTTCCCTTCCAAGTCTCAAATGTAGGCTAGCATTGCTTGAGGAGTCATACAGCATGGGGAGTCAGCAGCAAGTGAGGACTGTTGCACTGGAAACGAACTCTCCCTCTTGACACCCGCTGATCAATCCACGTTGCATTCCCCAATCCATTTCACCGCATGGCAGCATAAATCTTGCTGATGGCACAAGAGGGATTGGCGTGGGGTGGAAATGAATGGGCAGCAGAGCCAGCATTGTTACTTTTGTTAGCGATGTGGTGTCCAGGCCTGGTTCAAGCACAGTCTGAATCCAAGGTTCTGTGGTTGCTTCATTTAATATATGTGGATGCGACCGCTAAAAAGGGGTGGCTGCGTCTTCCCTTTGGCTCTTCTACCTCAAGAGCCATGTTCCCTTGGTTCAGCTCACCACAGAGCTGCATGAACTGTTTCTGGCACAGAGGAGTATATGGAAAATGTAGGATCTGATCACTTGATGCTGATTTACCATCCTCATGATAATCATAATGGTGATTTTGGGACTTCTCCCAAGTAAAATGCTTCCACCTGCCTGCCTGAGTGCTCTGCAAATGCTTGTTCAATTTTAAAATCAAAACAAAGCAACCCAAACTTACAGGATTATTTCAATAAAAATAAACCCTGACACTTGAGGACTTCATTCCTCTAAGCAAGAGTAAACACGTAAGTATACTTTTAAAACCCCCCTGCACTGGTTTCATGGTAGACACAAACAAATTGACACACTGAAAATAGTTACTTTCAAAGCTCAATGGACTGACTACCTCACTTGAGGATTTCCCCTTGCTTACATCAGTGTACAGAGACGAGGAGAATCAGTTTCAAGCCTTCCTTCCTTCTTGATAGACAGTGAATTTCTTTGGTTTGCTTTATACCTTTGAAGATACTTGCGTGATAGCTAGTTATTAAAGGAAAGCAAGCTATGCAATTCTTAGTGGGTTTCTGAAATCTGAAAGCTATAGCCCGTGTAAAATGGGATTGTGAAAGGTATTCTAATGCATGTTATCTTATTCCTTGCAGTGCTATCCTTTTTGAAGGTTCAATAAATGCTAAGACTACATAGGAACCTTAACTATTTTTAACTGTACATGGTTTTCTTGTGCATTCTCTACTTCTCAAATATTTCTACTTGTTTTCTTGCTCATGTCCACTAAACATTACACTGCTTCAGGCCCAAACACACTGAAATTTCCAGTTACTTTACAGATTAATCCCATGGGTTTTTCTTGCTTCTGTTTTCCCCTGTATTTGATGCTTTGTAATGGGAACTAAAGCGATGGAAGCAGTGGATTGCATTTGATGTGAATAATACATATAGCGGTTAGAACCACAAAACAGATTTCTCATTACCACTAGAGGAAATTCTGTGATTCTGTGATCTTCTGTGAAATGAGGTTTGGTAGGAGATAGTATTCTAGACTGGAAGAAAGGATGGCAAATCTGTTGCAAACTGACTGAAGCTGGACATGAGGTTGGGAGAGAAACACAGGGTTTGAAACAAACAGGTAATGAGGGAGGGGAAAGTCCAGTCAAAAATAGAATGATCCCATCTGAAAGTCCCTGGCTAACTCATCCTGTAACTGCTCTACCACCCTGGGGTCACCTCTGCATGGATCCTCTCTGGTGTTTGTTCTTTTTAAACTGCTGGAGGTAGATAAGTGATGGTGGGTGATGCTACTTGAGACGATGTTAGGAAAATGTGATGTCACCCATGTGTAATTCCCCACCTCCACACACCTCAAGGAGTAGTAAGAAAGGTAGTTAGACCTCAGCATATTTCCTCTTTTAATACTAGATCTGGTTCTCAGAGGTTCCCTCTTTCTCTAGATTATGGTGCAACACCAGGCATTAAGAAAGGAAATGACAATAAATACACCAAGTATCAACTTCTTATTTCTAGCTAGTGCCTATCTTAGCAAGTCTTCTGAGTATCTTCAGGAAGAATTACTTTGCTGCTTAATAAAAATAATTTGCTCTTGGAAGCCTCCTGACTATGTTGTACAATTCACTGGCAAATATCTCAAAGCTCTTTAAAACTGATTGGGTCAAGAATGAGTTGAGCATCAGAAGTTTCTGTGGAATTTAAGAGATTTTCCCCCTAATCCAAATTTAATCAGGATAAATAGTTGAGTTGCACCGTCAAGGAGTGCACTTAACCTGAACAGCATTAGCCAAAAGGTCAAGTCGATTCCGATACTGTTTCTGATGCTGCTGCATTACAACTGCTCTGGCAATGTTTATTTAAATATACTGTTTTTTTCTTCTATGGAAATACGGGGTTTTGGCTGACTTGGTAATGTACCTGAAGAATATGTATTTAGTGTAGTAACTATCAGTTGCAGAAATAATTTTTGGATTAGTGAAAGTTTATGATATTATTCCATAGTGTGTGACTTAATAATATACTGTGATGCAGCTTTCCAGATTTTGCTCTCTTTTGCCTTTATTCCTTTTATGTGAAGGCTGGGGATAGCAAAATAATTTGGGGATTTCTTCTTTCCTTTAAAACAGTAAAGTAGTTCCCATTTTTATGGCACAGTATGCTTCTCCTATAGTTTCAACATAATTATTTTTCTTACCATTTTATATAAGGAAATCAACTGAATGGCTTTTAATATCCTACTACTCAGAATCTGAATCTACTTGAACAGAACATAGTATAATAGCTAGGGTTCCCAGCTCTGAAAGCACTGAAATAAATGGTGGCACAATTCAGGAAGCAAGTATCTTGAAACAAGAGGAAGGAAGTGTTGGCAATAAAATAAAGCATGATCAGAAATCTATTGCATGATTACTTGCAAACCATAGTGTTAGGAAAAAAAAAGAAAAAAAAAAGAAAAAGATTCACTGTAGCACTAGGAGAGTGTCTTGCAGAGGGATTTGGTGGAGGAAATGTTAATTATTACAGAGGTTAATTTAGGAGTGGCGTTCTGTGTGTGCTTAAGGAACAGTTTAAAATGTAATTAAATGCTTATGGGAAAATGGTGTACCAATGAATATTAATAGCAACTACATACATGGAATGTAGTAAGAAAACGCTGGGACTGTATAAACCTGTCTTTCTATTGCATTTCTTCCTGTGTGTTACTGTAACAGATAAAACACAAATGGGAGAATCTGTGGAAAATATTGTCCTTTAGGTTGTTCAAGAAAGTTAGAGTTAATTGCTTGCTACAACACCTGTTGGATTGTTAGCAAAAGGCTTGGATGTGCACTCCTATGTTTGCTTCAGCCATCTGGCTTAATACTGTGTGAGTTACAGCTTTATACAGCAAAAGAAGTGAAACTCTTCTATCAAGTGTCTTAGTAGGCTGGGAAGAACAATAATCGTTCATCCGTGTCCTGTTCTGTTACTGCTATCAGATTTAGAAGCGGATACCCATCCGTCCTGTGAGTTAAGCGTTCGTACATGAAAACTGGATGAGAAAAAAAGGGTTTCAAAGCATGCGTCCGATTCCTTCATCAGATCATCGCTGTACATGCAAAATATTTTATCATATAATAGAATCACAGAATGGATTGGGTTGGAAAGGACCTTTAAAGATCAACTTGTTCCAACCCGCGTGCCATGGGGTTGCCCAAACCTTCATCCAACTTGGTCATGAGCATTTCCAGGGATGGGGCACCCACAGCTTCTCTGGGCAACCTGTTCCAGTGCCTCACCACCCTATGAGTGAAGAATTTCTTCTTAATGTCTAAGCTATATCTACCCTTTCTTAGTTTAAAACACTTAGTTACCCCTTGCCCTATCATGATGCCTTTGTAAAAAGTTCTACATCCTTTTTTTGGGTCTCATGAGTAGAGGGAGAAAATCTCCTCCCTTTACCTGGTGGCCGTGCTTCTTTTGATGCAGCCCAGAATGCAGTTGGCTTTCTGTACTGCAAGCACATGTGGCTGTCTTGTGTCCAATTTTTAATCCACCAATGTTGCCAAGTCCTGCTCTGTAGGGCTGCTCTCAGTCCATTCATCCCCCAGTCTGTACTGATGTTTGTGATTGCCCTGACCCAGATGCAGGGCCTCGCGCTTGGCCTTGTTGAATTTCATGAGGTTCATGCAGGCCCAGCTCTCAGGCCTGTCCTGGGGAGTGGGGCTTGTGGGCAGTTCTTCTCTGTCACTCCTTCCACCACACACTTTCCCCTGCTTGAGTGTGGGATCCCTCTCACAGGTTGCAGTTTTCCATGATTTGCTCCTGTTCTTCCCGGAGGGTACAGTCCTTCAGGATTGGACTGCTCCATTGTGGGTCCACTTTGGGCTGCTGTTCTGGCCAGGGGCCTGCTCCAGTGTGCTGTAACTTCCCTCAGGGCATGTCCACCAGCTGCAGTGTGGGGTCCTCCATGAGCTGCAGGGTGGACCTCTCCTCCAGCGTGGTCCTCTCAGGGCTGCAGGGGAACAACCTGCTTCACCATGGTCTTCTCCACAGGCTACAGACAGATCTTTGCTCTGGTGCCTGGAGCACATCCTCCACCCCTTCCTTCCACTGACCTTGCACTGACCTTGGTGTTTGCAGGGTTGTTTCTCACGGCTTTTCTCCCTCCCCTTTCACAGCTGCTGTGCAGTGCTTTTATTTTTATTTTTTTTTTACCCTTTAAATATGTTACCACAAAGAAACTACCAGCTGATGGGCTAGACAGCATAAGGAACTCTAGAAAAGCTTTTCAAGAGGACTTTGACAGGTGTGGGCCACTTTCCTCATCTTTCTCACGTCTTAGTCTTGTATTTCTACACAATCTCTTGAATTTACAGTTGGCAATATCCAAGCAGTGTAAATGCAAATGAAACATTTGGTGTCCGTGCTAAAGTGCATAGCAGGTATCTTTGTGTGCCAGAAAAGGACCACTGTTGTTATTCATACTGTGCAGCAGAGTTAATTAGTTGCTCTGGTGTTGGTTCTAACTCAGGTAGTTAGCCCATTTTATAACCTGTCTCCTCTTCTCTGCTCCCCTGCTCTTACCTTTTCAATTCAAGCTGATCTGTTTTAAAGGTTCCATATTTAATCTTCAGCTGTAGTACTGGCCCTTTCCCATCCTTGAGCTGCTTTTCATGTTGCTTTAGCATAAGGAGTAGCTACTGTTTTCAGTGTAGCAAATCGGGAGGTTGAAGGTGAAGCTTGGGAGAACAGGAGAAATATACCCATGGCTAAATCAGTTTGCCAGTCTGATTCTCTCTTCTACCCTACTCCCAAACACATGCACAGAGCCTCAGTCACTTGCCAAGAGTCCTATGCTGTGTTGGGGTCAGGAATGAGCAAAGGGGGAACAGAGGGTGGTTTGTACTAGGCACTGTAACAATTTTTTATTTTTTTTTTAATCTTGTTCAGCAAGTATGTAGCTTGTTTATTGTATTACGAGATTTGTTCACTCTTGCCTATGGTGAATTGATGTGCTTAATAAAAGGAGAAATTCAACATTTAGAATTCTATTAACTACCTGGCCTACCATAGTTGGATTTCTTGATGATCCTTCATGATGATGGTATTGAAAAAGTTGCAAAAGTTTTAGCCCAAATATAGAATATGTATATCAAACTGCATTGATATGTGTTGAAACAGACTGGCAAAATGGCAATTATAATAAAAACAGCCTTAGCATTGTAGCCTTTCAGATGAAAATGAAATGCCTTGTACATAAGCAGAAAGCTGCTGGCTAAAGTTCAGGAATTAAGAGCTAATTAAGTAAAACTAGTGGACTTCTAGAGCACCCTTTTATAGTGAGTTGACCCGTTACATCTGACATGTTATTACAATAACACTGTTGAAAAAGTTACCTGAATCTTGTGTGAAACATGGGAATTAAATTCTTCTTCAGAAAGTGAAACATTTGTTTCTGCACTTCCGCATTTTACAGTAAAAGTGAAACAGAAACAAAATTAAGCCCAGTGCCAATTTAATTAAATGTGCAAGTGCTCAATTATAACTGGAGTTATTTTATTTTATTTTATTGATTAAACAGTGCTTCCAACCTTTGTTAAGGTCCCAAAATCATGATTCTCTTAAAATTACAACTGTAGATCTAGAATCTGTCTCAGTCTGGACTCGCATGACTGTTCTGCTATAGGCTTTCCATTATGATTCCCACATCCTAAGTCATAGGATCACAGAATATCCTGAGTTGGGAAGGGACCCACGAGGATCTTAGAGTCCAACATACGGTTCCATGCAGGACCACCCAGAAATCTGCCCTTATGTCTGAGAGTGTTGTCCAAATGGTTCTTGAACTCCATCAGTTCAAGAAGTTCACTCCAGTGCCCGACCACCTTCTGGGTGCAGACCCTTTCCCTAACCCCCAGCCTGACCCTCCCCTGTCCCAGCTCCATGCCGTTCCCTCGGGTCCTGTTGCTGTCCCCAGAGAGCAGAGCTCAGCGCCTGCCCCTCCACTCCCCTCCTGAGGAAGTTATTATTTCAGCCTAACTTAGTTTCCATTCCTTTCCTTTTGGTTGCAATGACAGTGATGAGAAGATAATTTTCTTAAAGCAAGATGTTAATGCCAGCATTTAAGAAATTTTCTTAGAAAATAAACATGTCCTGGTGCTAATAAGACATTCTGTTGTCTTGGCATCTAGGAAAGGTATCTTTTGTAAAAAAAAATATTTCTGCAAATTTTCTCATCATCAATGTAGTTTATTCACTGTTGGGCCTCAGGTTTTGAGCGTGACTGCGTGACTGCTCTTTTTTTTTTTTTCTCTTAAGGGAAAACTGTTAATTATTTAATCCTTTGAGTTACTGGTTTGTCAGCTCTTGGAGTGGTTCCTCAGTTTGTCGTGGAGAAGAGAGGAGGGAGAGGACCTTGCTCACTTACTCCTATGTCTCTATCTTACTTTTCCTTGCTTTTTATGAAGGTAGTCGTTATGTTAATACAGGTCTGCTTCTCCTCTGTATTATTTCCCTTAACTTCAAATTTATTGCATTTCAGTTTTTCTCATTACATAGCTGGAAGTCAGTCATGTCACATGCTGGTGTGTAAAACTGCTCGTTGTCACTAATGAATACTTCACATTAATGAATGTTTACTTTAATCCAGTCTATAACAACAAACTGTCAATGGGAATACATTCCCTTTAGAAGAAAATGAATTAAAATTTTCTAAAAGATTAAAGCAAACTGTATGTAGGAATGAAACACAGATGCTTGACCTTGGTTAAAAGACTGTATCATTAGGGAATAACAGGTAAAATGTTCCTTTTCAATGATGAATGAGAATTAGTTTCTTTTTACTCAGATGATAGAAAAGTATTAATACTGACTTTCAAGGGAGTTATCCTTACAAGCTGTCTTTGAAGTTGTTTGATAAATCTTAGGTTGTGCAAACATAATCAGATTATTTTTTTTCCCCAGTTGGTGTTATCCGGTGTCCAATTTGTGGTCAGGAATGTGCAGAGAGACACATCATAGATAACTTTTTTGTGAAGGATACCACAGAGGTTCCCAGTAGCACAGTAGAAAAATCAAATCAGGTAAGTGCATTAGCATGTAATCAAGTTAACACTTTTTGGATGTGTATGCATGTCCTTGGCTTCTTGCTGCATGGCCTTTTTGCTGTTCATATGCAGAAAAAGACTTGAAGTACTTAGTCATCACATGAAGCAGCTACTCTAGAAAATTAGTTAAAATAAAGTACGTGTTAAGAAGAAGGTTCTAATTCTAAACTACTTTTAACTTTTAGTATAAAATTGCATTGTGATAATGGAAGCTACGTGTAAGAAATAGGTATTAGAATGGGAATTTCTAGACTTTGAACAGGACACTTCCATCACTCTTTGATGCAGAGACCTGAAAGACAGTATGTCAAGAGATCCCCGTGTGAACTAGAATCCTCTAGTAAGATCAACTTTATTTTTCTTATCTCAACAAAACGCAGCGATAAGTAGTACGTCTCATTTTTAGCTAGTAAGAGAGAGCAAAGTATCTCTTTACTCATGAACTTTTTATTAAACTCCAAGATCTTCTTGCAGATGATTCAGGTTTTTTATATGATGCTGCATGCTTTGTAATAATGATGTAAAAGGTTACTACATCAAAGTGGTGTGCATTTTAAGCTAATCCCCTAGCACTTGCATTGTGGCCTTTAAAAACTTGTATTTAGAAAATGTATTTCATTATCCTTTCCAAGGGAAATGTATCATTGGCTCTTGATCTAGTTGTTTTGGGGATGGCTTCTTAGAGATCCTTTATTGTGTAGTCTGCTTGTTTCAAAGCTTAGCTGAAATTTGTGCTTACCTGTATGAATGTGTATGTACCTTAAGAACAGATGAAAATACCCAGTCAGGTTTGTGGTACTAGTTCACTGGTCATTAAAGGCATACATTTTATCATCTCCAAGAAAGAGGACTTATGTCTCCAAAAACCATTTAACCATCTTCAGTTTATAAGGCATTTTTCAACTCTGTTCAGTTTCAACTCTATTTCTGAGAAACTTAGCTGAAACTGAAATTTAATTGGGAATCTCTGGAAGTATGAACAGTGTGTCTATGTTCTCTTAACGGAGGATAGGTTTTTTTTTTGTTTTTTTTTTTCATTTTGGTTGCAGTGTGGAAAGAGCAGTGTTTTCAGAGATAGTTGTGAGATTCAAAGTCTTCTGATACTCTACCAGTAAGACTGAAGAAAATTAATAGCCCTTATTGCACTGAAAATTTGATTGTGTTAACTTCTTAGTGACTTCAGTTAGGAAGAAAAGCAAGATAAATAACTTTGTTATGCAGAGTTAGTCCTGATTATTATTATTTTTTTTAATCTGGGGCTTGCTCCATAACCTCTAGCTTAGTTACATAACAGGCTATGTAAGATACTTCTCTGGGGAGCAGTGAAAGAAGTAGAATTGTTCTACCTGGCAAAATAATGAATAGTGTTGTTCTCCTCACTTCCCCCCCATTAATTGAGACCTTTGTGTCTTGGATAAGGAATAGAAAGTTCAAGTAGGGTCCTTTATATTTTTGAAGTTGATCATAATCATGAAAAATTGGTATACTTCTGTGGGCCATAGAGTATCAAAACTTTTTTTGACGTAGTATCCTGCAAGCTTGGTACTGTCAGGATAATTCAGGAGCTTGTATGGTGCCAAATAGCCACCATGTGTTCTTCCAAAGAAGAACTGGTATGCTATATATCTTAAAGCTGTAGCTGTGGTGAAAACATCTTTGAAAGCCACTGGTCTAAGTGGATAATTGACTGAGGAAGAGTCACAACATGGCTTTGATGCACTTAAAAGAGAGACAGCTGTTAATGGGATTTTAGGGAATGTAGTATATGTTGCTTAGTGTTCATGCATTTGAGATGTCAGGATATGTATGTTTTTTATTTAGGGTTACATATGGGTGAGAAAGTCCCCAAAAGAAGGTGCTGTCTGTGCTGATTTTGTGTGTGGCAAGAAATAGCTACATCACTTTTGGCACCGATGTTTTTTGGGTCTAATAGAGGTTACTATTCCCTCTAATTTATACTGTAGTAATTCATACTTGGAATATTAGTTCACTGAATGTTCCTATGGTCTGCTTTCCTCAATTCTTTTGAAACTCAGAAACCTTTGGTTATTTAATTTCTTTGATATTCAAATTATAGCTAGTTAGATGAGTAGCAGCTAAGACGACAGCTCTGTTACCTCAACTCCTGCATGCCGATCTGTCTTTAAGTAAATAACAAGCTTTATAACAGAAAAAAAGTAGTGACCTACCTGCAACATGCTGAGTAATTTTAGCTTTCATTAACATTGAATGAAGGCTGAATGAACATTTCCCAGGGTTATAAATACTAAAATTAGTAACTGAATTAGACATAATTAGAAGGAAAACTCAATTAAAAATAAATCTGTCTAACCAGAATGAAGACTTACAGGTTAACTAGGGAGAGTTTTCTTTGAAATCACTAAAGGAGTGCTTGTGTGAGTCAAAAAAAAAAAAAAAAAAAAAAAAAGTGAAATAAGTTTTAGGTTTTGTAAGAGTATAGCAAATATACATATGTTTCTAATAACTAGGAGTTCTAGAAAAAGTCTCACCTGTATCTCAAAAGGGTTATTTTAAAGAAGAAGTGGGTAGAAGCAAATCCAGTTTTCTACCTAGAATGTATAACTATTCTGACAGCTTGAGTTCTGATGTCTGTGAAGAACTTTAGAAATCTGTCTCACTTTCACTTAGTGGATTTGACAAGTATAAAGTTGTAATATGTATATTTTTGGGCCACAAAAGGAGTTTCAGTTCATTTCACAGCATGTGATTATTGGTTATTGAATGTGTCTTCATCTGTTTCTAACTATAGCAGGTCAAACCAGTTGGAAAACACTTAATTCATATAGAAAAAAGAGCACAGACAAAGATCTTGGAATCTAGAAAGAATGATTAATTCCTGAAATACTTTGAGATCACATGGCCTGACATATCAAATTTATCTGCCTAAGTTTGCTAAAGGTGACCTGGAAAGGATGTCGTACATTTATTTTTTTGTTTTTTTTTTAATACTATTTGCTTTTTCACCATTTTGTTTTTGTTTTGCTTCTTTGACTTTAAAAATGCCTGATTTATTTTTTTTAATTGTTTATTTGCTAATTTTGTTTTCACAGTTTTTTTCTAGTGGAAAAAAAAGTCCAATTTCTTACTCTCTAAATTTGCAAAAACACCTCTGGGCAATCAAGGGGCGTAGCATGATAATACTTCTCTGGCAACAAGTTATTAAAAACTTCTTGTCTTGCAGTGGTTCTCTACCCAATAAATAGTGCTGATGTAACTGATCATTGGGCTACAATGATGTAATGAATCAGGTTTTACAGCACAGTCTTGCAAAAGGTTGCATTAGCACACTAGTGAAGACAAGTGAAAAAGAAGGGAGAGAATTTCATTCATGGGATTTGCTGTCAGGGAAAATATAATATTGAATTAATGCCTAAGTGATACATGCTTGTTCTAAATGTTTTTTTTTTTTTTTCTTAAGGATTCAGCACTGCTGCATGAATACTTTTTTTCCAAAATATTACTGAAATTACAACTTAACCAGGAAGTTGAAAATTTTACTTACTCTTTCATTCACTTCCTTTAACTGTTTTACTTCAATTTTTGTAACTTATTTTTATATATCCTGACTTCGATATTTTTCCCTACACCCCTAGTTTAGATAGGTCTAATTTTTTTTTATTTTCAAAGAGATGATGGGAAAAACCTTTTCTAAAAAAAGGTTTTAAAATATTTTTTTCAGGCCTCCTTTTTGTAAAGAAACAGAAAAAGGGGCACAAGCCCAATTTTTTTTCCCTTTGCAGGTCACCTTTAATGAAAATGAACTGCCTCAAACTCCAAGTGACAACAAGAGGGGTCTACAGCCCTTGCGTTGTAACTTCATTTCTCAGAAGATATTTGCTTTGAGAGGCAACATGATCCAGAAGAATAAGCACAGCGCTGGGGATCTGGAACTCATATGTTCAAATTCCAGTCCTGTCAGTAACTTGCTATGTGGCCTAAGGCAAGTCAGTTCACCTCTTTTGTGCTAATACTCCTTGTTTTCTTGAAGTTGCAAACTGGGACATAGTTCTAAGTATATGTTAGCTATCTGCATAGGATATAAATAGTTGCTTCTGCTTTAAGCTATATTTATCTTGGGGGGGTGCAGCAGGTGGACTGTTTTTTTTTTAATCCACCTGAAAACTAAACTAATATATAATTGTTGTCCCTATTACTCCTCTAGCATAATTCTGTTGGTGGGATCTGCAGGATGTAGTGATCTTCAGAGACCTTGACGCTTTTGTTTGCAGCAGCGCTGAACATTGATAGAAATGGATGGTAGTTGCCTACAATTATCTGCATAAGCATGTTCATTATTGTTACCACCAGAAAGCCCTTAAAGATATGACTACAGGCATATTGTAAAGGAGGGCGTAAAAATTAAATAATATTATGAACGTGTAAAGTGTTGTCCATCATTCATAATTTTTAACTTGTTCAAATGGTGGATCCGTAGGAAATCTTTCTTATGGATATATTGACTGTGCACAGAGACATTTTGGTCTACTATCGGGTGTTTTTTCCTTAATTACCTTTTCCTAGATCTATTGGGTTTAGTCCAGAGGCCACAGTTGAAAACTGTTACACATATTGTTTGAAAATCTATTAAAGGGTAGCTTTACTGATAAGCTTAACTGGAATGCTGTCTTTGAATGGTGATGCAGAGATTCTTGAGAAGAACCTTTCTGTTTAATACTGTATGTATTTCCTGAAACTCTAAGTAGATGAGCAGAAAGTAAAATTAAAGCTTCCGTGTGAACTGAGTCTTCTAAAATCAGAGCAGTGCTGATCATGTACTGTCTTTACAATATGCTCTTGTGAAATATTTTCTATATAGTAAACATCACACAACTTCTAAGTGTGCAGTGTCAGGCAGAAAGTAATGGTTGGATTTTTATCATGGCAAGTAAATGTTTTAGAGCAACACTGACAAAATGACCATTTTACTCGAGAAGTCACATTCAATTACATTTATTTAGCTATTTATAGTGTTCCTGTACCTTAGGCAGTTTTCTGTTCTCATTTCACTGTTTCAGGAGAACTATAAAAGTGCACTGAAGATATATGAACAATAGCTTGTATGTGTATTCCATGTATATTTTAATAGCTACCTTTTTTCTTCGTGTCAGGTCTGCACAAGCTGTGAAGATAATGCAGAAGCTAATGGTTTTTGCGTGGAATGTGTGGAATGGTTGTGCAAGACCTGCATCAGAGCTCACCAGAGGGTTAAATTCACAAAGGATCATACTGTAAGACAGAAAGAGGAAGTATCTCCAGGTAGCACACTTGATTTATAGTTTCCCAAAAGATGTGCGTCTGCATTAGAAAACTGAATTAAATCAACACATTTATTTTGAAAATGATAAATTTCAAAAATTCTATTCTTTAATCCTTGTAAATATAAAAGGACAGATGCTGTTTGATAGCTTTGCCTCCCAGTCACTTACTTCAATTCTGTCCTGAAGGCTGCAACTGTTTGAAATAATTCTGGTGTTTCTTTGACTGCTAAGTGAATCTCCGAAACAATCCAGCAAAAATAAGAGTTTTTTTAGTTATTATTTTTTAAAGAATTAGATGCATTAAGATGTAGGTGCTGAAAAGAGAGACTTTGTAATGGCTGGGAGTATGACACCAATTTTTCTGCCAGTTTTTTTCTATCAGATATGTTGCATAGTGGTGAGAAACCCTACAGATTAACATTCGGTTATGATTTTTATGTTGAAGTGTTTTAAACCCACAAAGGCACATAGGAATTTGATGTTTCATGAATGGTTGGAAATTGTCTAGACTTTACAGATCAGCTGCAGAAAATACTTATTTACATGTTTGTCTCCTAGATTTTCTAGAAGTCTAACAATAAGTTCATGTATACCACAGCAAAAGGAGCACTAATAAATTACATTTGTTTGGCACAGATAATAAAGACATTTTGTTAGCCATAAAGCGTGCCAGAATTTACATGTTAGCTAAGTATATTTTAAGTTTAAAATGTTTTGCTTTACAAATTAAAGTAGAAATATATTGCGACTTGAGGTTTTCCGAGTAGAATCTATGTTAATTCAGATTGAGGGGTTCTTAGGAGGAAGTCATCTAGTCCAACCTCCTGCCTAAAGCAGTCATCTGTGAGATCAGTTCAGGTTGCTCAAGATTTACCCATTTGGGCCTTGAAATCAACATGGATGGATGCAGCGTACAGCCTTTGAGAAATCTTCAGTGTTCTTATGGTAAATGTGCCTGATTCTTCTCATGTTAAAAAAAAGTCTGTACTTTTACTGAGAACCTCTTTTGTTTCAGTTTATGCCCATTTTGTCTTGTCTCTAAGTGACATTATAGAACTTCTTTAACTGTAACAAGATGCTGCCAAATGACCTACCAGTTCTAATAAGACCACTGGACGAGTATGATTTATCTTGTAAATATGTATCTTATATATTATGTATTATAAATAAATACATATATTTATTTTTGATTCCACAGCATCTAGTCCTGTGAATTTTATACATGATGTGGGTTATCATTTCAGTATTCTGTTTCTCCAAGGGTTGTTTCCAGTATGGTATAATACTTTAGAAATGGGTGTTATATTCTTTACCCCACTTTCAGATGTGGTTAATCAAAAATGAGTGTCAAATGTACACAGAGAGGGCAAAAGCAGTGTGTAACTTATTTTGAACATGATTTACTGAGGAAACACAGACAGGAATGCTTTCTGTGTATTCATTACTTCTCTGAGTCTGCTGGTCAGTTTCAAAGAATTTTGATGGAGTACAAATCTGAAAATAACTCCATGGGTTTTATTAATGAAAGTAAATGAATGGGTACAGAAGAGAGAACTTCTTGATCTGCAGCAAAGGAAGGGCTGTGGTGTGATGCCAGTTTTCACTACAAGCCATATAATCCTTATGAACTCAGTGTCTGACCCAACTCATAAGAGGTCAGGCTTTTTTGGTTACATTGCATGAAGAACAATTTTTTTCTACCATACGGTGATGTTTCCCTATGCTCTTTGTATTTGCTTTGAGAACTGAGATTTCTGAACCATTTAGAATTGTCTCCTGAAGGGACATTAGTAACTTCTGGTTATTATGTATTTTTGTTGTTGTTGTTGTTGTTCTTTTGAATGCCTGTATCTTTGATATCCTCAAACTCCCTTTCACCCATTTTGCTGAAAAAGAGACAGCAACAAATTAGGTCAGCCATCTCTTTGTTCCTTTTCAAGGTAACGCAGCGTGCTCTAGGTGATTCTGCTTGGCAGGGGGGTTGGACTAGATGATTTTCAGAGGTCCCTTCCAACATCAGCCGTTCTGTGATCCTGTGAAGGGATCTTGCTAGTTGAGGGATGTCTCTTGCAATTTCAATGGCACTGACTATTCCTGTTGTAAATAGTTCTTTTGTGAGGGCATAGTAAGTTGTTGTAAAACAGGGTCTAAACGTTTGCCATGATAAAGGGTGTTAGCTCCATGCCTGATCAAGAGTAAGATGGTATAGTTTGAACTTAGAGCTGTTGTATTCTTGATTAGGTGGCCTGATACATGCTATTAACATATATTTGAGGAGTATGGTACGGAAAAACGTGAGAATGGAAATCTTTAACAATTTCAAGAGTTAACTGATATCTTCCTTTATTCAACAGAGGCAGTTGGTGTGACTAGTCAACGACCTGTGTTTTGCCCTTATCACAAAAAGGAGCAGCTGAAATTATATTGTGAAACCTGTGACAAGTTGACCTGCCGAGACTGTCAGTTATTAGAACACAAAGAGCACAGGTATCAAAACAAAGTGTATGCTTTATGCAGATTGCTTGTATGAAGATAACTTGAAGTTGATTGTAGCTCTAGCCATATACAGTACAAGTGTGTGAAAAAAGAGCAAAATTATGCAGTCAGAAGGGAAATAAACAGAGATTGTCTCGAAAAGAATGAGCCTGACAAATGTGTGATAGTTTATAGTTCAGACTAAAAACTGGAAGAATAAGGGTTGTGACTTAAGAACAAGACACTTCTTTACTGTTGATTTATTTGGATAGAATTTGTTGCTATGCAGCTCTTCAGAGAGTTCTTCAGAAAGCACAGGGGCTGTTTTATATATAACCATAGTGCTTATGTGTAATTTCTCCATTTGTCCTTCAACAAGATGGTTATATAACAGAACATTACCCAACAAGTTCAGAAGGGAGCAAATGGGCATTATTTCTGTGAAGAGCCCTTTAAAGGGAAAAGTAAACTTGAAGTTTGGCTCTCCTGTACTTTGAGAACACTGTTTATAACACTTAAATCTTTGGGTTGCCGTTCTTTCGTCATTTCCTAATGACTATTGAAGATGAAAAGCAGGATTATATATCTTCTAACTACAGAACAATTATTTTCTGGCTAATGCATACAGTAATAGCTTGGGACAGATGTACTCATAAGTTAAACATTAATATGCTCACCATTCCTGATGCAACCACCCAATGAACTTGCTTGCCTGGCCAGGTGGACATCAGTAGGTAGAGGCACGTTGGCCTCTGTTGCTTCTTGGAACAGCCTAAATGTTGATCTTGCTGAGTTGCAGTCTTCCTTATAAATTGTCCTTCTCTTAGGATTTATACCCCTTTCAGAATATGCCACCTCTTTTTTTCCGCAAATTGTTGATGATTTCAGTTCCTTGATTTAGTGTTGCTGACTTCTACTGACTCAGCACTCTCTCCTTTGCTCTGTTTCTACATTCTTATCTTGTACGAAATAATAGCTTACATGCTCTTTCATTTAGAATAGTATCTACAGCACATCATTAATTTTTCTTTTGGTAAAATTGGGACAAGGTCACACAGTATGCCTTCATATTTATGAAAATCATAATTCTCAAAATGTAAAATTAAAATTAAAGGAAATACACTATAAATAAAAAAGGCTTGCTGTTGCTGGCATGGAGTTTCAGGATGACAGATGTTGGACTTGACAACATCTTTCTTCATGTAACAAAGTTTTTTTGCTGCTCTGCTACTTAGCATATGACACCTTTTGCATGCATAAATACTCACTAGTTGTTTATTGTAGGTACCAGTTTATAGAAGAAGCTTTTCAAAATCAGAAAGTGATCATTGAGACGCTCATCACCAAATTGATGGAGAAGACTAAATATATAAAGTATACAGGGAAGCAGATTCAAAACAGGTATGTATTGGATTTTGAGGTTAAAGCTGACAGAGGGCAAGTTTACTATACACTCTAATTTATTGAAATGTTTAGATTAATAGACTTTGCACCTCATTCCTCTTAGGCTTTCAGAAAGAGAAATTCTAAAGTTTTCTAGAACTTCTAAAATTTTTAGTTTGCCATAAAGACTGTTGCCTATTTGATGTGCTTGGTTGTGTTAGGTAAGTCTTGTGCTCAGCCTGTGGACTTAATGGGCAGCAATAGTTTGTGTACAACAAAACAAGTTATACAATAAAGAGTAAGTGTTGTGGTTTAACCTGGCAGGCAGTTAAGCACCATGCAGCTGTTCGCTCACCCCCACAGTGGGATGGGGGAGAGATTCAGGAGGAAAAAAAATGAAAGTTCTTGGGTTAAGATAAAGACAGTTTAATAGAACAGAAAAGGAAGAGAAATGATGATGATGGTGATAACAGGATGTACAAAGCAAGCAATGCACAATGTAATTATTAACCACCTGCTGACTGATGCCCAACACTGAGTAGTGGTGCCCTACAACCCTGGTCAGCCACCCCATATTAATCCTTTAGCATGGCAACACATAGCATGGGACATCCGTCCAACCAGGCTGGGCCAGCTGTCCTGGCTCTGTCCCCTCCCAGCTTCTGCTGCACCCCCAGCCTCCTCGCTGGTGGGGCAGCATGAGGAGCTGACGAGTCCTTGACTCAGTGTAAGCACTGCTCTGCAATAACTAAAACACCAGTGTGTTGTCAGTATTATTCTCATACTAAATCCAAAACATAACACCATGCCAGCTACTAGAATGAAAATTAACTTTATCCCAGTCTTATGTTCTTCCCCACCATCAGCACACTTATATTTTCAGTGTAGATCCCTCTTAGAAAGTGAAAGGTTATGATTCACGTTTTCATAATACTTGTGACGCATATTTGAAGATTTCTGTAATACTTTCATGCTTGGGGCTTTATTCACTCTATACTACAAACCTAGGGAAGAGTAAATATGTAAAATGCATGTATAAGTAGACCTTTGTAACTGTTCCTTCAGCAGACTTCAAAGGCAGTACCCAGGAAGATTCAAGGCAATACAGGATGCTCAGTGAAACTTGAAGTTTTCCTTCTTTGCCTAACTTTGAAGATGGTGGAGATGGAAAAGTGTAAAAAAAAAAAAAAAAAAAAAAGGCAGGCATTTTTATCTTCTTTTGATGCATCTTAAGTGGTTATTGCCCACTATCTTTTAGCAGTAGCAGTTTTCACAATGTAAGATTATGCTTCCCTGTTACCAGTTTGAACATTATTGCTGAAATAACTAAATTTAAAAGATGAGTTTATTGTTGTTTTGTTTATGGAGTATCATTCTACCTTAGGTGGAAACTACTTCAACAATTTAGATTGTCTCCCGCATTTCTGGAATGGTCCAGGGCAATCAAGAATTTCAATTGCAATGACCTTTTAATTTTTTTCAGTGATATATGTCATTAATTTTACAGACAAAAGTCATTAGAATTTGCCACTAGTGAATTAATTTTGTCATAGGTCACTGATACTTGCACTTTCTATTTCTTCCAGTAATTTTCCTGGCTAAAAATATCTGATAGTATATATGTTTATTGATGCATATGATCAAGAAATATTGTAGTCTCAGAAACAGTGGACAGATTTTTAATACTGTGTTTGGAGGGTGGGTTTATGAGCTAAAGAACATAATTTTCTATACTCTTTGCTTGCAGAATTCTTGAGGTGAATCAGAATCAAAAGCAGGTGGAACAGGATATTAAAGTTGCCATATTTACACTGATGGTAGAAATAAACAAAAAGGGAAAAGCTCTGCTGCATCAGTTGGAGGTAATTTTATTTCTATCATGAGAAACAAAAAATGACAATTTTCATTTTTTTCAGATTAAGATTAAAGTTGATTTCTAGTACTAGACACCCGTACCTGTCCTGTTACTCTTCCAAAGCAGAGAGATGTATCACACAAGCCATATTTGTTTACTTATCCATGTTGCTTTTTTTGTGAGTTGGGTCTGTCTCCGAACCCTGTTTCTTCCTCCAGTCTTTTGCAGATCATAACGTGTCAAATCCTGTGTCAGAACTAAATTCAGCAATCTAATAGCAAATTGAGAGAGAGTGTCTAAAATTGATACCTAGAAAATTATTACCTCCAAGTGTGCTTAAAAAAACATGTGTGTATAACGAGGCACATATATATACAAAAACATGTGAAGAGAAAATGGAAATATGCACACAAAACCATGGTATCTTAAATGTGCACCGACTCACTTGTTTGATAGCTGCAGTCAAGGGGCAGGAGGTGCTTTTTAGAAGAGCTAGGTGAAACCAGTTGATCATTAGGAATAACAAACATGAAAGCTAATGCATTCTAACTGTAAGTTGAACCCTTGGACTGGAAATGCTTTTCTATTTGCAGACTCTGGCAAAAGAGCATCGGATGAAACTTCTGCAGCAACAACAGGAAGTGGCAGGTCTCTCTAAACAGCTGGAACATGTCATGAATTTTTCCAAATGGGCAGTTTCCAGTGGGAGCAGCACAGCACTACTGTACAGTAAACGCTTGGTAAGGTTAGGAATACGGATCTTTGTTTACTTAGATATTATAGTTAGGGCAGATGCTTGCACACATTTGTCTGTAACACCAAGGAATTAGACTTTTTAATGGCTTCATACTACTTAGAATGTTTGTATGTAACTTTTTCAATTTTTTATCTCAAAAATGTAGATGTAGAATGTTTCTAACAATTTAGCTTCACTGATCATGATTCTATCCTGTTGTACTACTACATGATCACTGTAGATCCACAAAAATGGTGGTAACTCCTTTACTCTGAAGTAAAAAGCTTGTAGCCGTGAAACATGGCAAAATCATTGCATGTCCTACGTTATTATTTTAGGTTCTTTTCAGTGCTTTTTACAGCTTCTAGGTTCAGAGAAATAAGGTATTTATATATCCTGGAGTCTCATATATCCAGCATTTAATTTTAAAAAAAAAAAAAAGTATTGCCTTGTTCTGTTAGACTCATCTTCCACTAAGTCTTCAAAAAATAATTTGCTAAGATGATAAAAATGAAACTGAGGCTTTTGCTTGTTCATGCAAACAGTTATGAAATTGAATATTTCAATGCTATAATGATGCTTAGGATCTGAGTGCACATGGTCTCACTAGGCTGACTGCTCATGATGAACAGAACCACCACCACCCAAAAAAACAACAACAACAACAAAAAACACCAACAAAAATAAAATTAAAAATACTGACATTTATCCAGAGGCTAGTAGATTGTACTTGCCAGATGAAGGGAATCTGTGGTGATGTTGAGGAGAGATGCTAGATCCTCTTTTTCCAGTTCCTATAATTGGAACACGAGTTCTCTTTTTCTTTCCCTATTTTCTCATTGCTTAGTTGAGAATCTGCAAGCTTTTTGGTGTATTTTTTTTAGACCCATTAAAACACTGCAGGGAAGTAGTCCTATAGTCTCTGTAGGAGATAGTTCTATATTTGTTTTTTCAACTTCAAGTGGTTAAATTCACTAGGCCTGTCTTATACTGCCTTAGCAAGTATTTTTTAATTAATAGGGTAAAAAGGGCATCAAACTGAATCATGTTGTTGATAATTGCCTAGTGTTGCCACAATGCCTTCTGCTATATGAGTAAGAACACATGGTATGTTGCAGGATGTTAATCTTATAAACATTATACATCCTAAAAAAAAGACTATCTTAACCTTTAAAGCCTCAGAAATAATTGAGAGAATTTATAAAAGAACAGATAAAACTCAGGCTCCAGATTTTTTGCTGAAGATAGGGTTATTTTGTAATTGAGTAGCTAGCTTGTCCATGGATGTCTCGAAGACCTGTTCCTGAACAGTGACACACAGAGGAGCACATGAAGCTTCTGCTCAAGGATATCCAACCACTTAAAACTAGGAGGGAGGAATACTTAGCAGACTTAAATTCAGCATTCCAGTTTGGAGGTAATGCCTGTACTCCAAGAAAATAGCTTACTAAACAGTGTAGAAGACATCAATTTCCTAGCCTAGTCTTCCAGCATGAACAAAACATTTTCTAGCTACTGCCATTACTCACAGGAGGAAAAAGTCTAATCATGAGTTTATATACAATATATATGTGCGCACAACAGGAGGAATATATGAAACAAGCGGTGACAAAAGTCATTTGCAACTTGTATTGGTGATAGCAGAAAAGAGTAGGAATTCTACAGTGCAGAATAATTGACTCTGGCTGTGTACACAGAAATACTAGGAAGTCTATATTCAAAATAGTAGGGCACTTTAAATTTTCCATGGTCATTTAAAACAAATCTTCATAACACGTAAGTCTTGCTAAATGGTTTTGTATGTGGTCAAAAATTGACCTGTTGAAATGAAAGAAAAAAGGAGGAGTAAAGTGGGAAGTCTTATAAAATTCCTACATAAAAGATAATTGGTATTATTTTAGGCAGATATGACCAAATATGACCTTCATCTTTTCTAGGGAATTATTTGAGTAAAATCTGAGAGGAAAATGAAATTTTAAGGAAATAAGCATAGAACTTGATAAGATTTTTCCTGTATCTGCTCTAACACAGACACTGATTTACAGACACTGTAAATCAGTGTCTGTGTTAGCTAATTCTAGTGAAATAATTGCAAGAAAATGTTTTATTTTTAGGAACTGGATAAAGACTCAGGATTTGGTAGAGCTTTCTGCTTGTGTAACCTAATCATAGTCCAGTCCTTCGGAACTACCTTTGGAACCAAGGAGTTCTAAGAATGGGAAAGTATCTGAGAATTTTCAAATAAATTTATGAAAGAAAGTATCATAATGCTCTACAGGACAAAGTTTACAAAAATCTATTCTTTGTTTCTCCGAAGAGATGTTAAATATACTACAGAGGAAAACTCCCTATGATGATACTTGTTGCTAAAAGGATGGGATACTGTTCTTTGAAAAATGAATGGGTTAATGTAGGTTTAGTAATGGTTCTGTGAATCCCTTCCTTGTAAGTAGATTGAATGTGATGGCTGAGTTTGTGGAAGGATATGCATCTCTATAAGGGAAAAGAATTTTCTTTATGTTGTAGTTGATTGCTTTTTAGAGCTACTTTAGAAAGCAGAGAGATGTTGAAAATATTCCTTTTATTTGTTGTTTGGACAAGCTTTTTTATCTCTTACACACCAGATCTCTAGGGGCTTGTTCAAGGCTTTTTGTTTGTTCTTTTTAATAATTCATATTCATCGCTTTAACTCCCATAAGAAAAACTCTTGTTTTGTTCTTGTTCTAGATTACATATCGACTACGCTATCTTCTCCGAGCAAGGTGTGACGCTTCACCAGTGACTAACAATACCATCCAGTTTCACTGTGATCCTAGCTTCTGGGCTCAAAATATTTTTAATCTAGGTATGGTAAAGTTTTATTAGCTCTTTGGCACCTTGCTCCTGTTTTGAAAGCAGCTTTTTTTTGTTAAGGTGAATAGCCTCTGCGCTATTTATTTTTTAACTTTTTTCAGATTAATCTGCTTACTTGTAGAGGCATTTAAAGTGTGTTGTGTGGAAAAAGTACTATTGATGAATACTTGTGATGAAGTATTAACAAACTTCCCTTGCTTGAATGCTGTGTGTGATGGTGGGAAAGTAGCAGCTTTCAGTTTCCTGGGCAGTACATGTGACTTCTAGGTTCTGAAACAAGGAACACAATACATAACCCTACTTTATAACCTAAAGTCAGTCTCATTCTGCATCTTCCAGCCCTTTCTTATAGTTTAATCCCATCTTCTCAAGCTGAAACCCACAGCAGCAATGTAACACGTTTAAGAACCCCTGTTTGCTTCCTTGTCATGCTGAACAATAAGCCTTGGAGAAGTAAGATGAAGAGAAGGGAAGAATGCCAAAGAAAAATAAAAGAACAGGAAAGAGAGCATTGCATTTGGGCAGTTTTCTTGTGTTTAAGATCATCTTTCCTGAAGTTGGGAGTGGACTGCAGGGGAAAGCGTGTTTTTAACGGAATTGCAATGTAACAGTTCATCATCAGTATTTTGATACCTTCTGGGAAGTTTTTGCTCTAGTCTCCAAACCAGTGTTTGTATTTTTCTTTTATGGCTCTAAGCTACCAGATGTGACACTATTGAACCCCAGAACCTGGAAGCTTTGCAGGTATTCTGTTTGTGTGACTGCCTGAAAGCCTCTGAGTTTAGTGGAGATAAGCATGCTAGGAAGTCATTAGCTTTGGAGCAGGAATTGAAACTCAGAGGTCTTTTTAGGATTTTGTGACTGCTGTTGTACTTCCTTTCTCTCTCTACTGCTGGCTTGATGGGCAGTCTTTATTTTTCTGTTGTATATAGAATGCTTTAGCAGATACCGGTGGGACCTTTTCTGCCTTTTGTCATAAATTACAGTCAGCTCTACAGATGTACAGAGAGGTGCAAATGTATGTTTCTCTACAAAGGCAGAGAAACAGTGTTATGGCAGCACTTTAAGGCAAACATGTTTTGTTTCTCCACATACTAGGATGCTGGATGGTAGCAAGGAAACTTCCAAGTTTTCTTCATAAATAAGTTTACTTGGAAACAAAATCAAAAGTGAATCTGCTTCTGGAAATGAAGTGTCAAGCCATATGGTGATGCCTGTGTGAGCTGCTGCTAAATTGAGAAGATGCTTGTTGAGGGGGGACTTCCTTGTGTGCATTTTTTTTTTTTGCTGTTGTTTCTTTGGTTTTGCTTTTTCTGTGCTTTTCTCATCAAATGAGTCTTTTTGACCAGCTGAAGTCTGTTCCCTTAATTTCTGGAAAGTGTTATATTATAAATGGCTCTCATATGGATCAACATAGGAGTTTTTATGTACTTAAGTGATAAAATCAGATCATGTTATATCTATCTGGTTTTGGAAATTGCAGCATTTGGGCTGTTAAGTTTATGATCAGAAGGGTTCAATTTCAATAAATAACATAGATTTAAGAACCACTGACGGAAAAAAAATATGTAACAGTCTAAGTAAGTATTGTGGTTTAACCCTGGTACGCAGCTAAGCAATACCTAGCTGCTCACTCTATCTAATGGGATGGGGGAGAGAACTGGAATCACTAATGTGATAGGTGAGAGAACTGGAAAGGTAAAAAGTGCAAGAACTCATGGGCTGAGATAAGGACAGTTTACTAGATGAAACAAAAGCCGCGTGCACAAGCAAAGCGAACCAAGGAGTTCAGTTGCTGCTTTCCGTCAGCAGGCAGGAGTTCAGGAAAGCAGGCCTCAGCACGCGGAATGGTTTCTTGGGAAGCCAAATGCCATCATTCTGAATGTCCCCCCCTTCCTCCTTTTTTACCCCAGCTTTGTTGCTGAGCATGATGTGACATGGTGTGGGACATCCCTCTGGCCAGCCTGGGCCAGCTGTCCTGGCTCTGTCCCCTCCCAGCTCTTGGTGCATCCCCAGCCTCCTCGCTGGTGGAGCAGCATGAGGAGCTGATGAGTCCTTGGCTCTGTGAGAACTGTTTTGCAACAACTGAAACATAGGTGTTATCACCACTATGAGAACTGTTTTGCAACAACTGAAACATAGGTGTTATCACCACTATTTTCATCAAAAATCCAAAATACAGGCTTCTATGAAGAAAACTACTGTCCTGGTTTTGTCTGGGATAGAGTCAAAGAAACAAATTGCTCTGGGAAAGACTTGTGTTTTAGTCAGGCTGCATGTTACTGGCAGGGTGATAGCATCTGTACACTAATGGGATAGCTTGCTTATGGATTTTGGAGTGTATTTAAGAAAATACAGTATTTAAACTGTTTTAGTTCCAAAATTGTACATGACCTCTAGTTTTCTAGAATAATGGAAGGGAATCATTCTCCTACGGTAACTTTGGGTTAAGTAGCTTTACGCAACAGATGTTAATTACCTCTTCAAAAGCCTTTCCAGAATTAGACTTGGAGAGAATGGAATAACAATGTGCTACGGGTTTGGTGATGGTTGACAGTTGATACCATTCTTTGTCAAGGTAATCCCTTTTCTAGAGAAAGAAAGTAAAGTTTATCTATTTTCCTTCATGCAAGGAAATATATGGGAAACAGTTTTATTCATCAGCATTTTTCTCTGCTTGTTTTATGGGAAATTGCCTAGACTTGTTAGAGGCTTAGTAAGAGTGATTAGGCAATAACAGGTTGGTAGGGTAGGGTTTTTCATTTTGTTTAACTTATCTAATATATTTGTTAATGACTGACATGGTAGCAGCATAATTAAAATGTATCCAACACCCAAATTACTAGGTGTCGATATGAAAATAGTACGACTGTTAGCATCTGTCCTGCTCTGTGCTACAGTATGTTGGCTGACCTAGACTCCTTCTGTGTCTATGCACAGCTCTTTCCCTTATGTGTCTAGATAGGGAACTAAAAGGATACTTCTTGCATGGCTTCTCAGCTCTTGGGATGAAAAAGAGGAATTAAAATGCACATTGCATTTCCTCCTCCTTTGGATAATTTACTCAAAAAGGAGTCAGGTCAGCCTGCACAGGATCCACAGAGTCTTACAGATAAGGGGAGAGACGTGGTAGTGTGATGTCAAATTCTGTCGTGACAGCGTTTCTCAGACTGTCGTGTGGTGTGCCCACCCCAGGTGAACTACCCTAGGAAGCGGTATTGAATCTCTGAGAGATAAGGGAACTTGTTTATGCCCCTCTTGTATTGAAAAGCTGTTGTGTGCAGCCCTTCACAGATAATTGGAATTTTTTAACTTTCAGTCTTGGACCATAACTTTCCCTACCTTGCTCTGTTTTAAACAAATTATCTTTCTTTTTCTTTTCTTTTAAAAACAGCATATTAGTCCCTTGAGTCTAAATCAACATCTGTTCTAGTTGGAATTCATCTTTCTTGGATATGGTAGCCAGAGTTTTACATAAGAGCTTCATATATTTGGATTGTGTATTTCTTCACATAAAATCTCTCACCTAGCATTAGTGTCTTAAAGTTACCTGTCTAGTCAAGTTTTCCTATAAATCAACAGAGAGAGGAAACATTTCCTGGAGTTGCCCATCACATCCTGGAACTGGGATTGAGTATCAGGAACTGAATACCATTTGAATATTCCATGATGCTGACTCTGAGGCAAAACAAATAAATCACAAGCTTTTAAGTATGATAACACAGATTATTTTTTGATGAGATGATCGGATCAGGATGTTCTTTCCTCTCCCAGAGAAACCGTTCCCTTGTTCTTCTGGAGATGCCAGACTACTTTTCTAGGGGAATTGACATCATAGAGAAGGCTGCAGTACGTGGCAGTTTGCTAGTATCTCATTTTTCTGCATTATGAAATACATCCATGTTATTGCCTGGAAACAACATAAATGGAGTCCTTTATCTAATGTTTACCCATCCTTTGTGTTACAATAATGAGTGATGACGTTATGGTATAAAAAGAAATATTTATGAAAAATGGTATTTCTAACTGCAATATTTTAGTATTCTTTTTATTTTATTTTTTAAACCAGGTTCTCTGGTAATTGAAGATAAAGAAACACCACCACATATGCCCAAGAGCCCTGTGATGGAAACAAATTTGCAGCCAGCAGGCAACTTACCTTCAAACCAGCTGTCTAAGTTCCCAACGCAAATAAACTTGGCTCAGCTTCGACTCCAGCACATGCAGCAACAGGTTATGGCTCAGAGGCAGCAAGCTCAGCGCAGAGCAGGTCCAGTAGGTTTACCAAATCCAAGAATGCCTGGAGCTATGCAGCAGCCTCCTGCTTCTCATCAGGTAAAATGTGACTATTTCTAGAGAAGATTATTTTTTTCCGTGTTGCTAAAGAAGGAGAATGTAAAGAAAGAAATTAGGTGTAGATAGAGAATTTCAGATAGCTTCATCTTTAGCTGATGGTTATGTGAATTGGCTAGGGAACATGTTCTTTACTGAGCATTGAATGGCCATTTAAAACTTGTCTGGTAGAATGTGTGGTAATGCTCAGACTATTACTGTTGAGAAAGTAGTATCATATGGTATCCAACCATATATAGTACTGAGCTCCAACCATATATAGCACTGAGCTATGTATTCTATGTTTTGTCAAATTATTATGAAGTGAATGTGTCATTCACACGCACAGTTTGCATGGAACTGTGGTTCTCCCATATGACTTTCAAAATCGGAATGTTCTTACTAGCTCTTGTGATATATCTGCATTTATTATGTCAGAATGATTCAAAACTATATACTAGGTTTTGTTTTTGATTTTCCATGTGTTGTGTGATCATTCAGATAAATGGGATGATACTCTGTTTGCATTTAATGTAAGTGCTTCAAGAGTGAAGAGCATTAACAATTTCTGGAACACTGAATTGATATCACCTAACTTACAGATTTTTTATTCATGCAGGCACCTCCGCGCTTGATTCATTTTCAGAATCATAGCCCTAAATCCAATGGTTCAGCTCCTCCTGCACAACAGATGAGATTTCCCCCAAATCAGAACCTACCAAGGCAAGCAATAAAGCTCAACCCATTGCAGATGGCATTCTTGGCACAGCAAGCTATAAAACAGGTAGAGTTTCTTTCACGTGCTGTGTAAAAATAAAACATGAAATCATCTTACTTTTGTATTATGTTTCAAGAGTGCTTTACAGTTGGAACAGAGACTGCTTTCTTCTCTGTGACAAGATACCCACGGTTTTCTTAATGAGAACTGTCAAGTTTCTTTCATTCTGACAGTTCTAAACTGTTACGGAAGTGAACCATTATGTGTGATACATAAGTGTTTCATTCTGCCTGCTATTACTGTGATCTCTGGCCATTTATGCAAAACTTAATGAGGACATGGCATATATATGGCAATCAATAAATAAGCAGAATAGTAAATCCCAATATTTAGCTTAATGTGAACAAGTTCACTAGAAACCAGGTAAAAGCTTGACTAAAAAGCCATAGCTGCAGCCATTCTCCAGACTGTACTAAATCTGAACTCTTACAATTGAGGAATAGAAAGGAGTGGGTGTGGGACCTCTGCTGAGTAAGAGTGATTGATACCTAGCTGATCAGCAGTTGAACTGGGGCAGGAGCAAATACTTCAGAAGTTTTCTGCCTGTTCAGCAAGCCAAATCTTCATTAAAAAACCTATTAACACATGTTGTAAGGTATTTTGAAGGAAAGAGAGGATCATGGTGCCAGAGGCAAGCAGGAAAGAATCTGGTTTGTGACCTCAGAAGTAGAGTAATACCATTCATAATTGCAATGCTTATGATGTCAGATAACTAATTTGAACTGAATTGAAGAAAACTGCACAATATCTAAGAGAACCTGTAGTAACAAACTAAATCAGTTCTATTGTGAGCATCTGAAAAGAAGATTGGCCTGTCTGCAAGCCTTTCTTTCAAGTATTTTCGTTATCTAGTAATGTCTTTCTTGAACTAGGAACCAGTGAATAGAATGACTGACTAGGAAGAAGTTGAGCAGAATCAAATACTGCCTTGCAGTTGCCATGAAATTCCATTAAAGGCATTGAAAACTGCATATGTCTACACGAGAATGGAATTTAGTCCGTACACTTTATATCATGTTGTTAAATGGATAGATGGAGATACATACAGCATTTCAATTTCTTAATCATTTTAAGTTGTTAGGGAAGCACAGCGTCAAACACTTAATGGTGTCCAAGTGACAATATAGCTATTTACTTAATAAAAGTACTGGAGCAGTTGTGCATTCAGCCTATTATCTGTAATGCTTTTATTTCACTAAAACTGTTACATTCCTCCCACAATACTGTCAATGCAGCATGAAATATTAATAGATACTTAAATTCAAAGCTGTATCTCAGTGTTAAGAATTCACATTATTTCTTCTATTCATAGTTTTCAACTACTTGACATCTTTCCTTATCTTGCAAGATTGGTCGCTGAAATTAGATAACTTCAGAGTAAATCAGGATGTTAAATTTGAATTCACTTTACTGGGTTAAGCTGCTTGTTTAGCTGGTGAATTAGAACCAGGATGTGTACTGTATGTACTGGGGGTGAGGGGAGCTGAATTTTCGGTATCTGTGAATCATCATATTTTCTTTTTAGTGGCAGGTTGGTAATGGACAAACTTCAACTGCCACTTCAACTGCAAGCACCATAACATCTACTCCATCCAGTCCCACAGTCACTAGTGCTGCGGGATGTGATGGGAAGACATATGGTGCTCCTGTGATAGACTTGAGTTCTCCAGTGGGTAGCTCCTACAATCTGCCATCTCTTCCTGATGTAAGTGTACCATATGAGCAATGTTTTATGGGTGCTATTTTGAAGTCAGTTTTAATGTTTGTAAAAAGTAGAAATCCTTTTAGTTTTAAAATTCTTCTTCTACTTGTCAAAATGAGACAGTTCCAGGAAACAGTAGTACAGGATTGCCTACATATTGTTGGCAGCGTTCAGGACTGTTCTGGGGAAACAGCCAGTAGGACTACTAAGAAAAATAGCATTCCGGGTTGTAATTGTGATTGGATTTGTTTATTTGGTTGCTGCCTATTGCACCTCCCCCCACCCTTCCCCTCTTGTATTTATACTAACAAAAATGAGTTGACTTAGGTTTCGTTTACCAGTTACTGACTGCTGATGATATTTCTGGTAAACTTATGAATTTTTAATATATATATTTAACTAATTGAAAGCGCTGTATTAGGTATTAAGTGTTGACATAATCAAATATTTGTTTTCTCTTCCTTTTGGTGGTACTTTTCTTCATATATCCTCAAACATGCATGTGAGCAGGTGGTAGAGGAAGCATCATCAAAACGTCTTTCCTAAAACTTCTAAATTTCTTTCATTTTTCTTCTCATTGGTCCATATTTGTTAGAGGTGTGCATTAGAGCTATTGATCTCTGTTCAGTTGATTTTTCTTCTTTCAAATAACTTCTGAGACGATTTTTGTGGTCTAAGCTTTTAGATATCTGAAATGTCATTTTTTTCTAGTCATAACTTGCTGTTACTCTATTTCTCTTCTTTCTTTTGTTCTCCCCAATAAACTCGTAGATAAAAATGTTCTATTTTTTAAATAGAGTGAACTGATATCACAGTGTCTGTCAGAGTAAAAAGATGAACTACAGAACACAGTAATGAAAGTATGGAATCTGTAAGGCATTTCTACATTTTTGTTCACAGTATCATTGTGAACTTTTCAACTTGTATATGGTTATGTTTATGCTACTGAAGATCTATTGCCCAAATCGCTGTACTTATGTTGACCTAGCAGAAGCTTCTGCATCCACTTCTGAGAAGTCTAGCATATAAACAAATTTATTTCAATGGCAATGCAGTTGCTACCTGTGGATTTGTGATGTGTCTGGATAACTGAGAAAACTGAAACCAAGGTGACCTAATTTCCGATCAGTCATGATCTTATGTATTAAAAAAGAAACACACACACACACACAAAACTAATGTTTCAAAATGTCATTCCTCTTTATCAAACCAGAATGTTTAGTTTGTACAGAAAGCTAGAGTAATAACATTGGACCAGGTTCAGTTATCTGGCCTGGGCCATGGCTAGAAAGAACAAGTGTTAACTTGCTGTTTTTAGTGAATATGTGTGTCACCAGCCCAGAAAGTAGGCAGGGCAAATGTGTCTTCAGAGCGTCCTTTAATGTTGAACAGGACTGGAAGAATCTCAGTGGATTAATGGGTAGTTTATATATTGCTTATTGTTGTTTTTAGAGTATTTTAGAGGATAGAATGTGAGCATGTTGAAAGAGGGTGTGGAGATTAAAAAAAAATCACATCCTCTTACTTCAGTATATGAAAGCTACCTACCTGTCTGATGTAAGCCTTCTCTGTAGCTGATGGAGGAAAAAATGGCACTTCCAGAATCATCTCAGCTAAAAATAATGCTATGGATCACCATCTGGATTTGACCATTTCTCTTTTCAGTGAAAGGAAGATGATCAGTTTTAAAGTAACCACCTCACTTTTTTGGTGACTAAAGCTTGGTGAAGTGCATTTTTGTATTCAGAGAGAAAATAACGCTATGGCACAGGCATGATTTTTTGGGGGGGGTAGGGGTCCCATGTTTCCCTTCTCCCAAAACTGACTGCTTCTCCTCTTTTTTCTGCCTTTTAGATTGATTGTTCAGGAAACATCACACTGGATACTGTTGCAAGGAAGGATGGCACAGCAGAGCAGAGCCAGGCAAAACCCCCTTCAAACAGAACTGTGCAATCACCAAATTCATCAGTACCATCGCCAGGCCTTTCAGGTAATTGGATTGTGGTGCAATTTCCTATTTAAGTGGTGTAATGGAAGAATCTAAAGTGGCAAGGCTAACACTAGCAGAATTAATTATTTCTATTAACAGTGAGAAATATTAAAGTGAAGGCAAAGTTGTAGAAAGCCTAATAGGAGGTAAAGTTGAGACAATGTTTTAGCATTGTGAACAAAGTTAAGTGGCCAGATCTTACAAACATAGTAGATCCTAGCAAAATGCAAATGCAGGTGTATCCACAGAAAACTGTCACTCTTGGGTATGAGAGCCTAAGTTCCCAACACGTTCTCACTCGATGTTCGTGCACTCACATGGCATTCATGAGCTCAGACAGGACAACGCATTCAGATACTCACATGAACAGAGATAGCACAAACAGCCTGCTACTGTTTGTCAGGATCAATGCTTAGGGAAAATGCTCTTCACAGTTCTTTGGCTATCTGGTCCCCAGACCCTTGGTGGAGTGGGGGTGTCTCTCTCATATCTGCCTTGCTCTTCTCTCCCACCCTGTCCTGATACCTCATCCTACTTGCATGCTAATATGGCATAACATGTTTTAGCAGATCACATAACTAGTAGTTCAAAATAAAATTTAGTAAGGTAAGATTAAAGAAATTGCAGTGATCAGGTATAGAAATAAGCCGGTATCAGGTATAGAAATAAGTACTGAATTATCAGCCTGTTTACATGCAGTGGACCTCTTTTTGGTCCTCTCCTTTACTCTGTTATTTTCTTCTCATCCTCTCATGATTATGTACCGAGATATTTGACCAAAAACCTGTGTACTTCTCCAAGTCACGTATTAGGCTTGGCATAGGTATGTACTATGTTCTAATCTGATTCTTCTGTCCTAGGAGGAGTGAGTGTGACAAACATACACCCTCCAATTCGTTCACCCAGTGCCTCCAGCGTTGGGAGCAGAGAAAGGTAAGGA
Source organism: Oxyura jamaicensis (assembly GCF_011077185.1). NCBI lineage: Eukaryota > Metazoa > Chordata > Aves > Anseriformes > Anatidae > Oxyura > Oxyura jamaicensis. Next base: position 58,880,696 of record NC_048893.1, on the reverse strand, counting down.
AGTATTGGAAGAGAAGAAATGTGTGACTTTCACCTCTGTAGAACATGTTTCAGTCTCTTCTGTCAGTAATGAATATAGAAGTTAATCTGCCTAGCCTTCTCTGCTAAAAAGACAAGATCTGGTATATATTAAAACAACCTTTGCTGTCTAAAAGTATTAATACATTTGTAATGTACTAAAATACATCTAAAAATATATTAACTCTGTAAATGTTGGCTAGGTTGGCTTTATTAAAAGAATGCTAGTTATAAGGTGTGTTTTAAATTCAGAAAAATCAGCTAAAGGGAAAAAGTTGTGTATTGAAGGTCCTTGTGGAACTATAAAAGTCTTCAGATTTAAGGAACTGATGTTATAAAAAGGGTTATTAAAAATTTTCTGGCACAGCACAGTTAGTTAAGTGAGGTCTAGATATCTACTGAGAGTCTACAAAAATGTTTGTATCCCTCAGTGACGGAATATTAATGAACAAATAGATTTACACAGTGTTGTTTGAAGAGAGCAGATCCATTAATGTGTTCCAATAAATTAGGGCATACATCTGACATGAGATTAAATTTTCATGCAAAGAAAAAAACAAATGACATTGATTCTACTTGAACTGGAAAGACAGATGCTTTTAAAATATATGATACCTTATGCTCTATTCCATTTACATAGTAAATATTTTGTAGGACTCACAACATCCAAATATAAACTATTTAAATGTTTTTCACAAAAGTCCTTTACTTGCATTAAAAAAAGTGTTTCTATCTGCTGTTGCTTGAACTTTTTTTTCGACATAAAATTGTTATATAGTAAAAATCAGTAATATGGTATGTTTGAGTTTGGTTATTCTTTTTCTATTATGAGTAGGCACATGTATGAAAATAGAATCTAGGTCCAAAAGTAGGACTCTAGTTTTTCTAGAGCTATGAGGTTGTAGGAAATTCTTCCAAGCAAATGTAAATGTATGTGGTTTATCTAGCTTATTTGCTTGTGTGGTTTACAATGGTCAGCTCCCATCTGAGGAACTCACATTGACTTTCCCCCAAGATGTAACTGCATCTCTTCCAAAGTGGGATGATGTTCAGTGGAAGTGCTTTTGTGCATATGACCTAAACTGAGGTTACTTGCAAACCTTCTACTAACGGGAAGTAAAACCATAAGAAATTCTGTACTTCTGAAACCAAGCTATTATTGTATTTCCATTTTTGTAATGCCTTTTCAAAATATATTAAAAGAAATAAACTTGAATGTTGTATTCTATGGAAGTAATACTGCAGTGCTCAGGATTTAGAGACAAAATGGATCAGCATTCTGAAGTCTCAGAAAGAATCGGTGTATCAAAGATGTACAGTTCGGACATTAAATTTCCTTTTTTGCCTTTTTTTGTCACTTACAGTTCTGGCTCTTCCAGCCGGCCACTGGGAGCTGATTCTACACACAAAGTCCCAGTTGTTATGTTGGAGCCAATCAGAATTAAACAAGAGTCAAGTGCACCAAATGAGAACTTTGATTTCCCAATTGTTGTAGTGAAGCAAGAAACAGAGGAGGAATCCCGGCCCCGGAATGTAATATTCATAAAGATCTCTTTTGCCTTTGGGGAGGGTATTTTGTGTTTCTGGGGAATAAAATAATTTACAAATATTCTGTTGGGGACTTTTTTGGGGGGGTGGAGAACCAAAAAGCTGAAATTATTAACATAAAATGAAGAACTGAAACTCAGAAACAAACTATTTCTTCTACCAATTCAGTTAACTGGTGTGATCAGACTGCTTTTATCTGTTGAAAACATGGGAAAGCAGGAAATAGCTTACAAACATCAAATTTTCATGTGCTGCTAAGAACTGTTTCTAATAGTGAAATAATATACATAAATAGCGTTGCTTTGATGCTTTTGGGGCATCAAAGATTAGTTTTATTTTTAGTTTTATTGCTGTAGCAATGTTTAAAATGCCAGAAATAGCCTCTCATAGCTAACTTATTGTGTTTAAGTGCCTGTTGCTATGACATGATAATCCTTTCATGAATGTTACAAGGTGTATGGTTGCCTACATATAAATGTGTTATTCTGTTCAGTTTACTCATTAGGGACATATAAAATCATATCAGTAGCATAATAAAGCTTCTTTTACTTCTTCTTACAGAACACCTTTTCAAGAAGCATACTTACTTCATTGCTGTTAGATGGCAATCATAATTCCACTTCTGATGAAGCTGTCATAAGATCAGATGCACCTGACAGCACCGATGATCAACCAGGGATACTGCTGGAGAATACAACCACTGGGAAGTCAGGATGGATTGGCCCCTCACACGCTGGGGAGGGCAGAAAAGAGGATGACCCCAATGAAGACTGGTGCGCAGTATGTCAAAATGGAGGGGAGCTCCTTTGTTGTGAGAAATGTCCCAAAGTATTCCATCTTTCTTGTCATGTCCCTTCGCTGATGAACTTTCCAAGGTAACTATGACCCCTTTAATTCCATCTAAACTTGCATTAAAAGACGTGAGCTTTGTATCACAAAACCTACTACAAGAAGTTTGAGCCTCAAAGGAGTCTTTGTCATCTGTGAAGTCTAGAAGTCTGCAGTTTTATTAATTGGTGAAAACTGGAATTTGCATTGAAACTTCAGTTTAACTTTATTGTGGCTGCAAAATCTGTAATAAAACTCTTCAATTATTTGGCAATTAAGGAAGATCACTTACATCTAGGGCATACATTATTAGCTGAGGCCTTAAAATTAGGCCACAGAATTACTAGTCTAAGTTTTTTAAGGGCAAAAGAAAAAGGTTTACATTTATTTAATAATAATGAAATACCTAAAGAAAATTCTAATTTAATACAGTATTAAATATATTTACTAATGCTAAATATGGCTATATGCCAAGCATGAGATGTAGTGCATGATACCTAGTAATATCACATTCTGTGTCGAAACAAGTAGTAGGCTTTCTTGAGAAGATTATGGAAAAGTACTACTCAACTCTTTCAGTTTCAAAATTCAGTCTTAAATAGGCTGTTAAAAGCATTACTGGCATTTGCTTCTGGAATTAGTCTCTTTGATAAGATAAATGGCATTTTGTGATGTTCCAACTTGGAAATGCTATGCAATAAGCTTATTAGTATTAAAGGATAAAACATCTGTCATAACATGCTCATTGTTTAATGCTTCTATGTAAATATTAGGCTTTCTTATTAAATATCAGCAGAGTTTTCTGGGATGAAACATTTGAATAGTTTTGTATACTTAGTTTTGTATATTGATCATCTCTGTTTATGTGCTTCTCTGAACAAGCATATTTCTGCAAGCATATCTACTCTTCAAAAAATGTTTCTACATTTTAAAAATGTTTTTTACCTTTTGAAACTTGAGATTTATAGGGCTTTTTCTTTAAATAAGGTGATACTAAATTACAGCTTTGTACCATAAGCAAAATACAGCAAAGTTACAGTAAGCGCTTCAACTAATATTTGTGCCTGTCTGAAGGGAGGAAAAAAAAAAATCCTTGAGGCATCAGATATCTTCAAATTCACAAAATTTTGTTCATATGAACAAAACATGAAACCTCCAGAAATAAGTCTTCAGGAGTTGTCATTTTCACTGGATTATTCTATGGAAACTGAGATGATGATATCTGGGGGGCAAGGAAGCCAAAACCAACTTTTCTGAAAAGCATTCAGTGTTGTAAAGGTCCATACTGATACAAGTGCACTAGGTTCCTAGACTTCAGAACCATGTTTTAGCTTAAGTTTCCTCCTGGCTTCAGATTTTTTTTTTCTCAGCTTCACTTTTTTTTTTTTTTTCAACTGTAATGGTCTACTTCACAAACTTTGGTCTCTTAGGATTAGTTCCTTCAAACACAAAAATTCCCTTGTCATGTCAGCAGTCTCAGTCTACTTGTGATTGCCTTTTGTTCTTGCTTCACATGGATAGAACACTTTCCCATATAGATTCACAAGGTCACTGCATCTTTTTGTCCTTCACACCAACCATCCTACTCTTCCTGATTCTTGGATATTTGAATGTGCCTTCTCTCCATCTTCCATGTGTTTCCTATATTACAAGATCTTTAGGTGATGACCTGTATCTATTTTTGTATATCTGTCATATCATTTCTTCGATACTGGTCCAGGTACAGAGGTGAAAATATGGAAATAAATCTGCTAATCTAAGACAGGAGAAGGCAAAAGTCTTTTTGAAGGGAAATGACATTATTCATTCCTGTACACTAAAGCTAGCAGGTGGTGGAAGTCTTTGAATTATTCTAAATAAGTACTAGTAAGACAATTTTTTTTTTAAATAGTGGAAGTCATCTGCCTTGCTATCAAAATGAACTGAAAGGTGCTGCAGAAATTGTTTTCCATTTGCAAAGATCTTTTAAGATCTCTGAGTAAGTACTTGCAGTTAGGTCCCATAAATGGTTATTGCTGAGTTGTCTATTATGTAAAGTACAATTCAGCCCTCTTGTGGTTATCTGTAAGAGTGCAAGTTCTCCACAAGTTTTATTTTAGAGAACTCTTATTAAAAGCATAGATTCTTCATAGGTTTTCTGAAACATAGAGATGTTCACAAATTGTATGAGAGAGTCAGTGAACACGGTCACCTTCCAGAACTAGTTTTGTCTTGTTCTTATGCTGTCAATTACATCTATTGGGTATTCTTAGGTGGTAATTGATAAAATCAGAAATAGCTGAAAGTTTATTTAGGGAGTGAAAAATAGCCAGTTTTCAAAAAAAAAATAATGTTGTCTAGGGTAATCTGGATACGTGGTAGATCAAGCTTGTACAGAGAGAACCTGGTTCTTGAAATATAACACTAACACTTTTCTTTCTGTTGGGCCAACGCCATTTGTCTGTAAATGAATTCTTCAGTCTCTCTGTAGTTACAAAGTACAACACTTAATAATGCTTTGGTTGAATTCTAGGAGGTCAAAGTTTTAGGAACTTTTTGAAGTTTTGTGAATTTTTGTGAAACTTTTCAAAGGAGTGAAAAGTTTCAGCAGTAATAAAAGTAGACACCATTAGTCTTATGACAAACCATTCCCCTATTGTGATACCATTAATGATACCCGGTGCCATTAAAAAGGTAACAAGTTCTAATAATGTTTTTGCCAGCAGTCCCTATCTCTGCTTTTTGTAGTTTTAAAAAACGATCTAACCAACAAAAAATGCAACAGAACAAGACACAAAGTAGGGAAAAAAACAACCCACAAATGAAGAACTTATCAAGAAATATGTAGAAAGTCTTTTATCAAGAGTTTGCTACTTTTATCAAGAGTGAGGCTAATGTATCTGTCTGTCTTGTTTCTGTCTGTCTTGTCTTTAGCGGGGAGTGGATTTGTACGTTCTGTCGGGATTTGTCCAAGCCAGAAGTTGAATATGATTGTGATAAACCCACTCACAGCCCTGAAAAAAGAAAACTGGAAGATACTGTGGGTTTGGCACCAATAGACCGTAGGGTAAGGATGAGATGAGTCTTGCTGCTTTTTTGTACTATGAAATGCATGCCTTAAAAACAAAACAAAACAAAAAAATACACACCAAACAAAACCACCAAGAGATGGTAAAAAGGAGAAATAACTTCTTAAATAAGCTCTGAGGTGTTAGCAGCCTTCATGTAAACATGCTGCACGTTCTGAAAGTCTGAGAAGTGCCTGTGATCTGACGCTCTGAACTCAGACTGCATTCTAGGAATTATTGAACGCTGTTTGTAACAGCGACCTAATGCACAATGACCTTGCATTGAGCAATTTTTTCTTTGTGTTTTCCAGGTTTGGCACAGATTGACTTTATCAACTAACGATTTTTGTCTTTAAAGCACTTTATTACCATCCTTTTAAAAAAGCTATGTTTGTTCTTTCCTAGCAAAGAGGCAAGGATTAACGCAAGTGTTTGGGAAAAACTTATATCAGTTTGAATCTCTTAATACTCTAGTGGAAAAGTGTTGAAAACAAACAAACGAAGACCAAACAAACCACCATCTGAGGTTTTGCCTTAAACCTCAGAGTTAAACAAAAACAACTTGTGCCTTTGAGCAGACGGTTGAACTGCTTGCCAGAATCTTTTGGATTTTGTTTCTTGTTTTTGATTTTTGTTGGTGTGTCTTTTTAATTTTTTTATCTCTTTGTTGCTTTATTAAAAACTTATTTTTAAGCTATTTTGAGGTCTCTTGGAAACTTCATCAGTGTTTTACTTGGTTCCTGTTGGCAACCTGTGTAAATATACTGAGACGAATATTGTATTAAGGAGCTTAGTCTACAGGTAGGGCCATTGTTTGCCTGTGCAGTCTGAAAGTAAACTAGCTCTGTTCATATTTTGCTTTAAATGTAAGTTATAAGTCTTGTAAATATTCCAGTGAAGGATCAGCAAGCATAAAGTCACAGAAAACTATCTTTTGAATCTCTTTCCAAGCTCAAGATCCAATTTAATATACTTGGGTACACAAGGAATAGATTTTTTCCCCACTGCTAACAAAAATTGCTTCCTAATACAGTTTCTGTGCTCACTTTTCTGCTTAGGGGCTGGGGGGAGTACTGAGCATTTGTTCAGTGTTTTCTGTAGTTCATTATTTTAGGACAAATCATGTAGTTTTTTACTTGGCTATCTATTTTTCTTGATACAGAAGTGTGAAAGATTGCTGCTATACCTCTACTGTCATGAAATGAGTCTTGCTTTTCAAGATCCAGTTCCTCCCACAGTATGTACTACACTTCTTTCATTTCCATTATATATTAATAGCATAACTGGCATGGTTGTAACAGCATTGTTATACTCATTATTAGAAGTCAGGTTTCCTGCACATTGAGTGTATTGAACATGTTTAGTTTTACTAAAACTGTCTGAAGGGCAGTTGAAAGACAAAGCACTGGGTTGTAAGCGGAGTCACTAGTATGATTCCCCAAGAGCTAACTTCACTTTAAAAAGTACTACAAAGTAGACATGAAAAGTAAATTCTGACACTGTTTGCTGTTTTTACAATGCTGAGTGATATCACTAAAATAAAATAATAAAGGAATTGGGATACATATTTCTTTTTTAAAAAAATTACCTGATTTTTGAAGATTGGAGTACTGCACAGTACTAACATGAAAAGTTCTGGCTGACTGTGAGAGGGCACTTCTTTACCATGAGGGTGACAGCACTGGAACAGGTTGCCTGGAGAGGTTGTGGAGTCTCCTCTGGAGATACTCAAAACCCATCTGGATGCCATCCTGCGCAATGTGCTCTAGGTGATCCTGCTTGGCAGGGATTTGGGCTAGATGATCTTCAGAGGTCCCTTCCAACCTTGGCTATTCTGTGATTCTGTGAAATTGAATTTCTCGCTATTAGTTGGAAATTTTAGTTTAAAATGCCGAAGAAAACTTGGGTGCATGCATCAAACAGTGGAAGAATGACAGCAAGTTATTTGTGTGCTTTTACAAATTGTAGTCCAGGATATGCAGAAGAGCTACCAACACAATCAGATGAATGGTGCTTCTTTTACGTTCCTCAAGACATGTCAGTGGGAAAAGAATACATCAATAAGTAATAACGCCCCTATGTATCCTTCTTATTCCATTTGCCAAAATCATTGAACTCTGTAACTTGCCACCATTTTCAAGGACATATTTCAAGACTAAAATTTGCTTTAAGCAATGCACGTACTGCCTCTGAGCGTGTTGCCAAAGTTGTTATATTGTGGTCTTGAGAGTGAAACTTAATAGATGGTTCTCTTGACATACAAAGGCAATGTCAACATCGTTTGTTTTATTGCATGTAATTCATGCAGTTGTTTGTTTATTTTGCTTTTCTTTTAAAATGGGTATTGGGAGGAGTATATTTTAGCCAGCAAAGCTAGCATGTGTCACTGTTAGTCCAGAAACTGTCTGTATATTTGTGAACTGTATATATATCTTAGAATTGTACTTCAAAAGATGAGACTAAATCTCCCCCTCTCCCTCAGATGTAAAGGTTTATACAACAATATTCAATGAACATATTGTTCAATAAATAATTAAAATAAATTATTCTCTGTTTAGGTTCCTGATTACTACAAAATAATCAAAAAGCCTATGGACTTGTCAACCATCAAGAAAAGACTTCAAGTGACCAGTTCATTCTACACAAAGCCAGAAGATTTTGTGGCCGACTTCAGACTGATTTTCCAAAACTGTGCTGAATTTAATGAGGTTAGAAAAGTAGATACCTCATCTGCTTTTGTAGGCTTAGATGTTTTCAAGAAGACTCTAGTGGGGGTAGAACTTATTTAAACCTAGGTTGATGATAAGACCTTAGCGAAAACAAAAATTGCATTTGAAACTGTTGGTGTTAGATGAGTACACAGTAGAGATCTTTTTGTAGAAGGAAGGAGGCTTATAACAAACCTGAATGGTAGGACAACAGATAAGGAGTAGAATCATTGCTCATTATAGAGGTTAATGGTGAGGATTTGACTGAAAACTTGGTTTAATGTTTATTGCATTGAATCTTAAATACATGTTGAAAAAGGGTTGCAAGTACTGAGTGAACCACAAAAGGAGACAATTAACAGTGGGAATAAGGTTTCTCTAAGTGGCTTCCATTGGGTTCTCATCCAGACATCTTCAGTAGCTGGGAGTCACCTGCCATGGTGACTTCTACTTCATGAAACTGGTCAGCCATGGTAGCTTCAGACCTAGTCTTCTGAGACTCAGACATTATCCGTTCTAGTAATATTTTCAACATAATTTAAAGATAGGTCGGTAAGCTAGACAAACTAAAGCATTTCATACGGGTATTCCAAAATACTTAAATACCCTTGAGGCATACCTGTATATTTCAGAGCATAACCCAACTTTTTTTGTAACAGTCAGGATGTAACAGGTTGTAGAATCTTTTTATACAGCTTTCACAACCCATGGCTTTTGCAGTTAGTTTCTGTGATAATCCATCAGAGAAAAAGGTCAGTGGAGGTGTGGACCAAAAGGTCTGCCCTCTCCCTCTGTTTTGCAGGCTTGTGCTGTTGGGTACCATGTGTTCCCAAAATGCTATCCTTGGTGCTGTTCTTACTGCTGTTTGATTTTTGTAACTTATGAGAACACTTAATCACATTACGTCCTTTAGGTATAAAGCTATTTTGTGATGTATTGATGTTGTTAATTCACCCAACAGCCTGATTCAGAAGTGGCTGATGCTGGCATGAAACTTGAAGCATACTTTGAAGAACTTCTAACAAGCCTGTATCCTGAGAGAAAGTTCCCCGTACAGCCTAACTGCCAGGGTGAAAGAGAGAACACAGAACTTACTGATGACTCAGATGATGACTTTGTACAGCCCCGGAAAAAACGCCTCAAAGGAGAAGACCGTCAGTTGCTTAAATGAGACGCATGTGTGACTGTGGAACGTTTTTTAAAAACTAAGAATATTTATCAGTCAGTTGTCAAAAGGGGAAAAGTCATGACTGCTTTGACCTGTAGGTTTGTGGATATTTACTATACTTCCTACCCCTTGTCTGAAACACAAATCTAATGGAGATCCAAGGCATGTGGAAAGCTTCTCTGAAGTTCCAAACTTTCATCAAACTTCTGGAACGGCACAGAAATTGTGATTTGTTTGGAGTGACTGCTGTTTAACTTCTCTTTAAGGAAGAAAATAAGTTTGTATAGAACTAAATTTTAAAACATTACATGGATTCAACTGAATGGCTTTCTGAGTTTGAAGAAAATGTGATCTCACTGGACATTTAATTTTACCAAAGGCATGTGGCTGGCCATAACTTGATTTTTGTACTGTATTTAACACAAGCCATGAAAACAGGTGGTGTAATATTGTTGTCCTACAATACTGACTGGTACAATGAAAGTGTAGTTACTCCCAAAGACATTATTGGTGATTTTAAAATGTAAGGGAGAGTGTATTAAAAAAAAAACTTAAAAAAAAAAAAACTTAAAAAAAAAAAAGGAATTTGAGAGTTTTTAATAGAGGAAGCAAAGGATACAGTGCTTTTGTACCACTTTTCTCAGCACCAGCAAGAAATAATGGTATTTCTGTACTATGTTGTTTAACAGATGTCTCATAAGTTTGATGTGTTTCTGTTTAATGGAGTCAAAGGCAAAGTCTTGAGGAAAAAATGTTTGCTTGCAACTACCAGTCAATCTTTGGGTATATTTGGGGGTGGGAGGGAAATATTATTTCTGTCCACAAGGTCTTGTTGTTTTTCCAAATTTCTCAATATTGTTGTGAGCATACAGCCAGCATTGTTATTCTCTTGGAAGTACACAAGAGGAAGAAGAGGTTTTTTAAAAAATGTCCTGTTCTTTGACCCTTCATCTGTCCTTGTTAAAATTATCAGATGAGGACAAACTGTTGTTGTTGTTGTTCTGTCTACTTTCCAGAGGTGCTGACCACAACACAGATAGCCGTTTCTGCCCTCAGCAATTTCAGATTTAGAGAAGTACTTGTCTGTGGCTGCTCCAGCTATTGATTTATATTCTTCATTTATGCCATCTTAAATGAAAACTGAGTTTTAGGGATAACAAGCAGTCTCTTGGATTAATTGAACTCTGATGGTGCCAGAATGTTTCAGATGGTATTATGAAGATGTGTGTGTACACAAGCCTGCTTTTTTACTTGCTGTGTAGCACGGATAATGGTGCTGTGGATAGATCACTGACAAGCATAGACACAAGTGCTGCTTGTGTTTCCCTGCTGTGTACATATGCACTCAGAAAAAGGTCTTTTTCCTTTTGCCTTTCACCAGGTGAGATGCTACCCACCTGCCTTTACCCTAGAGTGGCCCTGCATATTAAATATAGTAGATAGTTCAGAAGAACACCCAGTTGTGCTTACAGCCAGCCTTTCACAGTCACTATACCTTTTGAAATTCCAGGATGATATGGTTTTAAGCTGCCTTGAGTAACCATTCTTTTTCCCTTTTTTTTTTTTTTTTGAAAGCTTTATTGCCTGAATAGAACTGCTTGTAGCAGGAGTTCTATCAGGGGAAAAAAAAAAAAAAAGAGAGGTGAAGGATGGTGACAGAGACCATTCTAACAAAACAGGCATGATCAGTGCACACTGTAGGAGCACGAAGTTAAGAAACATGAGGTGCTGCCATTGCAACACTAAGTTTTAAAGCTAGCACCGCCTAACCGTCCTAGATACCCTGTCACCAAATTAAGTGTGCTTCCAGAGGATGCTGACAAGGGTTTCTCTGGACCTTAAGTTGCAAGCACGTATTTATTAGGTTTAGCACAGTTAGACACTTATACAGCTTCATACACAGCTTGTTCTTTCAGTGGAAAATACTGGGGAGATGAGTAGTGATGTACTTGCAGTCCACTTGCTTCTCTCTCTGCTTCTGATTTTTCACTTCAAAACAGAAAACTTTGAAATCATGCAGCCAGCACTTGAACAAATTAAAAATAGTTTATTCAAAACAAAACCAACCAAACAAACAAAAAAAACTAACCAACCTACAACCTCATGCTCTATTTTGTTGAGGAGTGTGAGTGAGCTATAAGACTCTTCCATAGTCTGGTTTTCATTCAAACTTCACAGCACTATAGTTCAAAACAGAGACAATAAAAAAAAATCCTCCTGAGCTGGAGGTGGGAAAGTAGCTAAGGAATTACCTTACATCAGTCTATTTCCCCTTTTCATCAAGCTTCAGGTGTATTTTCATAAGAAAAATATTTAAAAACAAAAACAGGCATGCTCTAACATATTGTTCTTGTTTCCTTGCTAGTTGCATAAGCAGTGCAGGTGCTAGTTGCCTGAGAAGTCAGTCAGGCTCCTGGGCAGCCAGCCCGCTGGCTTACTCTTGCATTAACTGGGGAGCTGTGGCAGCTGGCCATTCAGACCATCACTGTTAGATCTGAATGTCCAGATGAGCGTGTGATTTGTGTGCTTCACTGGCATGCCATCTTAAGTGAGATGGGTCAGGCTAGCTCTGTGCCAGCTTGCCACAGCTGCTGTCAGGACACGGATGCTTTGGTACAGAAAGCCATTAGGTAGGTCTTCAAGGACCTTAAAGTTGTGGTAAGCTGTGCTTGCCAGCTGCCTCCTGAGATCCTCATCTGTGTGCTACCATCAGGCATGTGGGTGAGTGGGTATGAGGATAAGAAAATTATTTCAGTAAACTGTTTGAACACATCCCTGTTTAAATAACCCACTGGAAAGGTCAGACTCAACTTTTGTCTTGTGATTTCGGATGCCACCCTAAGAACCTTCAGAAATTGCCCATGCAATGATGTTTGAGATGTTAAAATTAACTTCTTTATGATGTACGCACCAATATTTGAGGAGTGCTATTTTGTTTTTTAAAGGTAAGTAACGTGTTCTTTCAAGCTGCTATTGTGAAGCCCCTGTCTACTTCATGTATTTTTTTCTTTGCCTCAGTTCCTTGAAGCAATGATGACGGTGGTGGTTTTCCATTTTTTTGCAACATGACACTGGCACTACTATTAGCACTAGTGGTAAACAGTCTTCATCTTGCCTCACAGGATCAGTAGAAAGCATCTTTTTATTGAATCACAGGAAAGGGAATATACTTGAGGAAGTTGCCCTTTGTCTATGCAAATCATAGCTTTTACACTGTTCCAGTTACCTTTTTCTTTTTTTATGATGGAAAGGGTGTGGAGAAGCAATCACCATCAAATGCAGCTCACAGGAAATGACAGCTTCCAAACGTCTCTTCCACTCTATCATCAAATACATGCTTTCATTTTACTTGCTAAGAAATGGGAAAAATCAAAACAAAAAATTAATAGAATGCACATGAAAACAAACAAAAATGCATACAGAAGAGTATCCACTTGGTTATGTGTCCAAAAATTCTTGCCTCTGATAGGCAATCCTCATGGCTATTTTGAGTGTAGACTGATGCTGTCCTAATAACCTGAGACAGATACAGAATAGAATCATGGAATGGTTTGGGGTGGAAGGGAATTTAAAGATAAACTAGTTCCAACCACTGCCCTGGGTAGGGACCTACCTTCTGCCTGAAGTCTCATCCAGCCTGGCCTTGAAGACCTCCAGGGATGGGGCTTCTTCCACAACTTCTCTGGGCAACCTGTTCCAGTGCCTCACCACCCTCACAGTGAGCAACTGAACAATTTCTTCTTTTTATCTAATCTCCCCTTTTCCAGATTAAAACCATTACCACTTGTCTTAATGTTACACATAGTGATGGTAACATCACCCTGAACCCTTCTCTGTGCTAAATAACCCTAACTCCCTCAGTCTTTCTTGATAGGAAATGTGTTCCAGCCCTCTGATTGTTTTTATGACCCTCCTTTCACGTCCTTCTTATGCTGGGGTCCCCAGAACCTATTGCAGTACTCTGTGTGGGGTCTCATGAGAACAGAGAAGAATCACCTCCTGCGACCTGCTGGCCTTCTTTCAATGCAGCCCAGGGTATGGTTGGCTTTCAGGGCTGCAAGCACACATTGTCTGTTCACGTCAGGCTTTTCATCCCCCAGGACCCCCAAGTCCTCTGCAGAGCTGCTCTCAGTCCATTCATCCCCCAGTCTGTACTGATGTTTGGGATTGCCCCAACCCAGGTGCAGGGCCTCGCACTTGGCCTTGTTGAACTTCATGAGCTTCACACTGGCCCACCTCTCAGGTCCCTCTGGATGGCATCCCTTCCCTGTAGAGCATCAACTGCACCATTTGACTTGGTGTCAAACTTGAGGGTGCACTGAATCCCACTGCCTGTGTCACCAATGAAGATACTGAACAGTTCCAGTCCCAATACGGACCCTCGGTGGACACCTCCTCACTGGTCTCCATCCAGACAACGGACAGTATGTTTTTTTAAATGTCATTGTTCAGATTCCATAAAAAGTTTCCTACATGTGTTTCATTCAGTTGTTTCACTTAGATCTAGTGTTGAGTTACACATCTATTGTTTGGAGCTTTAGGATTAAACATTTCCTTGTTCAAGAGCTTTTACATTGTGCATTTAAACTTCAGAATGGATTAGATGACTGCTCTGTGAAGCCCTTGGAACATTCAACAGTCATGATTCAGCAACGCCTGAATGACATTACGTACACAAATACAATCTCTGACATGACCTCTAGAGAAGAATAACCGATCTGAATATATGACCTAATGGTGGCTTCTTGTAGTACACAACTGGATCTACAGATTTTTATTTTTATGTCCTTTTCACTTGTGCATGTGAAGGCCAGCAACTGGAGCTTATTACTCTTACTTGTAGCAAGTAATAATGCTATTACATTTGCAGGGGAAGAGCCCCTTCCATTAAGGAATCATTACATTCCCATTTATCTCAGCCACTACTAGCCAAAATTAATCTATCTGTACCTGAATCAGAGGTTTCCTTTTATGTTTAAAGCAGTTTTAAATAAGCATTTGCTTAGTAATTTTTGTAGATCCAACCAGTTGAGGGATTGTGGGTCCCTGGCATCTGTGCATGAGGTTGAATTTCACCCACAAGAGAAAAATGAGTTGTTTTGTCCACTTAAATTTCTTAAAACTTATTAAATTTCACTTAAAGCTTAAGCTTTTATATTTTTTTATAGTCATTTACAGAATATCATATAGATATTTTAAAATGGCATAAAAACATGAGTCCATATTTCTAAAAGACGTGCATTTTAAGAGGCAGGCAATGATTAATATGTTTATTTTCCAAAATCTCTAAGGTTAACTGTCCCACACACCTGTGGGAAACCGGAGATGTGACCCAATGAAATTCAGTGTGCATGTCTGTATGCATATAATGCATGTATATGCATATATATTTCAAGTCTGGTCCTGAATCCCACAAAAAGCAGTTTGGCCAAACATCTGTCTGGCCCTAGGTTGCTAAAGAATTTGGATTACCTAGCCCATGGTCTTCTGGTTTACAGGTTAAGACTGCAGAGGAACGTGCAGAGTGATGCAGACCTGCCTCCTGCATGATATGAAAATTTCCATGCTGGTAGAGCTGAATTGCCTGTAACCACAGAATTGCTCACCACCTCTAGTAATTAAATCAGTGCTACTTGGCCATGGGAGGCTATCAGAGTTTAAGCTGACATTCCTTCTTAATCTTTGTGCGTAGTGTTTTGGCTGACTGCCTCTGAAGCCTTATAAGAAACACTAGTCACACGGGTTTAGGTTAAAGGGCTGATGCTGCTGGGGCATTTACTTGAATTTGATGTAGAAGTGGCTTTAGTAGTTTAAGGTATTACTTGTATGTGCTACTATCTCTGCATGCAACAGAGGCAGAGCAGAATATGCACAGCAGTTTCAAGCTGGGACAAAGAAGTGCTTACACTAATTTAGGTTAACATGCTGCCATGAGGGAGCTGGGGTTAGGACTGGCATTCTTGTTTGTTCTTACATAAGAAATGAGATGAGGCAACTGGGGTTACAGTGCTTTAAGTTGCTATGACAGCACCTTCCTCTGTTTATCTGTCAGTCTTTATTTTGGCTTATGAACCCTCAGAAGAGTTTGGGGTGCTTTCTGTCTGAATCAAAATCTACTAGTTTCTAAATAGCCTTTAGGTTGCAGGAATTCCTGGACTGGCAATACAAACCTGCAGTGCCCTGCCCTTGGTCTCAATGGGCAGTGTGAACGCAGAGATTGCACACACAGCACACACAGATGAGAAAAGACACAGGGCCCCAAGGAAAGAAGCACTCATAAGAACCTGCAGATAAAAAAACAACAGCTCAAACATCAGTTTGGTTTTGGGTCCCAGCAGTTAATTGGGAATTAAAGAGTGGATGATGGGTTACAAACACCTGAGAAACAAAGCAACGGCCAGAAAAATGATCTGTCTGGTGAATCTAAGAGTTTTCAGAAAGCAACAAATTCTAGCAATCTAAGCTCTGGGAAGATATTACTCCAGATCTACATCTGGCAAAGACCCCCAAAATACTCTATAAATGTCAGATAAAGAACTAATGAGTTGGAAAAAAACACCACCAACTAGATTGAGTGCCTCACCCTTTTTTGTGAACTTCAGGAGCATATGTCTGTGTATTTGATAACAATGCTTGCCTCAAGATTTTACCAACATTATCAACTATGCTCTTACTTGTGATATAAATGGTGCCACCATCGCTCCAACACGGCACAATGATCCACTTGTTCCCATCCCCAGAGCTCGCATCGTAGTGGGATAAACCTAAAACAGGCCAGAAGGAAATAGGGTTAACACAACAATGTTCTGTGATATGTGTCCCCTTTTTCCTTTTTTTTTTTTTTTTTTTTTTTTCTTCAGAGAGCCCCATTGCATTTTCAAGGGCAGCCAGGGGGATAAGATATAAAAAGAATTAAAGGTTCCTTTGTGTCTTATTTGTGCCATTACAAATCTGCCATTTCTTGCCCAAAGTAGAGGCTTAGGGTGACAGACACACCTTTCTTCCAGTTACACTGAGCTGCTCAGGTCAAAGTCACAGACTGTAGGCTGGGTGCTAGGCCCTGTATCTGGAAAGCACAAAAAAGGATATTGTCTGCAGCCTTCAAGACAGCCTATTTATTTGTAACAACACCTTTGTTTAGAATGAGGAAAAAGAAAATGAAATGCCATTAAGAAACCTCCAGGCTTAGAAGAACATGCTTTGCGTATTTTCTTTTTCATATCTCATATTTTCATAATACCTGTGCCAATAAAACACTTAAGTATGTGCTTTGCTTAACTTTAGTTACATCCCATTAATGTCAATAGATTTTAGGCTTTTTAGCCTTTGTCATTTAAGCCTTTGTTTAAATATTTTACTGGTCCAAGCCAGAGGATGTAAGGTAATTCAAGAAGAGTCCAGGCATGTGGCCGGGAAGGGCATTTCTAAGTTTGGTTTTGATCCTCAATTAAATTGCATGTATTGGTGGTTTATCATATGGCTATTCCAGCAATGGTCTTCGCATCAACAGCATCTGATTCTGCACTATTAAAAGCTGGTATTTATTCAAGTCTAGTGCATGAGTAAGTACAGTGTGCTATTAAAAGTACGGCACACTATCAGGCCAACCCAGGTAGCTACGGCTATTAACTTTTTATCACTTTACTCAATCTGAAAGTCAATACATTAAATTTCACACAGTGGTGTTTTTTAAATGAAAACTATGTGCGAAACTACAGAACTCATTGCTCCAAAGTTGTATGAAGGAGAAGCTCTCTGAAGAATTAAAACTATTTCTAGACAGAACACAATAATTCCATTAGGTGATAACATAAATAAATAAATATATTTATATGTGTAACTCAATATACTAACTACATCAGTCCCTTAAGTGCTGGCAAAGGTTCCTTTCAGTGGTAGCCTATTATCTAACTTGAGAGGGATAGCAAGGGGTAAGATGGAGATTTCTGGAAGATGTCCATAAACAACATCCTCAAAAATCACATTTAGTAGTAGCTGACCAACAGGTGGCTCAGTAGGGCATTCATGTCCCTCCTGCTCTTCTCATCTCCAACCAGTTTTCTGATTCCTTCTCTTATCTCATACATGAAAAGTGTGGTCAGGAAGCAAGAGACAGTTCAAGAAAGATGACTAACTGGTCAGGAAATATAGCAGCATTGGCAAATGGGCTTTCATGCCCCAGAGCAGCTTCAAGTACTTGCCGAAGGACCCACCTCTGCAGTGTAAATGTAGATGGTGTTGAAGTTTGCTGAAACCAAGGCACGAAGCACAAAGAGAAAACCAGTCATGCCTGCACTAAAGAGGAAGCAGCATAGGGCAAATAGTTAGTGTCACTGAACAGTGATCAACAGAGACGCAACCTAATGTACTCTCTGTGATAAGGCTTTTAAAATAAGGAAAAGTTGATTGCTGACAAGTGTAATCTTTTTCTAGTCCGTTGGCAGGCCATGTTTGCTATTTCTATAAGGAAGCTGCAAGCAAACATGCTGGCTGTGCTCAGGCTAGAGTTAAGGCAGAGAAAACTGAAAATAATAATAGTAATAGCAGCAAAGAGGTTGGTACCCAAGTTGGTGACTGTAAGCCTCCTGACAGGGGTTCGTTTACCTTAATGCTATTTGCAGCCTCCCACTCCAGCTCCCAGGGCCCACGGTGCTGCCAGGCTCCCAGACAGCTTAAAGCAGACTTTAACTTGAAGCCCCCCCGACTTCCAGCTGTTAGACTCTGCTATCTTGAGAGGGAACTTTTGGAAATCCCCCCCTAACCAGCCTGATAATTACAGCACTCACAAAACCTTTCCCTTGAAGCCCTGAGCTCTTTCTGAAGTGTCTGGCTCTACAAGTTAGAAGAGACATAGCTACCACAGCTAAAAAAATATAATAATAATAATAATAAAAGAAAAAATAAGAGTGATTATACTTTCTAGTGGATGTTGTTCACATGATTTTTACTTTCTCAGACTGTACTAGAAAGCAGCATGTCGGGGAAGGTGCACCCACGCCCAACAGCACCCGCATGCTGATGGTGACTACCTGGAGGTGCAGATATTAAGGAGAAGAAAGAAGAGCGCCGTACATCCCATGGTGATACACAGGCTCAGGCGTCTTCCGAGGAAGTTGATGCCGAGGATGTTCACAGGATTTACTGTGAGGCAGAAAGGAGAAGCATAAAATGTTAGGTGACATACTTGTAATGATCATTTGTCTCTACAGACTTCAAGGCCTTATGCAGTGTGACTCAAAAATACCTCTCTGCATCCTCAGCACCTACTGAATACTCTACAAAATGTGCAAACCCTGTAGTGCCCTCCCTGTACCCAAAACCTGCCATCTGTCCCCATGGCCCATGTCACAGGCTCCCCTTTGTGAGGAGCTGGTGCCTGGCACTCGCCAGCAAGGCTGAGGACATTTAACCCTGCAGGACATCTCCGGGTGCTCAGCAAGCAGCACAGCATAGTGAGCACGAGCTGGTGGCAAAGAGGGCCTGGAAGGGCGGGGAGGGGAGAGGAGGTTACGCGCGATCTCCCCAGCGGTGCTGATGATCATGGTCTGGTACGCAGAAGGGCCAAACGGGCGGCAGTGGCAGGGGCTGCGGCTCTCCTCCGAGACAGGGCCTGGGTCCTCCCCCATTGGTGCTGTGGAGCCACAGCTCAGGTCCCGCTCCAGCAGCTCAGCGCTGGCCAAGATGACTCCGTAATAAGCGAAAGCTATGCCAAGCCTGCGGGGAGGAACGGGGACATTGACAGGGAAGGTGAGGAAACGCTCTGGCACTGAAATGCAGCAGGCTTCGGGTACCCTGGGACTCTCCCTGCACCGTGGTGCTGCAGGATGGGCACCCCTATGAGCCTGAGCCCAGCGGTGATGCGGGCACCCACCAGGTCAGCAGGCACCCAGCACATGGCAGAGCACTGCCACACATGTCCACACACCTCCCTTCCTCGGAGGACCCCACCCTGGCTCTTAGCTCTCTGATTGCTTGCCCATTAGTGCTGGGTTTTGCTGTGCAGCAGGACACCTGGACTGCCAAGCACCCCGATGAGGGTGAAGCTCATGCCTGCATTTCCACTGCCCCACAAACACTCTGAGAAAGCAGGGTGCAATGCTGCATTTGCACGTGGTCTTTTCCCCTTCCCATCATTGCTGCGATACCCCAGGGAAAGGATTTGAAGAAGCCATGAAGTCTACAGGCTGTTGTTAAGCAATTAATGCCAAGAGCTTGCTCATTTGTAATTGGTAGTCCCGATGCAGTGAGTCACTTTCTGACATTAACACTACTGCTCTGGCCAGATGTTCACAGCCCACATTGCCACTTTCCTGCTCCACTTTCAAATGAAGGAAATGCTCCTACATCTCTCAGCTCCTCCATAAATGCTGGTTGTTGGCTACAGCTTTGCAAAGCATTGCTGCCTCTGGGCAGGAGCTGTGGTGATCCAGCTGGGAACAAGTTGTCCCAATATCCACCCCACTTCCTGCTACTTTCAGGCTGTGCACTGTGGTCATGGCAGGGAGAGCATGTCACTTTAGTCCCTTATCTTATTCTGGTCTGTGTGTGGAGAGGCTTCCAAACTGCCCCTGCCTGGAGGGAGTTCCTAAAGCAGACCCCAGTGCTTGCAGATCAAATACATCACATAAAAACACTGCCCAAGTGTTATATTCCTCATCCTTCCTTCATAGTGATTTTCAGAAGGAATTTTCATTATCCTGCTGGAGAGACTCACACCGCACCCTGGCTCGCTGTCAAGAACAGGCCACTGGTGGTGGCAGCCTCACTGTGTCATTATCGAGTAATTCAGCATATGCCTAATCATAAGCAGGCTAAGTAATTTTTTCCTTTTTTTTATTATTTTTTTTAACCCCCCCTGGCAGTTTCAGAAACAAGCTCCAGAATGCAGGCTATGAAATTAGTTGCCTGGGGACATGGGGGATGCTGAGGGCATGAAGGGATGGGGATGCAAACCTGAGAACGCGCCAGTGGCTCCCGGGGGAGTAGGAGAGAAAGAAGGATTAAAAACAAAAAGATATTTCATAATGCTCACACAAGTTGAGGGAAAAACATAAAATATTCAAAGCCTGACTTAGCAAGATTTTGGGTCAATGAGTTCCCACGGACCCATTATTTATACATTTCCATTCCAGACAGCACAGCCAATGAAACATATATTACCCATGCATACAGCTACTGGGAACATGGCAAATGAAATTCGTCTGTCTTCAGTCTTAATTTTCCTCAGCCAGTGGCAGTGTACCAGTTAATGAGTTTCTGTTTGAGCCCTGTCTCACTGATACGTGGGCTGGCCTGTGAAGCCATGCATTTGTCCTGCTCTCTGGATGAACAAGCTGGCAACATGAAGTGAAACCAAACTGAGGGTACATGTGGTATGCACAGTGGGCAGATGTGAGCTCTCCTGCTGCTCATTGACAAAGCCACCTGGGGAGCTGATAAGCAAGAGGGGAAAAAAAAAGAAAGAAAAAAAATACCATATGATCCATATCTGCAGAGTGGTTCTTAGGTATTTGGGATGCATGAGGTCTTTGAACCTTCCTCTTCTTTCCTGCAAATTAAGTGGTAGAAAAGTTTGCTTAAAAGCCATCTTTTACACCAGGGCAAGAGCTCTGTGGCAGCAGCTGGTGCCCAGGTGCCAGCACCTTTGTCCCAGGTGTACTGTACCTCACCAGCCCTCTGGAGAGGAAGCCCCTCTTCCCAGAGGATGTCTGCAGGAGGGCGTGCTGCAAAGGATGGAGGGGAGGAGGAGAACCCTGCGCACCCCCACCTTGGCCCCCACATGCCTGAGAAAACAGGTATAGTTTTGGGGTTGCATTTATTATTATTGTTGTTATTATTACTATTATTATTGTTATTATTATTATTGAAGCCTTGGAGGGTGAACAACTGACAAAAACCCTGTGCATGGCCAATGTGGTTCCATTACATAAATTCAATTAAACTACAGCAAAGCTTTAATCCTAATTAAGTCCAATACAATACATCTTGCATGAATTGCTGAGGACAATGCTTGGTGCCTGTGGGATTAAATAAGCTGCAAAGAGGTCCAGGGAAGGGACTTAAAAGAGCTGGATTATAACTTTGAGGCCCTGGACACGAGAAGCGATCAGCTCCTGAGCTGTTCAGCCTCCTTAAAGAGTTGGAAATGGTGGCAGCTCTGAAATGTCCTCCTCTGCTCTGCCTCTCTGGCTCCACTTGCAGGGACCAGGGATGCTGGGAGCCAGCCCGCAAGCAAGGCCAGGGGCTGGGAAAGGCTCTGGGACTTGCAGGTGGGACCTTTGTCCCATGGTCACGACACCCAGTGGGACCCCAAGGAACAGGTCTTGCGTCTTCTGGTGCTGGGGATACTCTGGGAAGATCCAGTGGTGGTAGTGTGAGAAATAAAGTTGTGTTTTCGCAATGGAAAATTCCACTAAGCTTGCATATTCAAAAGTGATTGTGCTGGCATAACAGTGGCATGACAGTGGGGAATATGTTAAGCAGATAAGGGGAAGGTCCCACTGTCCTAAAATATTGTGGATAGCTAAGCAAAACATGACAAGCAGTGCAAAATCAGTAAATACAAAAAATCCTGACAGCGCTTTTCATGCCCTCTGCAACCCCCATGTCTCCAGGCAGCACTGCAGGCTGGGCTTACCTTGGGGGGCTCCTGCAGCACCCCCTCGGGCATCGCCGCCCGGTTTATCTCGGCTATCCTCCTCAGTGTGGCTAGGGCAGCCGCCGTGTTCCCCGTGGACACGTTGTACCGTGCCGACTCAGGGATGAACTGAAAGCAGAGCAGTTTTAGAAAGCCCTTCTGCCCATCTCCTACCAGCCCACAGTGCCCACAGCCACCCATCCTGCCCACGAGCGCTAGGAGTAGGGATTTTCCATGTCACTCTACAGAAATAAGACAGTCCTCATGTCTGAGGTCAGTATTTCTGAAGAGCAGAGCTGGGGCAGATGTGGTTGGCTGACACAGTGGAGGGTGACGTCTCTTGCTTCCTGGGGACATGCCAGGTCAGTGGTGGTGCAGTGGTGAATGGGGAGAGAGGCTTTTCCTACCTTGAACACCAGGATGAGAATGATGCCGGGGATGGAGGCAATTCTGATCAACCACCGCCAGCCGATGGTTGGGTTCACCACTGATGCCAGGCCAATGATTAACAAGGATCCTGCCAACCAGAACACCTTTCCAAAGGAAAAGGAGGGGTTAACATGACAACGTTTTGCTTATTTTCATCCCTTCTGATTTCATTCCCTGGATAAGAGGGGTTCTGTTTGGGGGAAAGCTGCAGTTCAAACTGAGCTATCCTGAGGCTGTCAGAGAAGCTGAGTTTAGGTTGAAGGAAAGAGGGAAAGAAATTATCTCTGGATGAAAACAGATAACGTGCTGTAGCTGCTATTGTACTTAAAGCCTCATTTGTCCTTCCAGTCACTTCTCTGCTAATGATCAGGACTGTGAATTTTTCTCTTGTCTGAATCTCTGTGGGGAAGCAGCAGATTTACAAGCCCCAAAGGCAAAAAGGGGCAAGATTTGCACTGCTGAAAGTTGGTGGGTCTCCAGTGCTGAGTTATACCAGTGGAGAATCTGGCCCCAGATCTGCAAGTACTTTCCTCCCTGCAGTTCACTTGTTGCCATCCGGAGAAATGTCCCTTTCAGGGGACCACACAAAGGAGTTCCAGCAGTACAAATCACAAACAAACTCGCAAAAGCCACAGCAAGTTCATGAGTAATCTGTGGGCAGAAATAACACGTTTCTGGGGAGAAATCCAAGATTGTTCTTTTTTATAAACTTCTGTGTTTCTGATGACACTTGGGTAATGAAGCCCTGGGATCAAACATAATGAAAAACAAACTACCCCTGCCACCAAGACTGTGTACCAACCCTTCTGTTCCAACAGCCAGATGAATTCATGGGCTCAGCGAGGCATTCACAAATCATTTGCACATGCATAAAGCGGTCATTGCAGGAATCTGAGCAAGGAATAACCCCAGTTGTGCTCACCGTGGTTTTTGTCCCACAGGCGACCACATCCCTTCCAGCACGTCTCAGACCTAGCTTGGGACTAACTATGCTGGCCCTGCAGGGAGAGACCCAGCCCAGGGCCTCGTGTGGGAGCTGCCTCATTAATCACACATTATTACCATCATTCAGACTCAAAGGTTTGTATTTACCCAATGTGAGACCCCCAGCACACACCAATTGGAAACGTTGAGCTGCCCTTGAACAAGGAGACCTCTCCTCAGCCCACCTCACTTTGGACTCCTGGGATTCTGGATGTGAAGGAACAGTAACATACTGGCTCTTACCTGGGATAAGGGCAGCATGTATCCTCGGTACTTGGTAGGTAAAAATTCCGTTTTTATGATAAGCCTAGTGAAAATGGGAAATAAGGCAGAAAGAGACAGCAAGAATATCTGCACTGATCAAATGGCAGTCCAGCTCAGCCAGTATTGAATGTGGCTGCCTGCAGACAGAGGGACCACCCCTCTTCCACCACTGAGCTCCCAGGAGGGGGGACCCTGCTCATCATGCCCTTGGTCAGGAAGGCACCAGGTTACATGCAGGAAGGTGCCTGGCATAAATCCCCTCCTTGGCCAAAAAAGAGAAAGGAGAGAGTCCATGTTGGCTCTTTCTATCATCTGAGCTGTTGAGGTGTTTTATAAAATGTGCAGCACCAGCAGCAGGAGGGACTGCAAGCACCTTAACTGCTTGGCCTTGCCCTCCATCCTCTGAGGGAGGCAGCCCCAGGATGCTGGTGGAGGCACGACCCGGGCACGGGGTGTCTCTTACTGGTGGCAGCACCAGCCTCCTGTCCTTCACTTCAGCAAAGGGCTCTTGGGCCAGTGCAACCTGCTTTGGGCTGTCATGCCTGGGCAGTGGGTTTGGAAAAAATCATGCATTCCAACCAACATTCACAGAGACTGAAAGGGAGGTGAGGGAAAGGCTGAGAGAGGTTTGCTATAGGAAGGGTAATGCTCTGCCTCCCACAGCCCCTCAAGTGGAATAGGATCTTTATTGCCTGCCCCGCGTTTCAACCCAGATTTGGAGGAACCATGGAAAAAAACCTGAAACATTGCGTTTGTTTCCTTGACAGAGTCCAAAGAAATCTCTTATTTTGCCAGGCTCTTAGTGAAGTGGCTTTTAATACTGTGAATTTCTCCTTCCCCCTCACCCCCCAACACCTCCCTCCCTGCTTCCGCACCAAAAGGGCAAAAAGTTTCATTTAAGTGGGAAGGTTTTACACCAGTTCAGGAAGAATTTGCTACTCTAAGCAGAATTGTTGTGACTTTTTTACAAGGAAGCAGCCTTTGCTCATCTGTTACCTGTCTAATTGTTTTTACAATATGTGTGCTTAATAATCCCCCTGTCACTAGTTTAATGCAAACCAGCTGCCCTCTCTGTCCCAGGGCTGAGGAGCCCTTGGGAACTGCAACTTAGGTAGACAGACAGGGATTCAATGGCATTACAGAACTGTGTTTTTCTTTAAGGCGATGTGGGAATTTGCTCTCCTCTGCACTTCCAGCCCCCTCAGAGGCCCCTTCCTGGCCATCTCCCCCCTGGTCACCGCGCAGCCTCAGCTTATCAGGCTCAGCACACGAGACGGCGGGCGCTGCGCCAAGGTCAGCCAAAATGAGCTGCGGGGCCTTTCTTGCTTCAAACCCAGGAATACAGCCCCCCGGGCCCCTGGGTGCCTCCTCGGAGGAAGGAAAGCAGAGCCATGCTCTCACTTTTTCACGAACAGAACCTGGTGTCAGGGTGCTCCTCACACGGTGCAAAGCACGGCCTTACCCCTGCGCGTGGCCTGACACGCCGCCTCCCACCATGGTCCTCAGGAAGACAAACCAGATGTAGGATGGGGCAAATGAGGTCAGCAGGGAGAAATAGGCTCCCCAGAGGAAGGAGAGCAGCAGAATCTGCAAGGGGCAAAATTAGGGTGATAAAACCAAGCACTCTCTCCAAGCTCAATGATTATTTTGAAAGTTTTCTGAGGCCAGGTGCCAGCTAAGAGAGAGGCCAGCTAGCTCCAGGCTTAAGGGGCAAGGAAAGGGCCAAGAATGGGCACCAAGATGCCTGCTTTCATGGAGTCTGGCTTTCCTCCATGGGAGGAGCAGTGACCAGCCTTCCAGAGGCTTTGGGAAGGGCTCAGGTGGATCCAAAGGGTTTTGAGCACCATGCAACAAATCCCTGGACTCTCATGGGAGCAGTTCCCCAGGGACACTGCACAGCAAAGGGATGGAGGGGACAGGTGGTGGCAGGCCCCTCGTGGCTTGTCACAGGGCTGGGGAGGGGCACGCACAGCCCCGGTGCCCACTCACCTTCCAGCGTCCATACCTGTCGGCCAGGAGCCCGAGCGCTATGCTGAAGACCATGTAGCCAAAAAACACCATCTACAGGGAATTGGAAGACAGCTGTGGGGTGCTCGTTCCCAGCAGCACCAGGCAGCTCTGCTCTCTAAAAATGCAGGTGAGCTAAATGCTTTCTAGGCAGGCGGATGAACTGCCGTGCTGGAGCTATGCATAGTGTCAGTCCTCAAAGTGAAGGGTGGCAAGGATTTCTGGAGTCAGGAACTGGGGGCTCATTTTGGCTTTACACTTTTGGGCATGGATGTGTGCTCATGACATCTTGCTTCCTGGAATTTTAAAGCTGTGGCCTGTCCCTGAGAGGAGGCCTTGGAATTTATCTGGTCTATTGGGAAACATGTTATGAAGCCTGGTGGTGCTGCAGACACTGCCCTTGTGGTGGATGACTTGCATGGGGGGAGCACAAGTCACTCACCGTTGTCACTAGAGCCACCTGCCAGTCATGAAGCTGCCACTCGCATCGGATGAGGGGGGACACGACAGCTATTAGCATGATCTCCATGGCTTCAGCCACCTTTGGGAACAAGCATGCACGTTAGCAAGAAGGGAAGGTGCGAGGAGCCCATGGGGTGAAGGCCCTCATCCCCAGCTAGCCTGCAGCCACAGCAGTCCCACCATGCTGAAACAGGCCCTGTGAAGCCGTGGTGCCTCCACAGAGGTCTAGCCCTCTGTTTGGTCTGGAAAACATGCATTTAGGAATGGGGAGAGGAGAGGATGGGACAAAGCTGCACCTAGAAAGTGGATATCTGGGTACAGCTTGTGTCTAGAAAGGCTGGAAAGATTCATCCCTTGCAGAAGAGACTCAGCCAGCTGTGCTAGTGGAAGGTCTTCAACAGCATCCAGAAACCAAGCTGCTATTTTAAATACCTGGCTGTGAATTTGGGCATCTAACACAAAGACAACCTCTAAAATAAAATAAAATTAAAATTAGTTAAAATAAAATAAAATAAAATAAAAATAGAATCATTGCTCTGTTGTCTGTTCGCTCCTAGCAGCTAGCTTTAGTTAAGAAATAAGCCATCGTTCACTCATAGTTACAGGCCTTCCCATCTCAGCTATGGCAATGCTCATGGATATGTCCCTATCACACCTTCACCCCAGCCTGGCCCTGGTTCCCAAACCAGATGTGCTGTTAACCTAGGACCCTGGCAGTTAGTTAATTAGGAAGTTTTCCAGGTAGCCAAGGGTGAGAGGAGGGCAGCCATCCTGTGTCAGACTGCACAAGGTTTGGGTGCCCAGGGAATGGCATGAAAAATGCAGTCAGGAGGCTGAACCTAACCCTCAGAAGGTGGGACGGTGACCCAGGGTAGGGGTAAGGCCAGGATGACCTGGGGCAACTTGTTCTGCTTTGCCTTGAAATAGGTTCAATATTGGTTTCGGCCAATGTTGGTTTCGGACAAAGGTGACAAAAACAGAAATCCTGCTTGAGAAAATATGTGTGAAAAAAAAAGGGGGGCTACAATATGTGTGCATGGTTCTTTCAGTTGTTATTGCACAGTAATAGCAAAAAGAAGGAGAACGTTTTTGTTTTTTGGTACCGTGCAGATGGCTGCAGACACCTACCCCAGTGCTTCCCATGATTAGGAAAAGTGCAATGTGGAACCTCCCAAATCCTATGGTTTCCACAGCTTCTTCCACCGTAAATGTCTTCTGCCCTGTAACACCAACGGGGAAGAAAGAGACAAAAGAAATTAAACAAACAAAAAAATAATAATAAAAAAAATTGTCAGGTTGTACCTCCTCAGGTCTTTATGAAATGTGAATGTTTTATGTGAACTGTACCAGGAGAAAGATTGGAAACATCTAACTTGCCCTGGCATGGGTGCTGTGAGCCAGGGCCGGGGACTGTCCCAGCCCCCTAGGCCCTACAATAGTCACAGCTGCTGCAACAGGCACAGCTGGGGGCTCTGGGCTTCATACTGTCTCCTGTTTTTTCCTCATTTTGTCCCCCCATTTCAAGAGCAAACCAAGCAGCTCAAGACAAGGGCTGGGATGGCTTTATAAACAGAGCTGGCAGAAAGCTTTCAGTGTGTGTATACATTTAAGCTCTTATTTAGGTAAAGTCAGAGCTATACAAATTTTTCTGTCAGGACATTTATCTTCCAACTTGGTCAGGTCAAACCCTGAAATGGAACAGAATTTCAGAAGAAAAATATATATATATAATAATTTCATGGAAACCAAGCCAGGCAGCTCTTCTACTGCTGCTGGTGGAAGACAAGCCTGGCAGCTGTGGTGGGAGAGGAGCAGTATGAAGCTGATGCCTGTGGCTGC
Source organism: Oxyura jamaicensis (assembly GCF_011077185.1). Classification (NCBI taxonomy): domain Eukaryota; kingdom Metazoa; phylum Chordata; class Aves; order Anseriformes; family Anatidae; genus Oxyura; species Oxyura jamaicensis. Next base: position 58,852,758 of record NC_048893.1, on the reverse strand, counting down.
ACATGCAGAGATTTTAGGTAACTGGAGTGCCAGAATCCTGCCTCTACCCCACTACATGAGGAGCAAAATTTCTAGTCCTGCAAACACAAACCTACCTTTGGGGGGTTCTTGTCCCTCCGTGTGGATTTCCTCCAAGGCAATAGTGTTTACTGCCTCTTTTGGTGCAGTGGCCATCTTGGCTCCTGCTGGGGTCTCCGGTCACTGCCAGGGAAGGATGGGATTTAACTGTGAAACCTTCAGGTGGTCACAAAGCAAACTTTGCTATCAGCCAGCAAAGAAGTTTCCTGCGCTGCAATGGAAGCATTCAGATATGTTCAAACACATATTTGTTTTAGGCAGCTAGTAGGGAATGACACTTCCCACAGTGAATTTTTGCTTGTTTGATTGTTTGTTTTGTTTTGTTTAAAAAATAAAAATAAAAATAGAAGCATCACAAGGCATTTTAGTTGAGCTGACAGATCAGTCATCACATTGCTCTGGCTGTTTTCATAGAAAGTCCAGAGACTCAGGGAAGATGCAAGACTGTGTCACAGCTTCCCAAGCCTGGACATGCAAAGACAGCCAAAGGATGCTGCATCATCTCCAAGATCCAAGAACTGACAATTACTGGCGCTACGCTGCCCCAGTCAAAGGTAGAAATGTCTGCCTCTGAGGTGCTGCACCCTGTAATTGCTGGGGTTTGTCAGAGCATGAAGCAGAGCCAGAGGGTAGGAACAGCCACACAGAGGAGTGGGGTTGCCCAGCCTGCTCCCCTAACCCTGGCTTCCCAGGATGGGATGTCTGGCAAGCAGTGATCACCTAGCTCCTAGCTCCTCCTCACCCTGCCCAACCCTGGCAGCACGGTGCTTCTCACTGAACATGTGGTCCTCTGCCTCACCCCCCTGCGTTAATCCCCATCCTCTTATGTCAGCAAGAAACAGCCACGAGTTCTGGATTGCAACAGGGGACAGGTGGCTTCTCCCCCAGCGGTTCGGGTTTCTAATGCTAGATCCCTAGAACTGATCATGGCTGCTTTTCCTGGTAAGAAAATATCATCTTAATCCTGTGGCAGGGATTAGGCACACTGTAAGCTTTAACCCACAGGCTTTCCTGCTGAGTGCATGCTCAGACACTGCTGGGGGGGGGGGGGGGGGGCTCAACCCATGCACAGTGTAACAACCAGCTCTCCTCTGATGACCTCCATCCAGAGGTGCCAAACTTGGCCAAGGAAGCATGCAGTGCCACCCAGCAGTGGTCTGGGGGCTGCAGCAAGGCCAGGGATTTACCTAACAACTGAGGGCATCTAACAAAAGACACGAAATCTCAACTGAGGTAGAGGAAAGCACAAGCTCAGAAAGCACAGAGGTAGAGCACTCCCAGGCTGGGCACGTTACAAACATTGCCCTGAGGTGTGGTTAGGCAGAGGTCATTCTGGGCTAATAGCAGATCAGTTGGTTGGGTCACATACACTGACCTTGCTGTTACAGACCATTACAGTCCAGCATCCCAGAGGATGCATAGGATATTGCTTGCTACTGTCTCTGAGCAGCATCCTCAGAGGCAGCTGTAGCTGCCAACAGCACATGGTGCCACCAGCTGTTGGTGTTGGCCTCCATCTACAGACCATTTCCAGGTGGAACCAACTCAAAAGAAACCAAACTGGGTGTTTGGAAGAGCCTGTGAGAAGAGATAATGCTTTGCTGTGTGGCTGAGTCATGAAGAGCTTTACAGTAATGAAACCTGGGTACCTGTAAAACCTGTGAAATGGCAAACCCTGGCCATGCAGGACCCACCAGTGAAGCTCAGGTGCTCAAGCAGAAGGGTGAAGAGGCACACCCCACCACTGGGGATGGTGAAGACACCCCCAGAGGTGTCAGAATAGCAGCTATCACCTGTGGGAGACCCACACAGCTCCCAAACAGCAGCAGCTGACCAGGTGGAATACCTGCTCTAGCACCTCAAGTAACACCAGAAATCTGTCCAGGCTATCTGCATCCCCCCCCTGTGGCCAGGACACTGGGGCAGCTGGAGCAAAATTCACTCCCCCAAAAGCAGGTAAGAAGCCACTCTTCAGGTAAGGCCTCAGCATGATATGCTCTGCATCAGCATTTATCTCCAAGAAGATTTAGAGGCCATGCTTCAGTAAATCTCCTAAGGGTTCCTCCTGAGATTAGGGGTTGCTCATCCCAAGCACTTGCAGCCCTGTTTGCTCTGATGGAGCAGCTCATGTCTATCCCACCTCTTTGGGGAGTCACAAGGAAGAGCTTCCTGCTATTTGTAAATCACACTGAAAATACTAAATGACAATTACACGGGCCAAAAGAACAGCACTGCCAAAGCTGTTGCTGGCAGGGAAAACAGCAATCCTTCATCAGAAGGGAGCAACCAAGAGTGCAGTGAAACTACTGCTGGGACCGGCAGCAGGATGACATGACATGCAAGTGATCAGAAATCCCCCCTCCTAAGCCAAGGCTCAATTAGTTTTACTTATTTATTTATTTATTTTTGAGTGAAGTTTCCTTACCTCTGAAATGTCTCAGGCACAGAGGAGCAGATTTTTCCTCCCTTACGGCTCTTTCTTTCCCTTCTGCTGTTTTCTTTTTGCAGTGATCGTGGTGCTGTGGGGTTTGGGCTCCAGCTCCTGGGAATCAGGTTTCCTCCTGATTCAGGTAGGACCTGCACAGGCAGGTCCCTCCCCACCCACCTCCACCCCCAGAAGTAGGTGGCAGAGCGGGGCACCTCAGTGCTGACCTGTGCTGGTCTCCTTGCACCTACAGCTGCCTCTGCAGGAGCTGCCCACCATGGGTGATGTTGTCCCCTACCCCTTCTGGTGGGGACAACCCTTGGAGGGAGGTGGGCACTCTGGAGAAAACCCTACCATGGCATCGTGAGATTTTAGCTGACAGGTTTTGGAGGGCAGGTCCCATGGCGCCAGCACCTGGGTAAGGAGGTTTTGCTACCCCACGCAAAGCTGTGAGCAGCACCCAGGTGCCACAACCACCAGCTCCCCCAGGCCAGCTCAGATGCCATCACCACAAAGAAAACAGGGCCCGTCTATATGCTTCGTCTCTCTCAATTTCCCAGACAAGTACACAACTGCAGTGAGTATTCGTGGCTTGTGGTGATCCTGACCTTGCCCCATAGCAAATCTGAGAGCTGCAGGTTGTGCTGGCCAGTAAATCTGAGCTATGTGTGCTGTAAGTGTTCTTGACAAGGAGTGTACGTGCTGACCTTGTTGGTTGACCTTGTTGTTGACCTTGACCGTGTTGGCTTTAGCTTTAGTTTCTCCCAGTGGGGATGCTGGGGAGTTTTTTGTCTCTCTTCCATAAGAGTTCCCTAAATCCTTCTCTTCTGAAATATGTACACCAAGCTAGCAGCATTGCTGTAACAGTTTTATCAAAGCATGTAGCTCTCATGCCAAGTTTCACACTTTCAAGCATCAGGAATGCATTTGCTGTCAGCCAACATAAGCTATTTCACAGCCCTATTTTACATCTTCCTTTTAATAATATCTGATATTCAGCCACAGCCACTATTGGCAACTGCTAAACTGGATGCAGGACCCAGCCTGCCAGATCCATACTGTTACGTTTTCATTGCAAAAACTCAGACACTGTGCATGCGATCACAGAAGGGAACTGAAGTTTTGGCATTCCGGCTTCCCAATGCAGAAGAGGAAAAAAATATTACCAAAAATATCAGTGAAATATTCAGCTGCAGAGATGTGTTTTCAGGCTCACCTGTTTGGGATGGAATGAAGGCACGCTGCCTATTACTTCTTTTAGCCACCTCACGATAATTTAGTTGTTTGCAAAGGAAATGCAAAGACTGGTCACAGAGAAGTGTGAATAGAAATGTCTACATAAATGAGAGCTCCAAGAGAAACAAGGGAGTGAAGGTGAGAAGAAAGTCCTCCGCTGCTGGCCAAGGACATGACAGAGGGCCATCACACAAGTAAACACTGAGGAAAGTGCTGTTTGCTGCAAGAGCCAGAGTCTGAGCTTCAAGAAACTGTTGACTCCTGAAGATTTTAGAAGATCTGTTCAATAACCATCATCACCAAACCAGAGGACTCATGGAGAACTCAGTACCTGGCTATCTTCATCCTCCGTATCACCAGTTATCCTGGCAGGAGGGCCTGGTCACACGCAGCTCTAGCTCTCATGAGGACGAATAAAAAAAAAAAAAAAAAAAAAAAAAACATAAAAGAATGAATGAGTGACTGAAACCAGTTTGACTGACTTTGTTATCACTTTCTCATCCTTCATAGTCATTCTGGCTGATGAGGATTTTTTTATATATTAATCTTCTACAAAGTGATATATGTGATATGTCGCCACCCCTCAGAAACAAACACCTTCCTAGATACGGGATGAGCTTTGGATCCAAAGGCAACAATTCCTCCCTAGGTTAAAAATTCCCAGTAAGGTAACTGGAAGCCTCACCTCCTTCAACAGTGGCTAAAGCCCAGATGAAGACAACAGGGTGTTGTACCAAGGTCCACTACTCTGTAACAGCAATCTCTTCTGGATCTGACCACATCTGGTGGCCACATTCACAGCGCCAGCTAGAAAACCTGGTCTCATTCAGCTTAGCAGCTGTGCTGGGGAATGGGCAGTCACTGCTCTGCTCCAAAACTTTTAAAACAAGGCAATCTGGAACATTTCTGTTTTATTTGTTTATTTATTTATTAAGTCTTAAAAACAACCCAGATGCAAGCCAGGGCTCTCCTCAACACCACCTCAGCAATATTTCATCTGATTGCTCCCTGATTGCAAGTGGGCTTAGTCCTCTTGGGGAGTATGGAATTGCCATCCCCATACTGCAAATGCACAAGTGAGCCACAGGCTCTGCTGTAATATCCAGTTTCACACAGAATGAGAGCAGATTACACAATTATGCCAAATGTTAGACTCACTGTTCAGTACAGTAAACAACAGACCATCTTGTCACCTGCAGTACTCAGACAACAATTCATTTTTCTTGCTTAAAATGTAAACCTCGGACAAAAAGCAGAACACCAAGAAGCTCTAAAAGGAACAGATATTCTGTTTCAGGTAATCACCTCCTCAGTTACACCGCAATCATGTGGATAGGTGCAATAAAGATAAAATATGTGTTTGTGCAGAAAATCCACCCACTGTTTCATAAAGCAAATTGTTTTCTCTGTATTTGGTAATGCATCAAAATGGCCTTTCTTGCTTTGAGACAGCTTTTCTCCCAAACCTCTGCAGAGTGGGAATAAACAAATTAGGTTGGAGTGAATAACTTAAGGTGACCATAGCTGAAAGGTGGCTCTCAAGGCTGACCACTGCAGTCTCCTGGCCACTGCTCCACTGCATATCCTGCTGGAACAGTCAACAGATGTGCTTCTTTGGTGGAGCTGGATATTGAGAATGTGAGGTTTGAAAAGGGCTCGCTTGGTTACACCCTGTGGAAGGAAGCACCATCACCTCCAAATCCGTCAGTGTGCTATGTTGTAATTTTACATCCCCTGTGGTTTAAAAAATAGCCCGTCTTGATTAACAGTATTCAGTCTGAAAAATTGGCAATTCATGCATATTTAGGAAGGATCAGAGTATATCAACACTGAATTAATCACAACAGTTCTGATTTCTCTCTTCGTTCTGTTCATTAGCATTAGCATTTCTACGCAATCTGTTTTAACAACCCATCTTGAAAAACACAGCACAGGGAGAGTCATCTTAAGTCTCCAGTAAGAAACGAATCCATAGAGAGAAATAAATTGGCTGCCAATGTGGAAATTGGTGCACTCTTTTGTTTAAACAGCTCAAACCCAACGCTTTTGTTAAGTGATGACGTGTGCAAACGTCTATAATCCTGTACTGTTAAGCCCTGAAGCAAATCAGATAATAGGAGGGTTGTTGTAGTAAAGCATGTAGAAAATTGCCAGCCTGCGATATGATCCATCTTTGAGCTGTTCTGCATTGTGTGTGCAATGAAGGGCTGCAATCTTATAAGAGACTTAATCATTGTCATATGATCAACCACAGCTTGAAACAACAGCCAAAACATACTTTCCTTGGAAAGAAATAAACTACAAAGACAAGGCAGTAAATAGAGCAAAGCACATGTAAGTTGATTATTAATAACCAATTTAATTCCAGGAGGAGCATCTCTTTCTATTTAACCAAGCAGCAGGCAGCTGACCTGATCGGATGCTGAGGACCAGGTACTTGGTAAGGACATTAGTAGAGACATGCAGCCCAGGTCCAGCCAGACCAGACATGTAATATCTGTTACCACTCTCAGCTGATACAGCACTGTGTGGGAATGCAGTTAGAACATCTCCATGTATAGCTGATCTTCTTTCAAAGACCATGTCCCATTCAGTTTCATCATATAAGCCCCACTCTATGGGTGACTGACTGCAGGAAAGAAGAGCCTGGTCTGAGAAGCGAAGCAGCAGTGCACTGGCTTTACTCTTCCACAGTACCATCTATGATGTGCTTGAAGGAGAACGGGGAGAATTTGTATCCGGCTCCCACGTAGAACTTGTTCTGGAACTCCACCCTGGGGAGGGAGCAGGCAGGGATGTCAGTGCCACCTGGGGTGGACAGGACCTACATCGAGGCTAGAGGCCTAAAACACTGCACCCACAGGAAAAGGGAGGCTGTGAGAGCCAGTGGCCTCCAACCTGGGAACGTAGTCTCCTCTTGGAGCCAGCCAAGAGACACGGGCAGCCCCAGAGAGCAACTTGACACACAGTAGCTCTGACTTGCTATAAGTCATCCTGAAAATGCTCCTCACTTAAAACTAGTCTGCCACAAAGCTCAGACAGCCTGGAGCTCAATCTGGGCTAATGGCAGGAAAACCGATCCAGGTTTTCAGCAGGTTTTGCACCTCTGTCTGAGATCTTGCTGCAGTTGGTGGTCCCCAGCTTCTTGTTTGATGGTAACCCTGGGTGGGACACAACCAGTGGCTGTGTCTTCAGGCTTTATCATTAATGTCATGATGGCCCTCGGAGCCTACAGCCCAATCCCTCCCATGGAGTGCCCTGGGGAAAGCTCCACAGGCCACACCACCTACCAGTGCAGGCGCAAGGCATGCAGGAAGGCCGACAAACCCTCCATGACCAGCAGGATGGCCACTGTCAGCACTGCAAACGCTGCGAAGATGATGAAGACGCTGATGAGGCCTGTCCAGCTGCTGTTGTTGAGCCCGTTGTGCATCACCATGGTCCAGAGAACCTCTGACAATTCTACAAGAAGAAATAACAGGAAACAAGTTCTGGGCAACAGTTGTGGACAGACACAGCACTCAGTCTGACAGCTCACCCATTTCTCCCAGTTAGGTGGGCTGGCTTAAAATAAAATGTCAGCCCCGCTGACAGTAATCACATATAGCCACCCTGCTTCCCCACAAAGAGAGAAGGAAAGTGCATGCAGGCTATTTTCTGTTGCTCCTCTTCACTGTGTTTGAAGCAAAATGTGCTGGTTTGGCTTGGCTTTGTGTCACAAGTCCATGCAAGAACACTACCAGGTCCGTTGCTACCCTGACATGATACAGTCATCAGTTTAATTTGCACCTCTTTAACATGGCAGCTGGGCACTACACAGGGCCTTCTAGGACTGCCTGCTGCTAAATCCCAGAGAAGATGATCAACTGACATAGTCACTGCACGTGCAGATGAGTTTTCAAGCTGTACTGACTGATGCTGGCTTAATATCCACAGGTATTGTTCTCCAACACCCATTTTTTTCTCCAAACCATTTCTCTTAGGGTGTCACGGAGAAGATGTGGTGGAAAAAAAAGGACAACTGGTTGGTCTCTCCCAAGACAGGCTGCATTAATATTTAGGCTGCTTCTTGCATGTTTGTTAAAGATTATTTTTTTTTTTTGGTCTTACACAGGTTTATATCAACATCCACATGCGTATCTGATGTGTCTGGCCAACAGAAAACCATACTCTTAACCTACCTACCACAGTTACACAGGCTAGATTCAGAATCAAGCAGTTTTCCTCTTGTGACACAGGCAAGGCAAGGACTTAGCCCAGCTCTTTTCCATCCAGATACGCCAGCCACCAGTCTAGCCTTGTTTTCCATTTCATCAGTCATTGCAGGGAGGTCCTCGGGCCATATCCAGAGTATAAATTAAATGACCTGTTACTTTAGGTGACAACAGATGTGAGGGAACCTCTTGCAGTTGAAGCCCTCAGAAAAAATACTCCTGTCAGTGCCACTTTGCTAGGCTGCAAAAGAATACAGTGGTTTTCCAGGCAGAATTCTGACATAACACATAGGACTGCCCTTAGCTAAGTTCTTTAGTTACTTTCTTTTAGATACTTCTCCTCCATTGAAAGCTAATGCATGTTAGCTTCCAATCAACCTCTACTACACTCATTTCTGTGCCAAGGAGTACAGCTCAATCCAACAGTGCATGGCACCCTTCTCCCTTCTGTTTTCTTTTTCCAGGTTGTGCCCAATTCTTCAGGGCAGGCACAACTCATAGCCAGAGACAGTACAGCAATATTAATAAAAAACATTTCATAAAAATTAGGGTAGTTGAAAATCTGAAGTTCCAGCCTGAGGGAATTTCTAGAGTTTGAGCATTTGTTTTTGTCTTAAATCAAGACCAAAAACATTGAAATGCTGTACATTTTTTCGTGAAATGTGAGTTTCCGCTAAATGTTGCTGGGAAAAATCCTACTGAAAATGACAAGTTTCAGGAGTCCTCGAACTGAAAGGTTTCTTTTTGTTTTGCTGAACTGAATAAAAGTATCTGTTTAAAGTCTTTTCAACGTTTATCTTTGTACCCTAAGACTATAGCAAGTGCCTCATGAGCCATGCAGCTATAGTTCCCATATTGCATTTACCTCTGTGGACTGGGGAAGCCACTTGGGCTGCACCTCCTACACTGCCACACACCACAAGGATTCTTCCAGAGGGACAGCTATGGAGTAGCATGGAAAATGGGCCCTGGCTAGGAAATGGAGTCTGGAGGTCCCTGACATATAGCACCTGGGAATCACCGCTAAAAACTGAGAAGGCCACCACAGAACACTTGGATTTATCTGAAGCAAAACATTCTGGGATGCAATCATCCAGAAGGAGAACTTTGATTTAATGAGGAAATCTGCAGCAATAACCAAACACCATCAGTAACGGGGATCAGCAGGGAGTTGCTGGTGAGGTAGCTAACAGGCATAGCCAGTCACTCACGTGCATGGGCTAGGCTCAGCGCCCAGAGCCGCAGGTAGGATGCTGTGTTGGAGATGCAGCCCAGGCAGTATTCGATGGTATGGATAGCTTGATGGACAAATGTGTCTCCAAAATTGAACTGAAACGATGTAAAACCAAACAGATTTCTCTTATTTCTTAGTTCAGGGTTTATGGCCTTTCCATACATTCTCCTCTGAAGAAATACAGTTCCAGTGAAAAGCATATATTCAGAAACCAGCTCATATTCCAGTCTTATAATTTCAAATCTGGAATAAGATGGCAATCCAATTGTTGTGATCTTTGTGATTTCTTGTAGAAACAGAAATTCTTGTATAAAGTAGAGGTGTTCAGACTATCTGCCCATTGGCATATGCCTTGTGGGAGATATCACCAAATAAGCATTTCTTCTAAGACTGTGAAGATCCCTTCTCAGTCAGCCATATACACGCTCAACATTGTTAATACTTCAGACAGTCACAAACATTTTTGTCACTTTTTTCACTGTGTAGCTGCATATTGCAGAAGCCCTTGACAGTCTCTGCCAAATGAAGATTTTTCTCCTTAGCCAACACTGCAGGCTGCCAACTTTTAAATGCTCCTTTGCAATTTAAAGGAAGGAAGAATTGCTGGCTCGGGGGGAAGTCTTGACCTTGTCTGGGTGCAAAGTAGAAGTGAAACAACCCCCTGGGGAAATGAAAGCTTGAGGTTTCTAAAAGCTTGAGGTCTGTAAGGATGCCTACCCTCACCAGGCAAAACTTAAGGAAAAACTTAAAGGAATTTATTCTATTAAAATTCAGAGTTTACTCTGTTTGGAAACACAAACTGTTGCAACAGAATGTCTTGGTATCTTGTTAAAAAGAAGGGCTGGCAACTCCGCAAAAGCCTTCTGCTTGTCTCTGTGTCTTGTACTACTGTGTCTGTCTGAATAATTCTTTCTGCCGACATTTTCTTACCTCTTCTTCATCATCCTCATGTCCTCCATGGCCACCACTGTGGTCTCCCTGGGAAGCTTTCTTGGAGTGATTGGTCTCTGGGGCATCCACCTCGTTTTCACCCCCGGTGTTTCCTGAGTTGGCCTGAGACCGAATCTTTCGGAAACAAAATGCATTGTGTCATTTGTGCCATGCTAGAGGTTGCAACCAAAATGAAGCAGACCACAGCGCAGAACTTCATCACTCTCTTGACAGGTAACACATGAAGAACAGCATTGTGAACATGAGGACAATTTCAACAATAGTCAGTCATCACAGACTGCAAAAATTGAGTACTCCTACTGCATGGCTAGTAATATATATATTTTTTTAAATCCATCCTAACGCATTTTCCAATGATTCATTTCAACTAATTTAGAGCTAGTTTCTGGTCTCACAATGCACCCTTTATATCCACCAAGCAAAGAACCGTAACTTTGGCAAATGAGAATACTGGGGCACAATAAGGCTAATCGTGTCAATTATATGGCTGCAAATCAAAGACATTTTCATCAGGTGAAAGGGAAAAGGAGCCTGAAAAGATTAGGTGACTTGATGAAGGTCACAAAGTTACTGGGATACAGACAGAAATACAATTCAGATCTCTTGATTGAGAGATTCATCTCTCTTGAATCAACCAGAACACTATGATAACCCATCTTCTCTCATAATCATTCTTTACAGAGCTCTTGTAGAAGCCTGAGCAACCTGATCTGAGCCTCATCACAGAAATGACAGCACAGCATAAGAATAGCCCTCCATTCTATGCCTATAATAGCCCCATTATATAGTATAACAAAATCCTGACTTCACTGCTTCTGTCAGGTTCTGCCTTGTCATTCTTTATAGCTTCCAACAGGTTTCATGGGCAAAGTCTCATGATAACATATTGTTTCCTATTGCAGCAGCAATCTTTGTCACACCTGCTTTATCTTTGCTTTACCTGAATGTCAGCACAGGGAACAGACTTTGTTGCAAACATATAAATCTGAGCAAATGTAAGATGTGATCAGACAGCTAACATATGAAAATCAGGAACGGAAATACAAGGGCAGAATAGGAGGTGGGGAAAAGCTGTCAGATGTTGCTAGCGTAAAAGCAGGAGCTGGAGTCAGCCATGTCAAGCTTTCATTGAAATCCCAGAAGAATGACAAAACAAGAAATTACAGTGCAGAGGCAGGGCTGCAAAGGTCTCCAGGGACCTGGCTTTCAGTTATAGGTCAGAAGTGACTGGGTTGGAAAAGGTCACACAGCACAACCAGCATCTCTTTCTTCTAATGGAAACATCTGTGCCCTATAAAAGGTACTCCAGGCACTACCTCCCATTATAAAGAGAAGTAAATCCTGACAGACGAGTAAAGTCCTGTTAGTGTAATAAAGTACAGAATTAATGAGCAACTGGGAAACTGCAGCTGCTGCAGTTGCATGCTGAAGAGCTGGGTGAACCACAGAGCCCATGGGACGGAGGGTTTTGTTAATGTGAAGGCAGTCACTTAGGAAAGGCAGCATTGCTGGAAAGCTGTTAAATCAAGCCTCTTCTCCAAGCACTGTTGGTCTCTCAGAGGCCAGGGGTATCACAGTTGCGCTGTTCCCATAGAGCAGCTGACTAGTTGTTAGTGATGGCTGTAGCCCAGGAGTGGAGGCCTGTGCCCTGTGTTGGCTTTACTGGCCCTTCAGTCTCTCTAAATCTCCCCTGGATAAGGATATTACATTTGAAAGAGCTTGGTGTCACCCTTCTCCCAACAAACAAGGTATGGCCTTGTGAGAAAAAGCTCCTGCTTCCCATTTAGATGGGCCAGCCAAATGGCTATATGCCTATGTGTCTAGGTGCACGTGCCTTAAAACACAGTTTGAAATCACTGGAGATAGTCTGAGACTAGGGGAAAGCAGAATCAGAGCACTTCTGGGGGTCTGTCTCCTCAGCTTTGCCTTTGCTGTACTGAACCCCCTTCCTTGATGCTTGTGCCTTACCATGCGCTGTGCTTTCTGGTGGTTGGCTCGGAGGATGAAAGGTTTAATTAGGAGCATCCAGGGAACAGCAATCAGGGCAAATATGACCAAAAAGCTCTGCACTTCTTTCTAAAAGAGACAATAAACAGAAGAACAAAAAGTCACTCTTACTTCCTTTAGCCAACTAAATTTACGGCAAGAAACCAAGAAACCTAATTCTATAAAATGTTTTGTTTTGTTTTGTTTGTTTGTTTGTTTTTGTTTCATTTGACAGATATACTCCCCATATTGTTTGAGTCTTTTCTGTTTGTAAAGATACAAAAATAAATGTGTATTTCTTAAGGCTCCAAAAAGCAGTGTTAACTTTTTGGAGACAGTCGGAGACTTGGAGATGGAAGTCTTTCACTTTGGGAAGAGTAATTTGCCAAAACCAAATGTTATGGACTTGAACCTGGCTCTCCTGTTGCCCAAGTGAATGTCCTAACCACCGGGTGAGGTAATCGGTTTGCCTTGCTCTGATCAAAGTAGAAATGATGCTGTGAGAGCCAAGTCATTCAAGTCTTCCCTTGGAAAGCTGAGGATCCAGGAATTGCTCTCTATTTCCATTTCCAGAAGGGAATCGAATTCCCATAACTTAGCTTTGATCACACATTGCTCCACCAGCAATGCCAATAGAAGGTGTTCTTGTTGCAGTGTGTCACTCCTATTTCAGTCCTAAAATAAATGTTTGTACTTTAAAAACAAAACAAAACAACCCTACATCTTTCACATTTTTTTAAAGACAGCTCAGCTCCCTGATCACCTTATGGTTAATTTCACACAGTCTTTGCATTCGAACTACCCAGGGGAATTGCACAGAGTTACTAATGGAGATGGAGGGTAAGTGTACAAGAAAAAATGACTATCTTGGAAAGGCTTTGAGTTGTTACAAAACAAAATTTTATTTAATGACTTTTTGAAGGCTGGTAAAACTGTTTTCCCAATCTCTCCTGCAGGCTTAATGGAGTTACTTGGAACAGACCAGGTCCTTCTGCTAACCCTGACTCACCAGCAGCCCTATAACTGAGCTCAAGCTGGAGTACCAAAGTGTGCGACTGAATAGATGTAAATGTGTGACTGGAGGCAGCATTTGCTTGCAGTTTCTTCATTGATGCTGGTGATATAAAAACAAGCAAGAAAAAGAATCCCTATTCTGAACAATAATATGTGACTTTAAAGGAAGTTTTCTATCAATGGAAATGTTTTAGCCTTTTTTTTTTTTTTTTTAGGTGAGTTCCCCAGAGAAGATACTTTTGACAAAGGGCTGCCACATATCCTCAAGCTACTGCTATTTTTTTTAGCTGAAAATATAGTTTTCAGATTTTCCAAAGTAGAAATAATGAAGGGATCATCAAGGAAAGGAGACAATTGCTTTGTCTCTAGGGTTCAGTGAAACTTCAGGACCACACTTCTACAATACACAGTTCTGAACATCTAATCTTCCTCCTTTCCTTTTTTCCCCCAGTTATCTTAAATTCCATCATCGTTCTTGCAAGGATGACACCAAGAATGAGGTTTCTTCTGCATCTCTCCTACCTATCTACAAGGCCAACAAGAATATCAGAACAACAAACTTCTCTTATGTGACTGACATTTGTGGTTGAGGTTCTGAGCCCGTTCCCCATCTTTATGCCCACCCTCCACACACTCACTGTGAATTCACAAACAGCTACAGTGGATTCAAGCTGACCGATGCATACCTGGTGCGTATATAATGGAGCATTTGAAGCATCACTGTAATTGAACAGAAACATATTGATGAAGTGGATGAGAATGCTTGGTGCGCTCTGGGATGAGTGGACATCAAAATGACACCATTTGAAAATAATCATGAAGACGAGGTAGCCAAAAAGAGAGATAATAAAGATCATCTCTGGAATGAACTGCAGGATAATGTTTATGTATTTCTTGAAGTAGCTGGAAATAATAAGAAAAGGTATGTGCAATTAATACAGTAGGTATTAATACAAAGTTACACCCAAGTATGACAATACTGCATGCTGTTTAGGCATTGGAAAACCACATAAGAAATGTACAGCTATCACTAGCCAAGAAAGAACTCTGTATTGACAGTCCTTATGAATGAAAGCCATTAGTTAAATATAAAAGCTTTACAATACTGGTAAGATTAATATGTTGAAATAAAAGGTTACTTTAAAAAAAAATAGCAAATTCACAAAGTTAAGCATTATAAGCTGAGGAAGGTCAGAAGCAGGTATAGAATCAATTCTGTGGGTGCAGTCCTCCTCTCTGTCATCTGCAAATGCTTTTTGTCCTTGTGGGTCACTACACACCTTCCTGCTGTGAGAATCTCTCAAGAGGGTGGTGTCTACCCCACCGTTCTATCTCCAGTTCTTATTTTTTGTTGCAAAACATAGAGGCAGAGGAATAGCCACGTGCATGGATCCTGACCAAAGGCCCACTAAGTCAGGAGGAAGAGATGCTTACACAGTGTGCAAGGTTTCAGCATGCTTTGGATTAGACCAAACTCCTGTCATTCAATACAGAAGTTATCAATAGTAGTATTATGTTTTTAATTTAGTGTATTTTAATATTTCTGCAAAATCAAAAAGGTGAAGAGAGAAAGTGAAAAAGACAATTCACCCAAGAGAATAATTACTATGTGATGGCCATCCTTGTGACTTTTGGACTCAGCACTCTGTACTAGCAGTGGTTTGAGTCTGACAGTGTACACAGTGCAGTGAGGAAAGGGTGAAATTCAAGTCATCAGACTTAGATGATATGAGGCTACAAATGAAGGACACTAGAGACAAGGACTTTTGTGCTGCAGCAATGGGGTTGGTGAAACAGACTTACATGTGGTTGAAGAGACTGAGTATCACCCCAAAAATCATGTGCACAATCCCTATCACAACTGACATCTTCATTTTGTAGGAGTTCAGGAAAGTCAGCTTGTTCGATGCAACATTCCAGATCTTTGGGAAAAGGAACACAGAGAGACAGGAGAACAAAATTTCAAGGTGTTTTCTCATTAAGACC
Source organism: Oxyura jamaicensis (assembly GCF_011077185.1). Taxonomy (NCBI): domain Eukaryota; kingdom Metazoa; phylum Chordata; class Aves; order Anseriformes; family Anatidae; genus Oxyura; species Oxyura jamaicensis. Next base: position 58,837,634 of record NC_048893.1, on the reverse strand, counting down.
TGTGGAAGTTGTTACTCTGATGCCAATAATTTACTATTACTAGTTCTAGTAAGACAATAACAAGCAACAGAAATCTAGATGTTCTTTATAATACATTTAATTCTGCCAAGTGTGATATATTTGCACTGTCCTTACATCTAAAAGGTATAATGTATCATCCTCACTTAGCAGAGGAAATAACAGGGATTTAAAATAATGTAGTGACTTTGCTTCAGTCCACCAGAACCTGAAGCCAAGGCTGGTAGCAAAACCTAGGTGTCCTTCCTTGCCCTTAGGCTAAGTCACCTCCTCCAGCAGAGGTAGAAAGACCTAAGAAAATCCTTCCTGTTGCTAAAGAAATTTGTTTGACATTCACCAGATTAAGAGGACAGAGCATGTTCTATCTTTTCATTTGAACAACATAGAAAAGCTCTTTTCAACTCACTGGCCATGGAGACCAGATTATTGCCTGCTTCTCTGCTGTTCCTCCCTCCCGCCCACGCAGGGGTTCCAGCATCTCAAGCAAGCAGCAGCCAGCGTGGAAGATGGGCTAGCCATGGCTAGCCTAAATTAGGGATGTGCTGGGGGGGTGTACAGAAAATTCAGCTGTCTGACATGGCTGAACTGCACTGCCTGCATCCTGGGTTGAGCTTTAGAGCTGGGTTTGTGAAAAACTTCCTACAAGGTCAATCACTGCAAAACAGGAGAAGTTTGTGTTTCTTTGTGTGACCAACAGAAATGAGAGCACATCCAGCAGAGCAGAGGTTAACTGGCTGATAATAAGGTTGAAACAGGAAAGCCTGATGTTAGCAACTTCATTTTAAAATGTGAAAGAGGGAACAGAAGGAAAAGAGAAATAGAACACAGAGAAGAAACTGTGGATTGTTAAATAACACTGGCATTTAATTCACACTTTGTATGATGAATACACTGCTTGGAAATTTGTGAAGTAGCTACGGAATGGGTGAAGTACTCCAATAAGGAAACTGAGTACAGCAGCCTGGTGACAGAGCAGACACTACAGCACAAGACTACCCTCTAGTAAAACCAGAGTTCCGTCCTGTTTACTATTTAGCTGCTGCCTGTGCAAAATTATCAAAAAACAATAACAATAATTTAAAAAGATGAGTATTTATATCCTTGAATGCTACAGAAAAGCATCACAACTACTGTGTAAAGAACAGGCAAAGAGCAAGAAGTGAAGAGTAAGGCTGTAGAAGAGAGAGCAGCTACTGATGTACCTGATATGTAGAAACAGGACTGAAACACAAATTAGCTTAGAGCAATTTAATTTAATTACCGGATCTATTCCAAATGGATATGGATTTCCAGAGTAGACCCCTGGGACTGCCGGATCCAGCTGCAGCACTGTGTTGTCCAGAAGCACATCCTTACTACAAGAGAAAAGCGAAATAACCTTTGCAGCTAAATCTCATGGTATAAGCCTACAGCATACTTATGTGAGATGTGCTGAGGACTACCATAATAGCTCTCACTGCCTCCAGCCTTTCTGTGAACTATTATCCTGGGTTTGTGTGCACACGTGTGTGTGAGTGTGGAAGTGGGTCCTGCCCAATGACAGTCTGCCATCACACTGATAATTCTCTGTGCATCAGTCCCGGACACCTGCAGATTTTTATGCACATCAGTGCCTGAACAAAAAGGCATGTTCCCAGGGACTCCACATTTCCATTTCAATAGTGAGTTTGTCTGTGTGTGTCAGACAAAACCTCTGATTCATTCATGACTACATCCACAGCAGGGTGTTCTTTCCCTCCCCACACAGTCACTCTATCTTCCTTTTAAAGCCTACGTGCTCCATTTGGTGTGTTTTCACTTGTTTCCCACATTTAGCCACTTACTTCCAAGTATTATTTTTAAACATGGGGATGATATGCCAAGACGAGCCAAAGATGTTGAATGATTTAGAGAAGCAGTCATTGTAGATGAAGCCAGTATATATGGAGAATATGCCCATGAGCAGGATCAGGTAACGCCCGCTGAAAAAGGTGTTCCAGATCTGCGGGGGGAGAGGCACAGTGCTGGTAACCAAACATCTGCCTCACAGGCATCTTCAGAGGATCCCTGTTCAGTCTTTGGGAAGCTGGACACTCCCTTTATCAAATGGGGACAATGAGCCTTTTCCTAGGCTGATAGGGTGCACCAGCTCCCTGGTACTCACCTCGTTAGTGCTCTTCTGGGCCAGAAGGCTCTTCTCATTAATGACCATCCAGAGTGCAAAGCCCAGCATGACGGCACCATGGCCACAATCCCCAAACATCACCGCAAACAGGAAGGGGAAGGTAATAATGGTGTAAGGAGCTGCAGGAAAGAAAACACAAGACACTCAGCTCCTAAACAAAAGGGACTCAGCAGAGGAGCACTCCACCCCACCAAGCCGTTCCTCAGAGCTGCTGTCCTTAAAGGCCTCCCTGCTCCCTACCCTACTCACCAGGCAACCAGATCTAGCGCAGAACTAGCTTTTACCACTAGAAGGATTTTCCAACTCTCTAACCTCCACCTTCCTTGCAGTTTAGCCTTCATTTCATCCCAACATAAAAGAAAAAAGAAAAAAAAAAAAAAAAAAACAAAACACCATAATGTGCAGACAATTGCATTCTTTTCTGCAAGAGAAAAATGTGCTTGAAGGTTACTATTGTGCTTCTCAGTCTTCTAAATTCAAGCAACCAGAGTTTACCTAATCTGTTCCCACAGGCTCCTGTTTCCAATTTATGTTCATTCTCAGTGGTCTCCTGGGGATTCTCTACAATTGTTTTACACTTTTCTCAGGTGCTTTTTTGTTGTTGTTGTCCTCAGCATGATAATAAGCTCACCTTATATTCACCTTGTGAGCTTAAGTATTTTCCTCAGAGCTGCTACCTCACCATTTGTTTCCCATTCTATTTTTGTGTTGTTCATTATTCCTGCCAAAACCAGCCACTGAAGGCTGAGGGCCAGATTCTGTGCCTGAGAAAATCCATGCTTATAAACTAGGCAGTGCCAATGTTTGCCAGCAGAAAATACGGTTTCGATTTCTCAGTCAGTTTTAGGCTGATGAGAGAGCCCAGAGGCCTTCACTTTGGCTTTGGCAAGCCTGGCACAGGTAGCCAAGTGTTTCTCACCTGGGTTCATCTCCCTGTAGTTGCCCACACCATACGCATCCACAATGTTCTGAAATCCAGCTGTGAACTTGTTGGTCCTGTTGAAGGTGGGTGGTGCCATCCTGGTGTGTATGGCGGTGAGGATAGGGGTGATGGTAGAGCCACTTCGCTCCTGCAGACCCGGTGACAAGGACAGACACAGTCAGGCTGGCTACCAGAAAGGCAGCGTGAAGGTCTTTGTCCAGGCTGCACAGGCAGCAATACGAATGTTGGACTTAAAGTGTTAAATCTCAACCCTTTTTCTAATGTCCAGATTTTTCCATTTTCTGTGCTATTGATTTGTCTGGGCAACGCTGCCAGCACTGCTGACGCTTGTGGTTCAGTCACAAACCTGCTAAGATTTAATGCTGACCTTAAACTCCCCAAGGCCATCATGCAACAACCTCAACTTTAATTAATGCTGAAAAGGGAGGCCAGCATTACAGTAACAGACAAAAGCTTGAACGTATGCTCAACATATGAGCAATGTGGTTTGTGTGAGGGCTTCAGGGACCCGAAGCACTGGCCTCTTACCATTCCCTGATGGAGAGCTCTTTTTATCCGGCCAGCATCAGCCACTGGGAACCAGATCTCTGCAATGACACACTGCTGGGTGACATCAATGTTACAGCAATTCAGGATGTGGTAGATGGCCTTAATTTTCTTCACCTTGATCCCCCAAGACCACAAGTTGGCTGCTGCCTCATGCAGCAGTCGCTGGCGGTGGGACTCAGTTTGGGTTATCACCTGTAAGTAAGCACAGGCAGTGCTCAAGATAGCAAGGCACAGGTAGTATGCTCTACTCAGCAGTTATCTGGGGAAGGGCTGTGGAAAGGGGTTGGTTCATATGAATGAACTAGGTGTACTGGTGGGCAGCGTGTGGAGGTCTGGGTGTAGGAGCATTTGGCACCAGGTGCACAATGCTGTTTGCTGATGGCTCTCCCTGCATTGCCAAGCCCCTGGAATCGTGGAGGAGACCAACAAGAGTTCCTGGGCTATGTGATTGTTGCTTACAGAGCTACAGCCCATGGCCTTGGTGGGATCCCCACACATCGTGTGGCCACCATGATGCTGCTGCATAAATAGGCACAGGGGACACCTGTGTTAGGAGGATAACCTGCATGGTCTATGAGTGCTGAAGAAGACACCTGCCTATGATGGTTACAAGTGAAAGTCAGTTCAGGAGCAGGCTTGCATGCATGCTTGGCTATTAAGGGTATCTACAGACGGGGTGACAGCAGGATGCCAACTGCAAGCAGGGTGTCCATTCCCTCCTGCCTCAGGACACACATATCGTCATGTGTGGCAACACAAATGTCACAGGCAGGAGTCCTCTAAAAGGCATGAAGTCCTGGTACAATATGTGGATGTACAAGCCATTCAGTACTCATAGCGACTGAACTTGGTAATTTTCAGCCCTACATTAAATGATGGGGTAAAAAAAGGTTGGAGACTTGAACTTCTAGGGAAGCAGTCCTGGCTTTCCATTGCTTGTGTACCAACAGCCTCAAGATAGATTATCATGGTAGAGAAAACCTAATTGCAATATACTTTAAAAAAATCACTTGAGCCCTTTCCGCACCTAGTATAGTTGTACTACACCCTGCACACGGAGCTCAGTTCCAGGAGACTGCTGTGAGACTGCATCCACACCACTGCCCACCCCTGTGCCCCAGCAGCAGGATGAGACCAAGCAACTGAGAGCCCTGTCCAGGGCCACAGGGGTTCGGACAGGACAAACAACTGGGAAGGTCCTGCTTGCAGGGTTTGGACCCCAGTAAAGCCATTGCCACCTACTGTGTTCAGATCCTCGATCCTTGTGTTCACTCCATCAAGCATTTCTCGGCGCTCGGTGGCAGACTCTGGACAGGGATAGACTGTGGCACGAAACCTAGCCTCAGGAAGAGAGAAGTGAGAAACACCATTTATTTGATTGACTTTTTCTTCCTTTGTGCTCTTCTCAGCTCAAAGTTGGGGAAACTGGACTTTATCCTTTACCTGGTGCCATGTAATTCTTACATAATACTGCTGAATAAAGCTGTGATGGGTCCCCCAGAAACATCCAAAAAGGTACATTAATCGCTTCATAAGAAAAAGCATCCTCTTGCTTGCTCTAGCTGAAAAAACACTCCCTGTCTCAGCTGCTACAAGGCAAAAGATATTATACTGCGCTCAGCACTAATACACAGGCACCTCCCTTTCGCCCACAATAAGACGCCCTGCTAAAGTCCTCGGAAGTTGCTCGGACTGCAAGGAGCCACAGTAAAATAACCTTGGCAAAGGCAGCCCAGTTAACGGGGTGGCCAACAGATGTCCCTCTTGCACTGAGGCTGGAAAAATCCCGTGTCACCGTCAGTGCACTACCCGCACTCAGTCACTGGGGGTAGGCAAAGCCCAGCTTCTGCTGCACAGCAAGCAAACGCCCTTCGTGCGCCCAGTCTGTGCGAGTAAATTACCCTGTAAAATAAAAAATAAAAAATAAAAAAGACCCCCTGTATTTCCAGGGTAAAACAAAAGCAGGCTGACCATACGGCTGGCTCTTGACTTCTGGTCCATCTGCATAGCTAGACAGCTTGGGAGCAAGGGAAGGATGGGTGAGGTTGTACGTTGACCTGACAAAAACCACTCCCAGGTGTTTTTAAACATGAGCATCAGTGTGTAAGTGTCCAGACCTGGGTAAATATTTTTTGTTAGCTTACCCCCAGGACTGCATTTGGGAGATTCAGGTGGTTAGTTTAGTGTGGTATAGTAAGAACTAATGTAGGCTCCCTGTGTGTAAGTGAAGGTCTTACCTCCACGCAGGTGTACATTACTTTACCTATAGTATGCAACTTGAGCACCTTTACTACAGCTACAAGTCATGCTAGTGGTGCTGCAATAACCAAAATAGCAGAGATTCCTCTCTTTTCTTCCTACCAGTTTGTTCAGTGATACCTAGTGCTTGTGCCAGCCCTGCCACTTCAAGGGCAATATAAATGTCATCCTTCAGTATTGCTCCAGCAGGTCTGCAGGAAGAGATCACGCCTCTTTACAGAGGGGGCGATGGAGCAGGAGGGAGCACTGGATCTTCTGCTCCCCTAGTGCAACACGCTGCTGCCGTCCTGCAGTGGAGCTATGCTGAGGCAGGGTAGCTGAAAGGCTGCCTTTGTGCAAGTGTGACCAATTAGAAGAAGATGTAACAGGGTCACAGGGGTCCATCCCTGTTTAAGAGACAAAAACATGCATGCTCTGTGCAGATAAACATCACATTCTGGCTTCATCTGAGCACAGAACATATCACCACCTGGTCCTCAGAATCAGTTCCAGCACACACACAAGTGAGGACAGTTGCAAATTGAAGAAAACAAGCAGCAGTTTCCTAGAGATCAGCCCAGAGCTGTGTATAATGACAGCACACGCTCTTCAGCTAAACTTCCCTTTCCAGAATTGAATCTTTGCTCACTCAACACCTGGTATTCCTGTCCAAAGGTTATTCACCCTACCTAATTATTTCCATCTTCTTATTCTTCACAGCTCTTAGTTCATCTTTAATAAGGATTTTTAATCAAACTTGAAAGCTTACTCCTCCATGCTGTACAGTTCCCCCGTTTCCAATAACGTTATTGCAGCAGTGTTGCTTTGATCTTTTAACAGCCATTTTGCATACCGAATATCAGCTTTGCCCTAATGGCACAGACATCTCTGAAAGCTCCAGGAGAATTCAGCAGGGAATCCTTACATTGATAAACCCAGTTTAGTATTCACATTAGCACTGAGGCAGCTGCAAGAAAAGGAGGAAAAGAAAATTTCTTACATTTTCCTCCTCCCTGCTCCCCTACACCTCTCACTAATAAATTTGTGCATGGTCTTAATGCTCATGAAATTGGCAGACTAATGTTACCAATTAGAGTCAAGCAGGGACTACAGGCATAACCTGAGGCACACTGCTCTGCAAACAAATCTTAGCCTGCCTTGCAGGAGACTGGCTTATATCAATCCCGTGATTTTTGCAGGATATTTACTTGTCATGAATGATGACTTAGTGCTAAGCAGAAATGTCCTGCGGGGGCTGGAATGACACAGCCATCTGCTTCAGGTATAGTTAACCCTGCCTTAAAGATGGGCCAGACCAAAATGTCTTGACCTGTGTATCAGGGATGGCTGATGGCCCACAGAGCACAAAAGGAGATGCATAGGATAAATATATTTTTAAAAACTGACACTCAGCAAAACAGACATATACGGCATAACTGCAAGCAAAAAATAAAAAATAAAAAATAAATAAAATTGAAAGGGAGGACAAAAGGACATTCAGGAAGATTTCAAGTATAGCCTGATTAGCTGGCAATAAAGGAAAACCTGTGTGCTAGCACTGCAAAAGACATCCTGTGGATTTGTCTTAGGTGGGTATGTTTCCTTTCAGTTTCAAAAGGCTGAGAGAAGCTAGCCTAAGTTCCTTTCTGTGAACCTACCACCACATCCACATCATAACAACATACTTGTCACGTCATTGCCCACCCTGCAAAGATCTTCTCACACTGCCAGTGCTGCAGGCTCCCTGCTGCACCTTGCTGCAGAGGGTCACACCTCTTGTTTGTAAGATTCTGGGTTCAATCAACAATGAAAATGCTGGCAGGCATCATATTGCCTGTACGTCTACCCCAGAAAAAGCAAAACAAAAAAAAAGTATTTTGACTGCAGGGAGTCTAAAATGTTGCAGAGGAAAAAAAAAAAAAACTCCAAAATCAAGTGCCCTCAGCTCTCTGGGCAACCCCAACTCTAACTGGATGCTCTGGCAACCTGCAAGGCCATCGGCACAGGGACGAGCCCAATGGGAAGCCAATGGGAAGCATTCACAGCCGGCGATTGCCCAGGAGTACAGAAGGGGAGAAATGTACTGAACAGTGTCTAAAAAGCAAGCAAAGAAGTGGAACACAAGCAGGGAACTGTAATCCAGAAAGAGAACAAGACTTGCCCGAAGGCAACTGGCAGCAGACTGCTCCTGCCCAGTGGTGATGGCAAAACTCCCCCCTTTTCCAAGGTTCAGGGTCAGATAGCAGTGACTGAGACCCAAGAGCCTTCCCCCAGCTCTCTGTGCCCCTGTGGCTGCTTTACGCAGAGAGATGCCCACCTTACGTGGCCTGAGGATGAGCACAGGGCTGCTTTGGAGTGAAGTCAGTGCTCCAAGCTGGATGAACTGCCCTTCCTGATGTTCTGATTAAACCCAGGAGGCAAGGAAAGGCCTGCCCCGAGCACACAGGCTGGGCAAGAGAAATTGTTGTCTCTGTCCCCCTGAACTTCTGCAGCCTGCAAGCGCTTGGCTGGCCTCACTTGGCTGCGGGGTTATGCCTCAAATGGATCCGGTAACAGCAGACAGATCCCCTCATCAAATCTGATTTACGCCGCAACAAAGCCCATTGGTCACCAGTGGTATGAAAGAGTAACAAAATATTCAACCTGAATTATCTTTTCAAGATGTTTAACAGGGTGGAAACAAGTCAGGCTGTATGAAGCTTTCATTTCTCTGGACTCTGTCTCTGATTACACAGACATTGCCCAAAGGCCTTGGGAAAGGGGGGAAGCAAACTACAGCATCATCTTTTCATGATGAAAGGCTTGAGAGCAGTCCGGGGATTAGCATGCTCCAAGCGCACAAGCTGCAATATCTGCTAGGGCCCCTGATTTTCAGGGGTAGGATGCCAACTATTTCTTTAAGGAAAAAAAAAAAAAAAAAAAAAAAAAAAAGTCCCCTTTAAGATGTCCCAAGTTAAAAACCTCTCAACCTCCTACCATCTCCAAGTCACTTTGGAAAATTTAGAACTTCAATTTCCCATTGCCAAGGTGATGTATACCTCTTATGATTAGGAGCAACAGAAGTGAGAAGCAGAAGGGAGCTCAGTGGTGCTGCTGACAGAGCACAGAGATCTCCAGCTCCAAGCTCGGCCAGCCCATGCTGACAGACAAACACCTCCACAAGAGTCATTGCGACCTGCTCACAGGCTGCCTTACCCGTCACAAATCTTCTTGATTTTTTGTTTGAGCTGCTCTCCTTGATAGAAGATAATGAACACATTCTTTTTCACCTCTTCTCTCTGCAATGCAATTCAAGCAGAATTTAAAGCACCCAGGGCAAAGAATCAGGTGCAGAAAATGATTTTTTCTTTCTTTCTTTGTTTTAAGACAGCCTCTTCAGTGGTGTGTTGTTTTCCCCCAGCCCTACTTTTTCAGGAGCAACAGTTTCCCAGGTGCTCTTTCAGAGACCAGGCAAGGATGGTGGCTCTGGGTGAAGGAGTGATGTGGAGCAGAGGGGTAGGGGACAGGAGGTCCCCAGGGCTCACCCTGGAGACACCGAGGGAGTCGACCCTCTTTGATCACAGCCCACCTCCCTGGGTGTCCCCATAACACAGCCACTCTGCTAGCGTTCATGTGTGCCTGAACCAGGCAAGGCAGAGAAACCATCCCAAGAATGGCAAAAGGGGAAAGTGGTACCAAAAGAAACCTTCTCCCCCCACTCAAACTCTCCTGCCTTTCATCTGAAGGCTGCCTTCAGACACCCAGATCTGCCACAACCAGGGCACTGGTTCTGTTTCTGCAAGGAAGAAGCAAAAGCAGGTCAGTACCCACCGTCACAGGGTCCTCCAGGGGAGTGTCCATTTCGGTGTACCTCAGGTAGATGTTTCCCCTGCAGGCTCGCCACAGTAAACGCTCGAAGGGTATCATCCTCTCCCTCTTTATAACCCCTGCTGTGAATCTGAGTGGAGTTAAAAGATAAATTACAAGACCATTTTAAGCCTTCTGGGACCTGTAGCACACTCAGGTTTACAATTTCTTGCTTTTTAGTCTGTGATAGCCAGGGCTCAGCTGTCCAAGGCAAGGCCTCCACAGGCACGTGCTTTGCCCGTACCAGAGCTGATCAGGGTTACAGAGACCAGCATGAGCAGCTAAAAACACCTACCTGGGACAAAACCGTCAGCGTGTGTAACCATACCTAGCTGATGTGAACATAAGGGAAAGCTGTTTGAGTCTATGTTGGCTGCCGAATTACCATCAGCGTTATGTTATGCTCTGTGCCTGCTCTCCTGACTCTCAGCCTCAGGACTGCTTTTTGACAAAGCCCAGTGCAAGAAATCCCATGGCTTTTTGTTGTGCTTCCACTTCTATCCCTGTGGACGGGACTGGTACCCACTTGAGTCCAGAAGCCACATATGATAAGTCATAAATAAATTATTTTCAGTCAATACCTACTAAGGGCTCACTGAAATTGGTGGCCTGGAAGTAAGAGGCCATTCGTTCCACTGACCCATATCATGACCATGGTTTTGATGATAACTTCAGAGGACAGTCACTCCTTCACCCTGATCAATCAGCTCCACTGAAGAGGCTGGCAGCAGCCTGTGATAAGAGACTGAAGGAAGTGTATGGGTGCCATAGCAGCGTGGTGCAGGTGGGAAGCCTGGTCAAGCTAGGGGCTGTCACCGATACACACCCCAGCTTGGCAGCTGCAGCGGGAGTGCTTCTCAGCTCCAGCAGGCCAGATGTGTCTTCACTGAAGAAATCATCTGGCAGATTGGTTTCTGCCTGAAAAAAAAAAAAAAAAAAAAAATTAACTCAATATTCTCCATTTGAAAACTATTTTCATATCTTTCCCCCAAAAGGCAGCTTTCCACAGAGATTTAGATCAATGGAAATCAAAAGAAAAAAAAAAGAGAGAGTAAAAAAAGGTAAAATACCTCTTAGCCACTGAAAAGCATAAACCCTATTTTCAAAGAGAACTGGGAACCAAGCTCTTGAGCCCCACTGAATCACAGAGATTCAGACACCAAAGTGACCAAGATACTTTTGCAAATGTATCTTACTGAACTGCGTTAAAGAGCACTGTGATTTGCTTAAAATCAATAGCAGCAACACACAGCAAATGGAAATGCCAATATTTTTGGGAACCTTCCACATCTTAACCGGAAGAGCAAAGGCCTCTCACCTCAAAGAAGTCCTGGGTTTTCTTCAGCAGATGTTTGAGTTCCATCAGCTCAAGGAAGTTCTGCTTCAGCGTTTGCTGATTCTGGTTAGCTTCCAGCAGCTCAGCCTCAAGTTTCTCCAGCACTGTCTATTTAGGATCCAACCACATCCAGAAAAAAACTCAGTAGCAGCTCAATGGCCCTTTTCCATGCTGATATCAAATCTTAAGCAACAGATTGTTGGCTTATTTATTTTTGTTTGTTTGTTTGTTTAAGGAGGAGTATATTCAATGTGGCCTTTAAGTAAGCACTGAGTTTGTAGGAAGATACTCAATAATGTCATTTCCCTATTGCCACCTCCACTGTTGCATATTTTGCCCTATTTAGGCATTAGGGCCAAAATTCACCTGACCAAAGTACAGGCAGATGAACGGGTGCCTGTTGTAGATACCTCCACCTGTCTCAGCATCTCTGTGGTTCCCCACAGAACATCTTGGACCCCAGGTGGACTGGCTGTGTCTACTGACCACAAAAGGAGCCTACAACAAGGCCTTTATCTTATGTTCATTAGCTATAAACCAAAACTTAGGTGAGGATGTGGGCCTAAGAAGAGACCAGGCAACCGCCTTGCTCCTGTGAAGCTGAAGCCCTTGGGAAGCACGATCTTCCTTCCTTGCTACCTGCGTCTGCAGAATTTAAAAGTGACCCAGTCTATAAACTTCCATAATCTTCCATCTGGGCTAGAATTAAGCAATGTCATGGCACAGCGTCAGGCACTAATATCACAGCCATACTCCCACCAGGACAGACAGCCCTTTGGTTTTTATGCAGTGAAGCTGGTTCTAACATCAGCTCTCCTGATTAATCACCCAAACCCTTCTTACTCTTACAGATGATGGAGGGTTTTTGATGAGAGTGATACCTTTCCTCCTAATATGGTGGACCAGGGCTTTCACAGGGTGTTGTAAAAAGACTGGGTGCCATTAGGAACATGCAACAAGACCAGCCTTGACCTAACTGCTGAGACAGCAGGTTGGGGAGCACTTCTGCAAGCAGGGAGCTCTCTGGTGGCCTCAGTTATCAGGTCCTTCCTTGCAGGGGGTCTGCATCTAGCATGTTACCCAGACACCCTGGTGCACGTCTCCTTCCCTCTTTCTTGGCCCGGCCCATATTCTGTACCTCCATATCAATCATTTCGCGAGGTAGGGGCGTCTCTGGGTACTTTTCTGGTTTGACTATCTCCACAATGTCTTCCATCTCATTTTCCAGAAAACCTGCAAGGAAAGAACACCGGACACGCAGGGGTATTTCTGAGTTATCCCTCTGCATGTAAGCAACAGGACCAGCCTGGCTTCACTGAGCATTTGTCTCTCAGATATGACCTTGCAGAAAGAAACACACCCAGAAGACACAAAGCAGTTCCAGCACAGCTGAACCACGAAAAGCATCTGGGACAAGCTGTAAAAGGGCCAAGGACACTGACATCATGGCTTTGAATCCCTCCATGGTGTGATCTTGTGGGTTACCTCCCACTCCTTAATTGGGACAGCCCTGAGCCCTGGCACAAATGGCTGGAGGGCACTGCCTTGTTTGGGGCTGTGAACAAGGCATGCAGCGAGCTCAGGTTTGCTCCTCTGCTCTAGCAAGGGCAACTACTGCCCTTGTCATGGTGGGTGCTGGTGTCATGGGGGACAGCAGAGCTCAAAGGACACATGTCCATAGGAAACCAAGCTCCATGAAATTGGCTGCCTGTGTTTTGAGGATTTGTCCCTAGGCTGAAGCGCTTGGCCACAGCACTGGGGTAAGAGTCAGGCTATCTGGGCTGAGACTCCTGCCCAGTCCCAGATTTATCTTGCGATTTTTTTATATTCTAATTATCCTCCTTTCAGTTCAGTTAACCATTTTCAAAACAGGGGCAATGATTTATTGCCCATATGGGGTGAAGTGTTAATTAGCTGATGCATGCAAAACATTTCCAGGAGATCGGATGAAAACACTGACTTTTTGCCACTAATTCTGTCCCACAGTGTGCGAGCACTTAACAAAGACATAAATCCCCCACCGCCAGTTCATGGAGAGCCGACTGCACTAGACAAGCATTTACTTACGCAGGATCCTCTCCAAGGATTCGCACCTTCTCACTTCATTCACAAACTTTCTCTGGAAGCTGTTCACATTCGCATTCAGCTAAAAACAGGAGGGAAAACAGGCCTGGGGCTGAAGGCTGAGCACCACCACGCTTGTTTTAACATCAGCAGAGAATTAACACCTTTGGTACAGACGGTCATCTTACAGACTCCTAATGGCAGGGCAATACCATCAATTTCCTTGTGGACGAGGACATGAGGACATCGTGGCCGTATCAGCCCATTTCCACCCAGCCTTACATGACAGCAGAAGTCACAGGTGTTAACAGGGAAGTCACAGGTGAAGTCACAGGGACTCTCTCATTGAGAGTCCCCCATTTTCTGGTGGTGGAGGGAGTTGTCCCAAGGGCATACAGAGCACTGGGTGGGGACTCAGGGACCAGTTGGGTCTCGGCACGGCACTTGGCCATATGATTAATGTGGAGGTCCTGTTCTCTCCATGGGCTCTTCAACCACCCAGTAGGGGTGACGATCATCACCTCCTTCCCAAGAGCTCTGGGGAACAACAAGCACACCCTGGGGAACATCTCCAGTGACCCAGAATGCCTACAAGGCACTACTCACATCTCTGAACTGGACCAGACCCAGCTCTCCGAGCTCAGCCACGCAGCAGTAAGCAGCCTCCACCTGCAGGAAGAGCTGCATCAAGCTCATCTCCTCACTGCGGAAGACCGAGGCCATTTTGGCTGGCCTCCTCCTGCCCGGGTGTCTGCAGGGGCCTCAGCAGCGGCGTGGTCCTCCTCTCCCAGGGAGGTATTGGAAGGTGCTGAGCACTGTGGGAACATGGGGATCACTGTGAGGGACTCAGTTTCTCTTTGTCTTCCAGAATACAGAGAAGAAGACTCATTAATTGCACCTTGCAGTAAGACAGGTGACAGAGGCCAGACTTTTTTTTTCCCACTTGCACTGGTAGTATGAACATAGCATTGCTGAAGCATACAAAGCGCATTATATGGGAATAGGGAGAAGAGGATTACTTTGTTTAAATTTAAGATAACTTTAATGTTTAAAAAATATTCTTCCCTACAAAGGACTCTTTTCAAAATAGGATAAATGAAATATCATGCATTTCATAAAAGTTCTTTTTGTCCATATGCTTTTCATTGTTTACCTTGGGTAATTTGAACATACAAATTGCCTGTAGTCATTCTTGCACAAAATAAACTAATTTGCATGCACAAACACAGTAATTATTATTGCCCAGAGAAAAACATGCAAATAGATATGCTTCTTGTTTGTGTTTCATTTTGAGAATTCAGTAGCAAACCTACATCTTTTAAATAGCAAACAAAAATCCCTATGTAACTTCACTTCTGTGTGTTGACCAGGATGGGAAGCCAAGTATTCTTAACTTGTCTTGCAACCCTTTTTTCTTACAGCTTAATGTGAATTCTAATTATGTATTTTATAATGCATAAAGGACTCCTTTTAAATAAGATAGAAACATTTTGCAGAGTATTAAAGGTTGTTTAACAGGAGTAACTTAGTCACTAATTTGTATTTGCTCAATTGCCCTGTTTGTTTTCCTTGTCTTATTCTATTCATTCACTAAATGATTTAAAATGCTGAAAATAAGGTATATGAAACTAATAGCTTGTTAAAATAAAACTTATCGTGTGCCAGCTGCAGTGGCTTGAGTAATGATATAAACATTGATATTGGTTGGACATTTTTCTGCAAAATATATTTTTCACAGGAAAAAGACCCCATAGCAACACCCACACACACAGTATTCATGCAAAAATGTCAAAATTTCTTTAGCTCTGATTTTCAGAAAGTTAAAAAGATCATCAGAATGTCCCATCTTAACTTCTTTAGACTGAAGAGTGTGAAGAGAACATAATTTAAAGTAGCTTGTACTTTTAAACTCGCTGTTAACTTACATAAAAATGTTAAAGGCTTAGAATTAAAAGATCAAAACTTAAATGAAATATCTGGAAATATTTCAGTTAAAATGTTTCAATCCATCCCCATCCTGGCTTCTACTTTTCCTTAGCAAAGGAAAACCCCCTAAGGCTCACTTTCCTCTTGATTTGGAATGAGAGTGAAAAAAAGACAAGAAGAGAAACCTCTTTTCAGTAAGAAAATGCTTTCCTTCCCATGCAGAGGAAGGCAGAACATGTTCACTCCATCCACCTCCTGTGGATACAGGGGGCTTTCCCAAATGGACCTGCTGTCAGCTGTGCCTCTCTCATCACCCCCCCACATACTTTTTTTTTTTTTTTTTTGATTTGGCAAAAGAACAGTTAACTGAACAATCACTCACGCTTTCTCCACTCTCTATTTTCCAGCGGCGTTACGGCATGAAAACGCTCCCTGTTTCGGGCACGGAGCTGCAGGGCTCGCAGGTGCCACGCTCCTCTCCTGGAGGCTCGGCCTCCCGCTGGATGGAGACAGCCAGGCCGGCTCTGGCACCTCTGGGAGCAGAAGACCTTCTCTGCTGAGGTCTGCACCGGTCTGGACCAGAGGAAGAAAACCTTCCCACCCTAGAGCAACCCCCGGGTGGTCCGGACCCAGTGCTTTCTGGCTGGGTCCCCACCTCCCTGCTGGGTCTGCTGCCAGAGCCAGCCGCGCTGCGGCGGCACGCGGCGTGTTGGGACTAATAACAGACAGGGCACGCCGGCTCACACCGCCCCGCTGACCCGAAAACAAGCCAGAGCCTTTGAAACCTGCTGCACACAGGGATCCATAAACCAAGAGAAGGTCATTTGCAGCACTGGGTGTAGTGTCAGTCGTCAGGGAGGCGGAAAACTCCCGTGCTGTTTCTTGCTTTCTTTTCCTCACCAGCAGCAGTGCGGCAAAGGAGAGGGAAAGAAGGGGAGGTTAATGATTTTACTCCAGCCAAGGAACTGCCGGAGCTGTATGGCAAAGAGGCAGCTCGGGGGCGAGGGGCTCTGCCAGGAGAGCTACGTTAGCTCGGGGCAGCACAGTGAGCAGGAACATGATTCTTGCTGCTTGAAATAATCTGATAGGGAAAGGTGGCTCTGTGGCTCTTGGCCCACTCTAGCTGCTAAAGTGAAGGCTCCAGAGGGAAATGCTGCCCCTTCTAAAAGCAGTGGCAGAGCTCCCACTGAGGTCAGAGGAGACAGGTTTCACACCATTAAATAAGGGCAGACCTGACAAGGGTACAGCTTGTCCAAGGAAACAATACCAAAGGCCTGTAACAATAGTGAGTTTTCTAGCGCAGAGGTTTTCCATTCAAAAGCAACTAGGAGTGGCCCAGCTCGCTAGGTCAGCTACTGTGAGTGGGCTCCTGCCGCTTTCTGAAATCTGTCTGCCCCAAGTTGCATGACCCAAAATGAACTTTATATATGATACAGAAAAAACATAAGACAATTCTGGTAGGAGGGCATAAAACTTCCATTTTGCTCAGCTGCTGCTGGTGCTGGGAGCGGAGCCGTGGTGCTGAGCCAGGCCTGGTGCTCCCTGGCCTCACAGCTGCACCATGCTCCTCTTGTCAGTGCACTCAGCTTTTCTTATGGCTGCTGCCAGTGGAAGAGATTAAAGGCAGGTGAAACTTAGCACTTTCTGCTGGAAAAGTGGGACTTACCTCAAAACGCAGGAGCGAAGCCGTTGCTGTAGGCCACCCATCACATGCAAAAGTACCACATCCACCATGCAGGGCTGAGGAGAAGCTGGTGCAGGAAAGGCACTGCCCCGCAGCCCACACTGTAATGCTAACTAACAGGATTCACCATTCAGCTCCTGACTGAGTTGTACTGACACAATAAAATAAAACAGTTTCTCAGGCTGTTCCCTGTCCCTGAAACCACAGCGTGTTCTTCCCCCAGCACCGTCACGCTCATTTAATGCATCAGACTCGCTTCTGCTCTGCATGGCAGTCAGCCTGAGCTGCTCTTGCCCAGTGCCACAGTTATACCTGGTGGTCCCCTGAGAGCTGTTGGGGTGAGGGGACAGGAGGGAAACCCAAGCACACTTCATCACCTGAGCAATCTTCGCTGTGCCAGCCACTCAGTCCAGCTAGCCAAGGAGTGAGCGAACATGGAGTGCAGGAATAAAGCCCTCTCCCGTGCTCTTGTGTCCCTCTTTGCACACAGAGGACAGCAGCAGAAAGTATCTCCTGTTTCATGCCTTTAGCATGGACAAGCATGAACATTATTTCATAATAAACGTATTATTAAAGATCAGAATATCACTACTGATGGCAGGCACTATAGCTAGTGCCATTCAGAGGAGTAGGAGCCAAGGAGGTCTCCTGTCTGTCAGTGGGTTCATTGTCCTGGGAGGGGGTCCAGAGGGACAGCGCTGGGGCACGGTGGTGCCACATATCTAACTTTTGTCTAATTGTAACCTCAGCTGGGGCTGGTAAGGACAAAGGGCACAGTTGTGGCATGTTTTGGGAGCGCTCAAGCTGTTTTCCCCTTTGCATTCAGAAAGCAGATCCCTCCCCCCTTCTTTTTAAATAATAAAACCTGGGTGGTTTGGATTTTTTTTCTCCCATTCACCCAGTTCTATAATTCAAATCCCCTCTTTACAGGTATTTTTAGCTTAGAAGGCCATCTTTCCTGTCAATGAAGATGCTAACCAAAATAGCCTGTTCCCTGATGGACAAATAATTGGTATTGGGTCCATCTGCCTAAAGTTACCAGCTTTTTAAAGCCATGTTTTGAAGGTAGAGCTCACCAGTAGGTCAGACCACCTAGCCTACTTGTTGGCTTATAGTACCACGATCCCTTCCGTAAGTTTAGCAGAGCCCTTGTGAATTGGCAGCTGGGAATTGTCAACCAGCCATAGACTCTGCTCTGTCAATATGCAAAGCTAAGGGAGATCCCAAACAGGCAACGGCAGGGGTGTCATGATTTTCAGCAGCCTAGGGAATTTTCATGCAGCTGTATGTGTCACTGGGATCAGCATCTCAGTAACCACTCCATGCTCAGCTCCACCACACAGAAGGTTTTGGTTGGCCATACTATGTGTTAATGTGTGAGCTTTCACCCAAGCTACGCCCTGTAGCAGCAGCTGAGCAGGGTAGCACCTCAGGTACACAGAAATCAAGGTAGGGTGTAGTTAAACTCGCCTCAAATAAAAAAGTGAGGTTGTGTGCTTTGCCCTGAGCTAAATGCAGTGCTACTGCTCAGTTACCATCATGTTGGTCACTGCAGGGATGCAACAGGGTTGGAACAGCAATCAGATTTCACTTGGAACACAAAACATAAACATGTTGCACGTGTAAACAGAAAATATATATATGTATATATAGACAAAATGAGAATGCGTGTGCATGATAAAAGGTAATAATTCCCTGAGAGACACACCTGGTAGTGGTGTGTCAAGGGTAATACTTTGTTCAGTAGAGAAACTTAATGCCAAAGCTCTCCCTGTGGCACAAAACATACAGTATTGCCTTCTTAATAATTATCAAGAAAAGCTGACCAGCAGCCCCACACACTGTGGAAGAGTCTCTAAGGAGAGAGGTGGGGAAGGACATGGCTATAGGGTAAACTGAAGCATGCCCTGAGAACTGCATGGACAGGAGAGCACAAGCTGAAGGAGACCCCTGTCTCTGCTGGTGCCATGGTCGTGTCTCGCACAGCAAGGTATCCTCACACAGAATGGAGTTGGTACAATGCGTAGGGACCAAGCTAGGGACAGCTTGGAGAGACTTACCGCTCCACAGGCAGTCACAGCACTGAAATATGAATCCATTACACATAAGAAATGAAACAAATCCAAATCTGTGTCAGGAGATGATTTTCTAGGGCTCCCATTGTGCTCAAACTTAACAAGCAAAGCCTTCATTTCCAGTTCTATCCAAAAATCACTGAAGCCAAACACAGCCTTTCACTGCTTCAGGAGACTTTGGAGCAGCACTTTCTGTGTTACAGAGGGAAAAATTATTGTAAAGGAAAATAAATACTTCATGTTAATTATGTAAAGTATTTTCAGTATCCCTCAAAATGGACAGGTTTACCTGAAAGCTGACAGAGCATTTAGGTAATAGTTAAAATTCAGAAGATATTTCATTCATTCACATAACAGTAGGGCAGTTTCATCTTCTTTCACTTTCCCTCAAACATGTTGTGCTGCACAGAACACTTTTGTACTCATTATTTCTGCAAAATTAAATGCCAGATCAGCTTTCAGCAGGAGGCATGGTTGAGAAATTCAGGAAGAACAGGTGAAGCTGGAAGTTAACAGAGCACCGTTCCTACCCAGAGTGAGAGAGTTGAGTCTTAGTTTAGTTTTGATGCAACAGAGCGCTCAGATAAAAGCATGAATTAAAGAAAATTAGCACAAAAGGACTTGGACATTGAAATCAAGCAGATATGAAGGTTGTCCTATGGGCTACCTCTAAGCAACCCTGAGCAGTAGGAGTGTGCTCACAGCACCTCTCCTGCCGTGTATGTGTCTACCCAGGTCAAGAGCCACCCTGCCTGGGGTTACGCACCCAGGCAGCTGCCAGCCGAGTGGGACACACCGCGGGGCGCTCCTGAAGTGTCAGTCGAAGGACAGGGCCACGCACACCCACAGAGGTGTGAGGCAGCTGCCACGGACCGGCTGGTGGCAGCCGTGACTCCTCCAGCCCTGGTGGCATGTTGACACCAAAACAAGGAGGCAAGGACAGCAAGCATGTCCTTTTCAGCTGCCCTACCCTCCTCTGAGGGGCTCGGGGAGGCCTTTCTCCAGGGGAGCTCCATGTTGCCTGCATCCTACCATGCCTAAGTGCAAATACCTGGTAGGGAGCAGAGCGCCTTCAGGGCACAGGGGGGACAACGAGGGGAACACCAGTCAGGGCTGAAACCTCATATGTTCTGCTCCTGAGCATTTTCTTAAACAAAGGGAAACCGAATATATCTCATTTTTTTATTATTATTGTTTTTATTTTTTACTGGCATCCCATCGCATGCTGTTTACCCATGGGAAGTCTGTCATGACACTGCCTGCTGACTTTGGCAGTGTAGATGGAAGAAGGAAAAACTTTTAGATACTGCCCATCCTACTCAGATGGCTGCCACAGATGCCTTCTCCCTCACCTCCCAAGGGAGGGCTGACCATCCCAGGCAGGCCCCAGATGGCTTTATTTTCACATCAGCACCCAGAACCATTTTTGGCCACCACTGAAGAGTACCGACGACCTGTTTTCCCCACAGAGTCCACCTCTGGCAGAGGCTTTCTTCCTGATTTAGTGCCTCACACTTTCTTTAGGAAGGACATTGTGATGGGTAACAGATGGGCACACAAAGCCAACAGCCTGTGGAACTGCAGCCATGTGTGGTGCTCATCAGACCAAGCCACCACCAGAAGCACTTCAACAGCTCTTTTAGCCCATCGTTGCAGGATCAAGCAGAGACTCAGGTGACAGAAGCTGCCTGGGAACCCCAATGGGAAGGGCTGGCTCCAGAGGCCTTTCCTCCCTCGGGCTGCAGCAGACCCTGGGGAGAAACCTCCAGGTTTGACCTTCAGGGGCCCTCCCCCTGCTGCCTCAGTGCCCTCCTGCTGGGGCTGTTTTGGTCAGAGCCCTTCTCCTTCCTCGCCTTGTTGTGGTGGGGAAGTTCAAGGTGTCCTGGCAGCAGGAAGCTCCTTTGCTCCACCCTCTGCCCTGCACACCGGCCGCCTGAGTTTGTCGAGGATTTTGCAGAACCAGAGCTGCCAGGAACAGCAAGCTGACCTGTGCTCGGGTGGGAGCTGCACCCCCGGCATGAAGCTCTTCTCCTGCAAGCCCTGGGCAGCCCTCGCTGTGCTCTTCTTCACTGCCACGCTCCAGCGTTCCTGCTCAGCAGGTAGGGCTCTTCTCTTACGCTCCAGCTTCTGTACCCTGCCTTTCCCCCCACTCCTCTCTAAATGTATTACCCCCAGGCGGTGATTTGTTCTTTAAAAACAAGGAGGGCTCCCTTGTATCATCCAAAAAGCGTGAAGAGCTGGAATTGATCAATGCTAACGAGAATTACGCAATATGATTGATCACAGCATCTTTCTGAAGAGAAGTGCTTTTGCCAGCTATTTACAAATCCACCCTAAATGTGACTGAGCTGCAGGCTGCTCTCCAGAATGGCAGAGACAGGGGACCACGGTTTCTTGGCCTTCGATTACTTGCTGAGGCGAGAGACCATTTGAAGAGGCTCACTGTAGCCTGGTTTAGCTCTTACTAGGTGCTTTTTGCAGGAAAGCTGGCTTTGCTGTCCCCGTAATTGGAGTGGCTGCCTAAAACCCAGGTGTAAATGAGACCTGTGAGCAGCTCTTGTCCTGTCAGAATATCACCTGCATTTGTGTATCAGCACAGATGCTTAAGGATGGGTTAGCTTTGACAGCCCATCCGCAGGCTGTGAAGTCTATAAACATGAAACAATGCTCTGTGCTCTGCAGCACTTCCTTCCACAGGTCATGCACAGGTTTTAATTATTTTTTTCAGTGCTTCCATGAGGGTACATATTAACCCAGAAAAGAAATTATGGGCTTGGCCAAGGTCATTCAGCAACTCCTAGCGGAGGCAGGGAGAGGAATGAGGAGCACTCAGACCCTGCCCTGGAGAAGACTGCCCGGGGACCCATTCCCAGCCTGGCAGCAGGCACAAGGAAAGCTCTCGCCTTGCTGGTGGCCACTCAGCTCAAAACACAAAGCTGAACCCCAAGTGGGCACCTCCTGCAGGACAGCTTCACTTCATTTACTGTTATTTGGAAAAAAAAAAAACAAACTCAAACCAAAGTTTTGGGCAAAGGTGTTGTTACGCTTTGTTTTCCTGAGCTGAAGTTAAACCTGAACCATTACTTTGAAGTCTTCAGTGATATCAAGCTGAAATTTAATTCCTCTTTCTATGATACTCCGAGTTATCAGCTCAGAGATGTTTTGACTGGAAATAGCTCTCTCAGCCTCTGCTTGGTTTCTGGAACAACAGTTCGTTCGGATCCTTCTGCCTGCACACAGCATCAGCCCTTACTGTAGTAGTAAGTCTGTGTTTTTCTTACATCTCTGCAGAGGGCCATTGCAGACACTTCACCTGATTGAACTCAAAAACTGGACTGCCCATGGTAGCACAGGAGGAGATATTTCCTTGACTCCCTTCCTTCTGCAGCAGGGGACAGGCTGGTGCTAGCACAGGGACCACAGCAGCCCATGCTTCTCCCAAGCAGGCGTCCCTCAGCCATCCCGTCCTGCAGCACTCTCAGGTGCACACTGTGGCTGGGGGAAAAGGGGATATTAGAAGGTCTAAGGAGGCTTTGGGAAAAATGGGTATTAGAAGTCTAAGGAGGCTTTGGCCTGTGACATCACGTACAGATCTGGAGGACTGGAGACCAGCTGCAGTGCTGTGCTAAGAGTGCAAGTGTGCTCTGATTCTAGGTAGCAAACAGGATAAAGAGACAAAACCTTCTTCACTGAAGCCCCTGTCTCTGTCCTTCCCTTACCTAAATCTGTATGCTGTATTTTCCAACCTGAGCTGGTTAATGTGCTCATCTTTTCTCCTGTGCTTTCCTTCTGGCAGCAGCTGAAGGAGCCTCCAACCTTTCTACAAGCGCCGTGCCCATGACTGAGTATGAACCACCATGTCTTCGTAAGTCTTTGTAAATCATGACTACCACGATAAAGCCAGGTAATGAGACTATGCAGGTCTCTGGAGAGGCTATCCAGGAAAATGATTTATTTGTTATCATTTGCTGTAATCAAGGCATCAGTTGCAGGTGAAACTCTAGGAGGCATTTCTAAGCCTCCTCTGTTGGCATGCCCCATATATTCCCCGTACATTCAGGTAGACTCAGCTTTGAACAGACTAGCCCATGGCTGATTCAGTTTGTGTGCCCTAGAACTCCTGCCAGACCAGCTGCCTGTGGGCACAATGTGGACTCCCAGGAGCACTTATCTCCCCCACCCTATTGAGTCATCCCCAGACAGCCACCCTCAGGCAACCCGAGATCGCACCAGTCCTCCCAGAGTCACCCCTCCATCCCAAACATCAAACAGCCCCGAAGTCCTGCACTTCCTGCATTGCAGTACACATACCAGTAGAGGCGTGCTACCTTTAAAGGATGACAAAGGTATAGGACAAGGTGGTTCTGGCTGCCCCAGCCTTCATGGGCACCGAGGTTTCATGCTCAGCTTCCCTTCCAGCCCAAGGAATTGAGATGCTTTGGTCTCCATGCTCCCTTTGATACTTCCACCTCACCACCCAGGATGCAGACACAGAGCTGGGTATCTTCACTCTACCCATCTGATGGAAAAAGCACCTTATTTAAAGGTGGCAAACACCTTTAAATAAGAGTATGAATACAACAACTGATGATAGATTCCTCAAGTGGCTTTAGGAAATCGAACTGCTTTAAACAAACAAACAAACGGAAAAAAAGATGCAAAAAGGTGCAAAAGAAAATAGAGAAAACGCATGGAATTGTTAAAAACTTTTCATTTTTAGATATGTGAAATAGAGATGTCCCGGTGGTGGTAAGCGTAAAAACAGCAGAACACAGGGAAGTCACATTTAACAGTGCAGCTAGTGATTATATTACCAACTAACTCTATTATTATTTAGGTATCGAGTACCTAAAACACCGGAAATCCTGCTGACAGTATGTCTGCTAGTGATCCTCTTACTCCATTGCCATAAGTTTTCTCTTCACCATGTTTATTTGAAATTGTAACTAGCTACTTCTATCATACACCATTCCTAAAACTGACCAAGGAGATGCCATGTAGGTGTTTTGAAAGTTTTCAGTAACGGTGGGCACAGTGCTAAGAGCACCATCTCAGATGATTGGCCAACAGGGATGACCAAGTCTTGAAGACATGTAGATGAAAGTGAATACTGCCATCCTCCAGGTTAAGAGGAAGCTTAGGGGGCAGATGTCCAAAGTTAGAGTGACAGAATGCAGGGCAGATTGCAAAGTCACCGTATCACCTGCCTTCTAGCAAGGAAAACCTGCTACGTATTTAGGCTCCCATCAGCTCTCTTCATTTCTTCTCCCCCAGATGTGGACTTCTGCACCCGAGCAGCTATGTGCTGCCCGTCAGGCATGGATGATTACGGGTGGATTGCAGCGGCTGTCGGCTGGAGCCTCTGGTTTCTGACTCTCATCCTGCTCTGTGTGGAAAAGGTCATGAAGCTCCGGCCAGATGAACCCAAATATTTGGTAGCCTGAAGCAGAGCAAGCCAGCGAGCAGCAGTCAGGTGCAGACAGACTGACAAAGCATTCCAATCATTTCCTAAGGAACAGAAAAGAAAGGGACTGTACCTTCAGCTATAAAAGGCCAGATCTAAGCAGGCACCTGCTGAGGCTTCATCATCCCAAGCAGGTCCAAGCCACCAGCCCAGGTGTGCAGCAGGCTCCATCCAGTCCCTGCAAGCCACCAGGGACACACAGAAAACCTTTTCCCCAAGCCCTTTCCAGCCTGCAATCAGACACGGAAGGAGCAGTTACCAGGCTATAGCTCCCTGCCTTCAGACAACCCAGTACAGAGCCTTTTGAGTTTGAAACAGAAGTGAGCAAATAAAGTTAGTCCTTGGAGGAGCAACATTACCAGATCCAGTGCTAAGCTATGGGCCAGCCTACGTCAGTAAACAGATACAACTCATTGATTACTGAATAACTTTCTTTCGCTAAGCTGTAGTGTTTACTGACAAGGAAAACTCTGTTGTGGAAATTTAAGGCTTGTTTGGGCTGATTTGAAATCAGAACTCGTTATTCCAGTGCAACCTATATGTGAACTGTTTTGTGGGAGGTTAACATTGGTTGCATTTATTCAGCTTGCACCTGCCTGTGTAATTAAGCCATGCTGCACCATAGCAGGTGGGTTTAAACCACTGTATCCAAGTGAAGCACAAAACTGCTCCTATTTATGTAAGATGATAATAAACGCTCTTCTTGATGGAAAGATTCCCACTGATTGGTTTAATCCTAGTTTATGTTGAAAAGCTTGCATCAGCAAGGAATTACCACACCCAAACTGTTAGAAACATGATTCTAATGAGAAATATTCATGCAGCAGAGTTTGCTTCACAGCAGTCAAATCTTGTTTGGGGCAGTTGCACCAAATCCATTATTAAAACAATAAATCAACATTAAACTCATCTAGACGAATACAGGATTAGCAAACCTCCTAGAGACCAGCTGAAACGAAACACAAGAAGTTATCCTTTAACCAAAGAAAGCTCTATCAGAGATTTCCATCTATTAAATATCATTAAAGCCTCACCTCATCTGTTAGAAAAGATACAAATCAGCTTAAGACTCTTCAAATTAATTCTCGCACAACTAGGCACTTCGATCAGGACAGCCCTGTGCCAGTTGGAACTGACACATGGTTACCCCTCACCAGCTATCCACAGGAACGGGCACCAGTTAGGCACTGAGAAAAAGGCATCCTACCATCAGCGCCACTTAACAGAAAGTCTTCTGGTGGGAAATGCTGAGCTGGTGTGCTAGCTTCAGGAAAACGTCCTGAAAGGGAAAGGCTTAATTCCTTTGTGGTGTGTTTTTTTTTTTTCCCTTCCTCCTCCTTTTTTTTCCCCACATGCACCATAGTGATGCATATTAGTAAATAGTCACAAAAAATGGTTTAATTAAGAAAAAGCTTCAGTATTTCAACATACAACAAATAAAGCAAATGTAACAATCACAAGACAAATGTCGGTGTTGGACCAGCCAACTGCTTCTTTCCTCCCCAAAACGCTTGTGTATGCACTAACTTACAGAAACAAAGGATTCTACACTTTATTGTTGGTAGTGACTGAAAGCACTGCGAGCTGATGGTTAACCACTCCAATAACTGATGGACAACAAACCTTGTAACTACATACATCGTCTTTTGCCTGGTTGATTAGTTTTAATAGAGGAAAATGTGCATTGGTCTGAATGCAATATGATAGATACTGTGAAAAAATCTCCACCTATTGCCTTTGTGCCTGCTTCTGCAGAACTCTTCCTAGCATTCTCCAGTTTTATGGAAATTGTTCTCTTTCTCAGGAACACAGAAGTGCCTGCTGGAAATGGCATTAGTTTTGATTTTTGAAGGATTATGTTTTATGGCTTTTGCATTTCCTTGGCTAAGGCTATGAGCACGTGAATGCAGTCCGTCACGGGAGTGAATCCACTTCAGCCCAAAGAGCTGTGAGCACATGATGCAAGCTCTAGATGCCCTATAGCTCAGCACAGCACCTGCAAACCTATTCCATAATAACTGAGCAATTTGGAGGGCTTCCTAAAGCCTGCCTATAGGAGCACAGCTTGTTTTTCATATTCTCCAAAATAGTCTGCTTGTGTGCAGCCACATTTAAGGAATGTAGATGATTTAAATCTCAAGTGGTGTTTTTTTTTTTTTTTTTTTTTTTTTTTTTTTTTCTCCTCACAGCTTTTGAATGCACAATGCAAAAGGAGGAGACATTCTCTAATGGTCTTGTCAGTGTTTCAGGGGCTTGTCAATAATTGCAGGAAGCACAGAATAAAAAAATTGTATCCAAAAGACATGGGAAACTGATAAAAAGGCAAACAAAAAAAATGCTGCGTGTAACTGGATTATTCATACCCAATATACAATAATCTAAAGATTATCCATGGTCCACTATGGCATTTCCTGGAATATTTTTAGCTGAGGAACTCACGCAGCAGCACAGCTTGTGGGTTATAACCTCTGTTTTAAGATCAATTGGGTCACAGTAGAAGGTTGTGGTCTGGTTTTGATGCACAAGTTAAAAGTGACTCTACAGTACAGTGCCTTAGAAATGCGGTCCATAAGCCATGCCATGGACTGTTTTTGGTGTAATCATTGCATGTTTTCTCATTCCTAATAGTATCATCGCCACTTATTATTATCCTTCTAATAGTATGATTGGTATAATAGTATTATTACTCCCAACTAGTGCAATGCTGCCCCAGCTTCATTGACTTTAAGGGAGCTACACTAACAAGCATACATCCAGCACGTGCCTTGTTTTATTCAGGAAGCCTACCGTTTTTATTCCCACAGGAAAAACGTGGGAACAAAACATAACTCCCAATTTACAGGCATCATTTCACCTGCGTTAAACCTTGGTGCTCCTTCAGCATGCCACACGCTATGCCATGCTGCGGCACTGAGCTGGTTTAGGCTCCCAAGCATCTCAAAGTATGTAAAAAATACGGCAATGTCTCATATTACCCATTAAGCTGTCCATTACCCTCTAGAATGATGACAGAAATATTAATGCTCCAGTCATTTACAGTGCATTGATCAGTCAGATGCTGTGTTCTTGCACCAAAAAGTTCCTTACTGGAAGAAGATGGAAAATAAATGATTCCAGCTCATATGATTTTGTATAAACAAGGCAAAAATGCTTGAAATCTGGATGGCTGAATGAAAATAACTGTCACTGAAACACGCGCTTGAATCCTAACTTTGCTAGTCGAGACAGAACCATTCTTCACATTATCTGAGCAAAGTTTCTGAATTTCAGGCAAAGAAAGTATTGAGTGCCTAGTACAGGAGACACCCAGATGGCTCTCGGGAAAGCTGCTGGTCTACAGGTATCGCGATAGACAAACAGAGCAATAGGGAACGCGTAACCAATCAGCACTTCTAATACTGAATACTGACTCCTGGGTAGCTACTTTAATTTGCCTGGAAATAATATCAAATCACAACTGACCAGGAATTTTAAAAATCCTTAATTCAAGACTAAATTGATTGGTACCCGATGCACAAATCTTTTTAGATACCATTCTTCTGGTAATAAGTCACTTTACTCTCTGCCTCTATCCTCAGGGTTTTAGTGAATGAGCTACGTATTAAGCAATTGTACTTTACAATGATTACACTTTGCAAAATCACCAGAGGGATGAAAACTGGCAAGCATCAGAGCTTCCAGCTCACATGAAACACACAGAGAAAAGGCAGAGGTTAGATGCCTATGAAAATGTGCTCTGTAGTAGGAATTGGTTGTTCTGATAAAGCCACTACAAAAACTAGGATTTCAGAAAACTATTGTAATTAATTACAGGCAAGGAATTAAATCTAGGCAACCCTGGGAATCGCCCTCTCATCCTTATGCTCCAGATCCCACTTACTTTGTGGTATCAGTGGTACCAGAATCTCCTGAGGAATTCAAACCCAGCTGCAGATTTTTGTCCCGGAATCAAATATGCCCTTTTGAAAGAGTTTACTTCTAAATCCTATTTTGTAATAAAATCTCCAGAAATAAGCTCAGGGTAGACAATGCAGTTTTGTCTCCTGAGTCTGAAAACAGCTAGGGAAAAAAATACAGCTCTAAGACACACAGAGACTTTTCCTGTCCACTTTCCCTACCTTTGAAGGTAGGAAATCTAGAGACACGTTCAGTTAAGCACTTTGCTCACCCACCAAAATAATCACCTGTAGGCCTCTTTGTCTTGCTGATGTAAAACTTCCCCAAATTTGAATATTCTCTCCAAGAAAAAACTGAAAACAAAAACAAAGCCTCTCTGAATTCATAAACGAAAAGTCTCCAGACTCAGAAATCAGTAAAAAAACAAGCTCTGTTCCAAACCTGACCTTTTAATGGTGTCCTTAACTACAAAGGACATGCAATAATACCTTTCAATGACTTTTTCAACTTTTCTCTTGTGATTACAGTCACTCCTGTTCCATCCCTTTTCTCTCCCATTGAGCTCATTTTCCATCAGTTTCACATATTCACTGTTTTTGTGAATGATTGCGCACTGATCTAAATACAGCGTTTCACCCTGCAACTAACTACTCATGTGAGTGACTTTAAGACAATCACATAGAAGACCCTCTTCTAACCCTTGAGTCTTAGTTAAACTTACTGCTGCCTCTCCGCTGTTTGGTGGCTCATCTTTCAAACTATTTACCCATTTCAGCTTTATTATTTGCCATTTACTCAATACGTTAGGTTTCTTCTCTTCATTCCCTGCCCATAGCTGCACCTGCTGCTGCTGGCAACAACCAGGAAGGTCCTGCCTTGTCCCCTTGTCCTTTCCTTCTCTTCCCTTTCCAGGGGAAACAGCATTTTAAATCAAATCACCTCCCAGCTGATGATGGTTCTGTAAGATCTCTTTGCTGGTGACTTCTCTTCACCAAGGTTTTTTTGTTGGTGCTGGTTTTGTTTGGTTTTTAATTATTATTAATACACTTTTGTGTCAGTGGCTTTTCCAATTTCTTTGTCCTCGATCACAAAACAAGTGGTACCAACATACAGAACTGGGGTCAGTGAGTCACAGGGAGAGCCTTCCCTAGTCTGTAGTTTCAGGTCACATCATTGAACACACAGCCAAATTCTACTACTACTTTCCCAATGTGACTTTCTGGAGCAGAAGCTACAGTACCTCTTGAGGTACTTTACAGCTCCATCTATTTTGTCTGAATGGGGAAAAAGTAGGGAGATATCCACAAAATCTCTTTGCTAGGCTGGTTCCATATCATATAGTTAAACCACATCAGTCCAACAGCATCCATTCTGATGTGGCAATCCTCTGGGCTCAAATATATGATGTCACCAGACATCAGTACCTCCCAGTATCAGTACCTCATCAGTATCTCCCAGTACCCTGAGCTGGTGGAAGGGGATGGGGAGCAGGATGTGGCCCTCACCATCCACGAAGAACTGGTTGGTGACCTGCTACGGCACTTGGATGTGCACAAGTCGATGGGGCCGGATGGGATCCACCCAAGGGTACTGAGAGAACTGGCAGAGGAGCTGGCCAAGCCACTCTCCATCATTTATCAGCAGTCCTGGCTATCGGGGGAGGTCCCAGCTGACTGGCGGCTAGCGAATGTGACGCCCATCTACAAGAAGGGCCGGAGGGCTGACCCGGGGAACTACAGGCCTGTCAGTTTGACCTCAGTACCAGGGAAGCTCATGGAGCAGATCCTCTTGGGAGTCATCATGCGGCACTTGAAGGGCAAGCAGGCGATCAGGCCCAGTCAGCATGGGTTTATGGAAGGCAGGTCCTGCTTGACGAACCTGATCTCCTTCTATGACAAAGTGTCGCGCTGGGTGGACGAGGGAAAGGCTGTGGATGTGGTCTACCTTGACTTCAGCAAGGCTTTTGACACCGTCTCCCACAGCATTCTCCTCAAGAAACTGGCTGCTCTTGGCTTGGACTGGCGCACGCTTCGTTGGGTTAGAAACTGGCTGGATAGCCGGGCCCAGAGAGTTGTGGTAAATGGAGTCAAATCCAGTTGGAGGCCAGTCACTAGTGGCGTCCCCCAGGGCTCAGTGCTGGGGCCGGTCCTCTTTAACATCTTCATCAATGATCTGGACGAGGGCATTGAGTGCACCCTCAGTAAGTTTGCAGATGACACCAAGTTAGGTGCGAGTGTCGATCTGCTCGAGGGTAGGAAGGCTCTGCAGGAGGATCTGGATAGGCTGCACCGATGGGCTGGGGTCAACTGCATGAAGTTTAACAAGGCCAAGTGCCGGGTCCTGCACCTGGGGCATAATAACCCCAAGCAGAGCTACAGGCTGGGAGATGAGTGGTTGGAGAGCTGCCAGGCGGAGAAGGACCTGGGAGTGATAGTGGACAGTCGGCTGAATATGAGCCAGCAGTGTGCTCAGGTGGCCAAGAAGGCCAATGGCATCCTGGCTTGTATCAGAAATACTGTGACCAGCAGGGCTAGGGAGGTGATCGTCCCCCTGTACTCGGCTCTGGTGAGGCCGCACCTCGAGTACTGTGTTCAGTTTTGGGCCCCTCGCTACAAGAAGGACATCGAGGTGCTTGAGCGGGTCCAAAGAAGGGCGACGAAGCTGGTGAGGGGCCTGGAGAACAAGTCCTACGAGGAGCGGCTGAAGGAGCTGGGCTTATTCAGCCTGGAGAAGAGGAGGCTCAGGGGCGACCTTATCGCTCTCTACAGATACCTTAAAGGAGGCTGTAGAGAGGTGGGGGTTGGCCTGTTCTCCCACGTGCCTGGTGACAGGACGAGGGGGAATGGGCTAAAGTTGCGCCAGGGGAGTTTTAGGTCAGATGTTAGGAAGAGCTTCTTTACTGAAAGGGTTGTGAGGCATTGGAACAGGCTGCCCAGGGAGGTGGTGGAGTCACCATCCCTGGAAGTCTTCAAAAGACGTTTAGATGTAGAGCTTAGGGATATGGTTTAGTGGGGACTGTTAGTGTTAGGTTAGAGGTTGGACTCGATGATCTTGAGGTCTCTTCCAACCTAGAAATTCTGTGATTCTGTAATTCTGTGATCAGCTGAGCTGTGCGCTCATACCACTGCTGCGTGATAATGTTTGGTAGACATTTATCCTTAAATAAAGAGAAATAAATAATATTCATTCTCACTTGTGTTAAATGCTTCTTCACACTAAGCTGCAGGACGGTACTGTTTGCTCCCATGCAGAAATGTGATTATTGTTATGAGAAAAATCTCAAATAGTCTTCTTCAGACAGGATCTTCTGTGAAGCTATTTTATTCACAATTGCAATGGTGGGTGTCCTGTCAATGAGGAGCACATTTTAGCAAACAAATCATAACCTTTTATTCCCTATTACCCGACACCTGATCACCTCCCCTGTTTCTTCATTGGCTGAGTACTACAGGTTCACAAGCTACTTGACGCTTCTCTATACAATAGATGTACAATTTTTCTTTCTTTTCAACCCTTTAATTTCTCCTTTCTTATGTTTTGAGAACTTGTGATCTTTGTTTTACTGTTCTCACACTGCTCATCCCTTTTCTCAGGCTTCTACCTTATTTTGGAGCAGTGAGGCCCTTCTACTGTCCAGTTATCTACTTAGCACTTCTCCTTATTATGACTACACAGCTACCTTGGAATAAAGAAAAATAACTCTACTGCAAAAACACAACTTTGTTTCTCACATTGTCATGTCAGTGACGTTGTTTTCTGGAAGTGACAACCAACTTCTCTCAACTCCTTTGCAGTCCTGCCATGCGCTCTGCAAATGCAAGAATGGTCTCCAGCATCCTAGCAATTTTTCTTTCACATTGCAGTGATACTCACATAGCAGGATATAGCAATGCTGTAAATACTTGGCTGCACATCTGGAAATTCTCTGAATGGGAAATTTACCCTTAATCTTGAATTTTTGAAGAGGTCTTGTTTAAAGCAGCCATCATCAAGCTCAGAGAAAGAAACTGCCATGAGGATCAAAACCATCAATGGAGATGCTAGGTAACAAGGGTTCCATGCAAAATGCAAGGCGACTTGTCTGATACCACTTTTTTCAGGGTTGCAAGGAGTAACAAATCCTATAATCAGCTCCTAAGGTTGTGCATGACTAAGTCACCTACACTGCATAGGATTTGAACAATTTCATATTTGGCAACTATGCTGCAGTACTACCAACAGCTGCTCAGTCCCAAACCTGTCTCCTCTTTCCTTAACTCCAAGGGTAAAAGCTTCCTGATTTTTATTATTATGGTAATGTTTTCTAAATCCTGTTATTTTAGTCAAGATTTTCAGATCTGCCTTTCAGGACCAGAAGAGCCTGGTGCCTTGCCAAATATAACACCGCATCAATTTTCCCTTGAATGTGAAGAGGTTTTTCCTAAAGCAGAAAGCAATATCCAGCTACTGCTTTTAAATCATGCACAGCACTAAAACATTCAAACTGGATGAGACAACCAACTTCCAAAAGGGCCTGGGCCGAAAATCTTGGAGAAGCATTCATGGGAACATGACAGAGTTCTTAAGAAGTGCATACATTAGAATATAAATGAAAATGCAAAACTGCAATTTTCATCGTTCAGTCTCCTTCCTATCCTCTACATTCTCATTTCCCTTTGCCTGCTCCACATATGGCAACAGCAGGGTTATTGTAAGTGCAATTGGAAAACATCATGCTGGGGATCCACAGACATTTATCATTCATTTGAAAAGACTTCTCAGAGCTCTTGTTCAAATGTGCCAACATTTTATTCTGATTAAGGCAAGATGTAACAGCCTCAACATAAGATTTTTCAGCTATGGAGTAAGAACTACTCAGAACTTAACAGGGATGGCCATTACAAAAGAGAAAACATACTTTGTAAAGAGTATCAAGTTTCTTAACTTTCTGGGTGAGTAGACTTGCCCTTGGACCTGTAAGTCAAGCAAGATACATCTTGCCAAGTGCATCCCAAGCTGTAATGACGAACCTGCAGGATAAATTCTCCTTTCAAAATATACGCGTGACTCAATGGTTTTCAGTGGAAGTTATGCAGGTGTCAGAAGGGACAATATGCAGACCAGCATTTGGATCTTAACTGGCAGTCCTAACGGTTTCAGCTGTAGTAAGTTCAGATTGGTCTGCCCTTGTTGAGTTAGCGTCAGATACAGGGAAAAAGAATTTTTACAGTCATAAAGCAGCTGATTATTTGATCATTGAACATTATCTTATTAGCTGATTATCAGCTGCTTTTCAAAGGACACTGATTATAAAAGAGAGATCAGACTTTTCAAGCATCCAAGTGCATTCACATCCAAAATACTGTACACCTCGTAAATCTTCATCAACACTGATAGAAAGTTTCTTTCCTGAATTCCACTTTATATTTAGGATCTACAGATACTAGAATACCTGAGTGAGAGCAGACTGGTGGCATCCTCAGGACTCCCTGCCCCACATGTTCCCACCTCCAAATCACTTCAGAGCTCTTGGCCAAATACAGTTTTTCCAAAGGGTGGCAGCTGTTAACAAAGAACTGCTAGATAAGGCATTGGGTTGAAAACTCTCATTTCTTTCTTTAGCTGAAGAATTGTTAAGCTGGGAAAGGAAAGGATGTAGTGAGAGTAATAGTTTAAAAATTACTTCAGCTACCCACTGCCATCCACATCACACCACTGGTGACTTCACTTGGGCTCAAATACGCATCAGCTTCCTCGTGTAATCCATCTGATGTACTCTCAAGCTATGAGTTAATGCACAGCAGTGTCAGCTGTTTTGGGTCTTTGGAAATTGGAAACTAAACACAAACTAAACACAAATGGCAAGGAAAATTGTGAAGAAAGAGAAAAGCCTGAGGATTCCATGAACCAGATGGTTTAGACATGAAAATGGATGTAACTGTTGGTAACAGCTTTCAGTGCCTGTACCAACTTCTCATCTGATCAGTGTTTTCAGTAACTGGTAGATTCATTAAGAAATACTTCAAATTCAGGATACTTTAAATTTCAGATTATTTTTTTTTCCTTCAATAGGGCCATAAAATAAACTGGTGAAAGAGCTCAAGCACTTGGGGATCCAGAAGCCTACTGATTTTTTTTTTTTCCCAAATTCTTAAGAGGAACCACACATTTTGGCAGATGCATTCCAAAGAGTCTTTTTATAGCACACGAAAAAAACAAACAAAAAAATCCCACCAAAACAAACACACACACAAACAAAACAAAACAAACAAAAAAAAAACCACACCTTTCCTGTAGCTGCAAGAGGTGACTTGCAGGTCTCCCTTGTTAAGACCATCTTGGAAATAGAACATTTAAGTGCCTTATATGTTACTTTTGTTAATATATGAGTATACAGAGTATGCCATACCATCAATTTGTGAACAGCAGATGAAGCCTTCCGCCAGTCTGAGAATGTAACTTCCAAATCATAGAATCACAGAATATCCTGAGCTGAAGGGCATCCACAAGGATCAGAATCCAACTCCT
Organism: Oxyura jamaicensis; assembly: GCF_011077185.1. NCBI lineage: Eukaryota > Metazoa > Chordata > Aves > Anseriformes > Anatidae > Oxyura > Oxyura jamaicensis. The sequence goes on along the minus strand of NC_048893.1, from coordinate 58,802,923 downwards.
GGCTCCATATAGGACCACCCAAAAATCAGACCCTGTGTCTGAGAGCACAGTCCAAATGCTTCTTGAACTCCAGCAGGCTCAGTGCCGTGACCAGAGCCTTGGGGAGCCTGTCCCACCCAGTGCCCGACCACCCTCTGGGTGCAGACCCTTTCCCTAACCCCCAGCCTGACCCTCCCCTGTCCCAGCTCCATGCTGTTCCCTCAGGTCCTGTCGCTGTCCCCAGAGAGCAGAGCTCAGCGCCTGCCCCTCCGCTCCCCTCGTGAGGGAGCTGCAGGCCGCCATGAGGCCTCCCCTCAGCCTGCTCTGCTCTGGGCTGAGCAAACCAAGGGGCCTCAGCCGCTCCTCCTATGTCTTGCCCTCTAGACCCTTCTCCATCTTTGTTCCCCTCTTTTGCATGCTCTGTAATAGCTTTTTGTCCTTAACGTTGTGATGCCCAAAACTGTACACAGTACTTGAGGTGAGGCTGCACCAGAGCAGAGTAGGGAACATATGGCACTAATGAAAAAACATTAATCAGATTGTTAGAATTTGAGACACTCGTGGATTATTTTCATGCAGAAACAAATGTCGAATTCCAACTTACATATTACTGCCTTGTCTGTGAAATTGTAAGGTTTAAAAGAGGGATTTTTGCATCAGCAAAAGCCACTTTTATTTAGCTATATCTGAATGTCTTGTACATGTTCTTTGTAAGATTTGGGGCTGAAAAGAAAAACAATACTCTTCCAAACATAAAAAGATGGAAATACTATTATACTATTATAGCATCACCATCACTAGCAGGAGTGAATTAGAAATAGTTGAAGTACCTTCAACTTTCAAAGGATTACATATTCCTTCAAGTCAGATAATGAACTTACTTTCTAGAAACTCATGCTTTCTTGAAGTGAAATCACAGTGTGCTAATGTTGTAAGTACTGGCCTCTGACTTCACTGCAGAATCATGCTGGAGAAGAATCTGGGCTATGAAGGAGATGGTTTTAATAGGAACACTTAGGAACAGTCTTCAGCATTTTCAGAGATTAACATTGCCTGATGCCATCTTCATTTTGCAAAACCCAACATTTTTCAGAAGTTTCAGCAACATTCACATGTACAAATTTGGCAGAAAACAACTGTTTATTTATTTTTACACTAGAACTGATTATTACACAAAAGGCTTAAAAAAATTCAAAACAGAATGACCTGTAAATAGTGCTGTTCACAACCATGCAGGTGTTCTGACTCCATCCAAACCTCAACCAGTGCCCATGAGGACTAAGTATTGACCAGTGAACTGGAAATGAATTTAGACTGCTTTGCTACATTAAGTTCCTCAAACAATTTCATACTGCCTTCTGACAATCATAGGTAAACAGAAAAATATCTCAGTTTCCTAATAAAGAAAGGAAGCAACATACCATTGTTTTTATCACGTCAGTGAGCAGCCAGTTGCTTCCTAGTCTTGGCTTTGGCAACGAATGACGTTATGTATGTGTTCACGAACAAAGTACATAGGGTTCTTCCATGGCATCCTCCTACCTGTTTTCATTTCAGTCTGAGCTAGTCTTGTTGCAGCTACTGAACTGTGCACTGGAACCAGGAACTGATTTGGTAGCCAAAGAACACCATAATAAAAGAGCATTACATACCTGTATCTTACCAATGCTATTTCTACGCCATTAAGGCCTACCCTGGTCAACTGCCCGATGATCTCCTTGGCTACAACCATCTTCTACAGTGTTTGAAATGCCCATGTTGTAGCACCAAGTAGTTTTGCTTTTCATTTTTCTAGGGCAAGGTTCCCAAGCCTCACAAACACTGAGCTCCAAACTCCATCTCAGTGCCAGTTTGTTAGCTTAATACAGTCTGATCTGAAAATAAAAACACTCCAACAAATCACGACGTAAGTAAAATCTTCATATGTATTATGTCAGTTACAGTTATGCAATGGCCAAATATTAGTAAATTCATAGCTAATATTAAATTAAAACTCTGGAAAAAACAGCGACAAACAGTTCCATGGCACGTACCATTTTTTTACCATGGGGATAATGCTTACCCTTTGTCCAAAGGGACAGTGGGAACAAGTATAAATATAGAAACTGTCTCCAAACTGCAACTCTAAGCCTATGTTAATGCTCTAAACTGTCACTGACTTTCACTAAAATTATTCAGATCCAAACATAAGCAATGATTTAGGACATCAATTTAAAACAATGCTGGTGACCCTGTACCAGTCAGGCTGGATTGATTTCTGTCCACAAAGCAAACTACAGAGTGGCAATAATTTATCGCTGGTCCTACAAGAGCATATAGTATGCAAATATATAATCTTTAAAGTTATATACACGCATTTCCCCAAATTTAACTGCGGGTGAGTATTTTTCAATGATTTTTAGAACAAATTAAATACCAAGCCCTTTCTGTTTGGATGCTTTGCTTTGTTTTTCCAGCCTGAATAAGTCTATGGATATTGTTGTAGTTATACAAGGCCAATGTTTCACTTCGCAAACATTGAAGATGAAGGAACACTTGAAGCTTCAGCACCAGAAGGAAAACAAGGAAGAGTGCAGAAGGTAGCTCCATTTGGAAGGTTAGAGCTATAACAATTATTGTTCCAGTTTGTTACAAGTAGCTCATAAAGCCTTTTATTCTAAACAGTCCTATTGTTATTGACAATCAAAGGGATTCTGATGTGGGATTACACCTTCAACACCCTAGAGCTGATACAGTTTGTAATCTTGAAGAACAGCAACACAAACCAGTTCCCCATAAGCACTGGAGAGATCAGAATACTTGTACTCTGATGCAAAATGTCATTTCAGTTCATGCAAACCTTTGCCTTCTTCCTTAGAAAAAGGAGTTACTACACTTGCAGTTTGTTCCTGGGATTTTTCTGTTGCTGGAGTATTGATTTCTTGACCTACGTTTTTATTTATTTGTTAGACTGAGTGAGGGTAGGAAGAGAAGAGGAGCACCATAGTAACAGCAGACTAATTAACATTGCTTGTGATGACACTGATGATTTTCCCTGTTTGTCCCCTGTCTCTCCTACACTCTTCTCATTTTGCTGCCTTTTCTTTTTTTTCCAGAGGGTTGTTTGAAGAGCTGTGAAAGTCCATTCTTTTGAGAGAACAACATTGGTGATTTCCTTTAAGTCTTTGCTTCCATAGGAAGCAGATACCTGGCAGATTTGCAAGGGAATGCTAAATCAACTATGGAAGTTCTGCACTGTTGTCTGTTTCTGAGAAAGTCGTAGAAGTTCTTCTCTAATTGCTTTTATAAGAGAGGCTGAAGAGTGACCTGGCTGGAGGTCCTCAGTGGAACTGGTGGTGTAGCAAAGGCCCTGGCCCTGAAGGTTGTTGTGCGGAAGCTGAGCAGGGGGTGCCGAAGGCTGCCTGGCTGAAGTCCTCGGCATCTGGAATACTGGTGAGGAGGAATATTCTTGGTGTCCATGCATATGCGTCTGGAAAAAGGCAGAAATCATTATTATACTTTCAGAATAAATATGATAATCCCAGAAAAGATAAGAAAGCAAAAAGGCAAAGAACAGAGGGAAAGCAGCATGGAGATGCTTCTGTCTGCTGCCACTGTTCTTTTGTTGTATGAATGAGTGATTCTTCTTATGGAGCACAAACAACAAGCATACACAAATTTGCTGGACTGCCTCAAATTCAGGGATTTTTAAAATCTCTTTGAACATCCATTAAAAAGTCTGACTCCCTTCTATGTCTGTTACGTTTAGAAACTGAAATGGAAGGAGTTGGGGAAAAACATAGAACTGGAAGTCAACGAGTTGGCTTCTCTTTCCTTGCCTTTCCATCAACTTCCTAGAAGACAATCGGCAAATCACCATCTTCCTGGTTGTAATTTCTTTGTACCATCTATAAAATAGGGATGCTTCTACTTTCACCTTCCCATTCTCTGTCTGGCTTGCCTGTCCAGACTGTACACTTTTAAGGACCATGTAAGTGACCTGTGCCCAGGAAAACACGGTCAACAGGAGAAGCAACAAAAGGCAGAAGTGGTTCTAGTCAGAAAAAACTGGATTTTTCTACACTCAGCGCAGTTCTACAGATCTGAGAAATACCTTCCCCGTTTAGGGACAACCATTGTTTAATGGAAGAAAGGGGTTAATTCTGTTTTTGTTCAGTAACATTCTTTAATGAAACATGAGAGAAACACAACAGAATACTAAGTTTATGGGCTTGTCTATCTGGAAAAAAATCTGCTTCCACTAAAATAAATCATAAATTTACAGTACACTAGGTTACTGCACAAACTCCCAGTATGGACACAAACCAGGCACATTTTGAAAAACCTGAATTCCAGCTGATATCCCTAAAGCAATTGTTTCCTCTTGCTGAGTATCTGTGAAGGCTGAGAGGCAGCCAGATGAAAACACTGGACACCAAGGACTGGAAGCTGCTTGAACATGCCTTAATGAACCTACGACTCAGAGGAAAGCAGCACAATCCCCTTCCAACAAGGAGCATCCAGCTGCAGCATGTTCAGATCACAGTTATCACAATTTAGTGAGCAGTAACCTCTGCAGATAAGCCCGAAGTAGCAGCAGAGAGAGCTAACTGGGGAGTGAAGAAAAGACAGCAAGGTCAGCTAGAAGAGGATTTGGGGATGAGGGGGAGGGGAGTGAAGGGATTACAAAGCTGAGACTGGAAGGATATGGGGGACCTAGAGATACTGTAGCAGCAGTGTACAGGGAACACAAAAATGCACGGGAGTATGTTGCCTAACATCTCTCATAATACAAATGAATAAAATCCAAGCCATTTGGCTTAGGATTGAACTAATAATAGATTCTGACTCAGTTGCATAGCTCATGCAGCCCTGATCAATTGCACGGTTAATTTGGGAAGAGAGATTAAGAAGAAAAGAAGCTTTAGTGGGAGAATGATAGGTAAAGAAGATATTCCAAGTAACATCCTGTCTTTCTTCTTATAAAAGGAAGGAGATTTTAGTATTAGAAAGGAATGAATTGGTCTCTTGATTGTTCAAAATTACAGCATTTGGCAGTGAAACCTGAAACTAATTCATAAGTGGAGTCTAGTTAGCAAACCTGACAAGCATCTCTGGGTTTATAGAAAAGAGATGACATCAAAAATATTAAAAACAACCGTTCCTTGACACGACTCTTAACAAAACTAAACTACATTCAGGTTACTTTCACATTAAAATACACTACATGATTCGGCTCCTACCTCATACTGTATTGAGTGAGCACCGTAAGAATAGCTTCTTAGCAGACATTAGGAAGAATACCTGCTGAGGACAGCGGCTGTTTTATAACATAAACGCTATAGAAATTTTCTTAAATAGCTCCCAAAACCAGAAGTATCTATTTTTGTAATTTCATATATAACATCATAATTAAACAGGTTGAGAACTTTCAAAAACAGACATTACTTTGGAAACCTAACCTATATTATAGGAAAGCTAGAAGAAATTTTGTCATATTTTTAAACATTTCTTTGGGAATAGAAACATAGGTTCATGTACTATGTAACACTATATATGTAAAAATATTTAGTTTTATATAGCATCCATAAATTATATTTTTATATTAAAACTTACATACAATTTACAGTAGTACAAAATAATAGACAAAAATATCTTTGAGTCTTCTTTTAGCTAACTTCTTAAGGATTGAAGATTTATGAGATCACATTGTGCATTTGTTCATCTCCACATAATAACAGTTGAACTGTGCCAATTTCAATGGAATTCCATGTATAAATACATACAAGCACATACATGTAAATATGTATAAATAAGTATATATTACAGATTTTACAAAAATAAGTTGCCAATTAGATGTGACTAGATTTTTGCTATCTGCTGCTCCAATGACCAATTGTTCCATATTGTATTTCCTATTAGCTAAGGAAATACTCAAATCATCTTTGCTGCCTGGCCCTTCTGGATGGGAGAATGAAGGTGAATTGATGGTAACCTGCACACTGATTTTGGGTCAGGTGGCATAAGTGAGAGGTCATATTCCAATGGGAAATCAAGTGTTGACAGCAAAATAACAAGTGAGAATACTGTGAGGAAAAAGGCCATGGCAGGAACACGAGTGCAGATCTCTTTTGAGTTCATGGCAGAAAGAGCTCTCCAGATCTACCCTTCCTAAATGTAGAGGCTTATGTTTTTGCTCAGAATGAAGAAACAGGAAGGCTGTTTGCTAAGAATGTTCTGCCAGGTTGAACACTGTACCTTAAGGAACGTGTCTATCATTAAGTAAATTCTCCTTTCCAAAGGAGAAAGAAATTTAGAGCTCTGTCCAAATGAAACTCTGAAGGTAATTATTTAAGTATAGAAAGCTACACGTTAAGGGCTTATCTAACAAACATGAACTGCTTTAAGTATGCAAAAAGGCCGAGATCTTCCTTCTTCTCTCATGGAAGAAAACAAAAATTGTGATTATAAGAAGGGAGGAAAAGAAGGAGCACAAAGGTGTTGCTCTCAGGATTACTACAGTAAAGCTGTTGCAGGTCAGTCTGCTTCAAGATGCAAGTACACCAAACACTGACTGGTAGCAGGCAATTGGAGCTTTCTTGGAAATGCCACACAGTATCTTCAACCTCACCACACATCTGGTTGAATCAGAAACATCAGCTTCTAGAAGCAGCACTGCCAAGAACATGGAATCATGATGGCTGCCTAGGAAACGATGATAAACTAATACATATTAATATACCACATCCTGCTGACTGAGGTAGGAAAATAATTTGTTTAGGAACACCTCTACTGTTATGTGCAAGTATGTGCCTTATTCCATGGGCCTGACTCCTGCTGTTGTGCACTGATATAGAAGACAAAAGAACTATAATAATACAAGTAGAAGGGTAGTCTGGGACAATTTAATTCAATGTTTTCTACTTAAAATGATCGCAAAATACAAAGGCATATTTCAAAGAAGGAAATGGAAAGCAGTATCCACCTCTGCTGGTGCTGAGAAGCAGAACTGGGTGAACTGCAATTAATGAATGAAGGCCTCAAGTGAAGAAAATAAAAGGGTTAGGGTAAAGTGAGAGAAAGCAGTTAGAGAGAAGCGAATGTGAAAGAATAGCAAGCAAAAGTTAGAAGAGCTAACGAGGGTTCGAAGAGCAAAGCAAAGAATGTCAGAGAAGCAACTGAAAGTATTCCAGGGGGAAAAAGGTTCCAAACAGTAATGCAGGAAAAAAAAATACCCGAACATATCACTACTTTGGAAACTATGCAAATGTGTAACACAGTACTCACTGCATCTCGCCTAGCATATTCATCCTCTCCACGGTACTGGGGCCACCCTGGCCCCCCCGGCTGGCCATGCCCTGCTCTGCCTGAGGGGATCTCCACTTGTTGACCTCCGATCCTGCTAGCAATTCCCACCTGAGTGAGGTGCTGTATCTGAGAACCTTAAAAGCAAATATTGTTTTTTCATCTTTATACACAGTCAAGTTTGCAGGGCAGACAAATGACAACATAAAACCTTGTTGGAAGCAGGAGACAAGAAGAAAGTGGAGCTCTGTTTGTGTAATTAAAAAAAAAATCAGCAGAAAGAAAGCTATCAGTATAGAATAAAGAAGGAAAAGTTGTGTGCATTTTGTGCAGTTCATTTGAGTGTGATGCTTTTCATTGTCACTGCACTGAAGGAAGAGGTTAAGATAAGTGCATCTCAGGCATGGACTGCACTGCATTCCAAAACCATGCCAGACCTTTTCAAACAACACTTACTGAAAGCCCTGGCAATGTTTTAATGTAAATTACTTAGCAGCAAAGAGAAGATATTTGCTACCATAATAAACCACATTTGCATCACACTGGCAAGACCCTAACTCTAGGCTACTTTCTAGTCCATCTCTCACAAGAATAAAATACACGACTATGTAAAAGTGTAGTTCTTGCAGCTTTGCTTTATGGTTAAATATTAAACGATGCTGTCATTGACTAAGGAGAAGGTCAGAACACACTGTATCTCCTTTCAGCCTGAAAGCTAACCTCCTCCTTTCTAACTCCCCTCCACCCCCCACTGCTTTCAAACACATACAAGGAGAGCCACCACCATTAATTGTAAGAGACATGGAACAACATGCCAGCTTTCTTTTTTCCTGAATTTCCTCCCACAGGGAAACTAAATTTATTTTATAAATACAACAGAAATGAAACATTTAATAAACCCACAGATACGTAACAGATAACTAACTCTGCGTGTGTGCATGCATGTACAAAAAGGGAGGAAAAGACAAAACCACTGATTTATGTGATGTACAGTTAATTCACTTTTGTATTTTCCCCTCAAAAAACAACCATTAATTGAGAAGCCTGGTATTTATACATACATATGCTGAAGGACAGTAACCACCTGAATTCCCTCAAACTTTAAAGCAAAAAATGCACGAACATTAGAGAATAGTGTGAATCAGAGAATTAAATCATCATCATTAAACTGTAACAGTCACTACAGTTCTGCCATTCTCATGCATTTAACAGTTAAAGGAGAGGAGAGCAACTATCAAAATTAGGACTCACGAGTGCATGATCGTATTTTTAGTCTTTTTCAAATCCCCAAGAAGAAAATATTTGTCTGGGAAAAAAAATAACTGTGGCATTTGTATGGTAATAGAACATTTTATTCTTAGAATCAGTGTTTGCTGCTTAATTGCAATATGATGTTAGAATTTTACTCATGATAGCATTGATAAGCACTATGGAAATTATCTCACTATCGAATTAGTGAAGATGATTTTGTATGGGACAGCAGCAGTAGATATCTTCAGAAACCAGAAGACCCTGCTTTTATGCATACATTTCTATGAAGAACAGTGAGAAACAAAGAAGCAGCAAAGTACTGAATTATTAATTTTTGGTAGGCTTATTTGTATCCATTATATAATTTGGCACCAAGGAAATTACCAATGCTTGTAAGACACTAAAAAAGTGGCAAAGCACTGCCTTTTTCTGCAAGGTCCTACATATGTAAAGTTAATCTATGTTTGTGACTTTTTCTTTTTTTTTTTTTTTTCTTTTCTTGGTGGTGAAGACAAGGGCCACATTTCAAGTATAGTACCTGAAGATGAGTTATGTCTTAATGGTGATCTCAGGGTAAGAATAGATATGAAGGATTTGCTATTTTAGTGTATGTTCAACTTAAGTGTACCTGCAGTGCTTCCAACTGGTCGTGGTCGTGCCACTGACGGCATTTCCTCTGAGTATATTCCTCTGGAGGAATAATGAGCCTCAGGTGGCTGCTGGTCTGGGTGTATCAGCTCCGCAGGTTGAAGAAAACCTGGACCAAAGTTCTGCCTGAGGAAAAGAAAGGACCCAAGATTACAAAAGGTAAACTGCTTGATTAAAAACAGTTGTGGCAAGTATACCTCATACAACACCTATTTGTGATGACTTTGAAGTAACTTTTTTTTTTCCTTCTTCATGTCCTGCATCACAGATGAAAATGAGTTAGAAACTCTACCAAAAATTTCATGCAAGTGTTTTTCACATGTTGTGGCCTCCTCAATGCAGAGGAAAAAGCTGGCCTTGTTTACTCCTTAGAGAAAAATGTATCTTCAGGGAAAATAAAACAAAACAAAACAAAACAAACAACCCAACACAGAAAAATGAGGCCAGTAGTGATGAAGCCGCTTACTGTAGCAACATATCTGAATCTTACTCAAGAGTGGCTGGGCATAAAATTTATGTCTAAATCAAACTGTATTACATATGTATTTCATGAACAATTATTATTTCACAAGTTTTCTGAACATTTTTGAGAAAACTTCCAAAATCTTGCTTTCTAAGATTCAAACTACAGAGACCTGTCATTGGCACGTATGAAGAGAGATGCAACATACACTAAAATTAATGTTTTCTATAATTCATACTGGTGCTCATAGTCATTGCTGTTATATATTTAATGAGAGGAATTAACAACAGAACCTGTTGTCAATCTGTCTTCATTAATTGTGCCCAGGTAATGGGACTTTGAAAAGAAACCCTACAATTCCTTCACAGAACAAGAACAGAGAAGGAGATGTAAATGCTGCTTTCCCTGTGCTTCCTATTAGCATACCCTTAACCTTGACATGGAGAAGGTATGTTTTAAAAGAATGACGGCTGCTGAGTTTTCAAGGAGTATTCATTCCTTTCATTATGAGGGAGGTGTGAGCACCTAAACTTCAGGTGCTTAGCTACAAGGCTAATCTCTCTTAAACTGCACGTATGATTTAAGGAAAGGGACATACTCCTCAACAGGCATTACAAATATTCAAAGCAAGAGGTTAGGTTCACTAAATCATTTTCTGCAGAAGCCCGTCTCTCATGGCTGATTATTAAAGAAACAAAGTGAGACAAACACACTAAGTCAAGCACATGAGGTTACGCTAAGCGAGGACAGGGGCCTAATTTTATATTCCTTTTACCACAGTAGCACCTAAACTATTCTAGGCTATGGACTGCTACCTAGTCCATTCTTCAACACCTCCATTTTGCCTTTTTTTTTTTTTTTTTTTTTTTAAACAGGAAAATTCCATGACTGCATCTAGTACAACCTATTTTTGATTTGTGCTTTATTTGGAAAACTGTACACTTTTGTATGAAGATCAGATAACAAAGAAGGCTGAAATAAAAATAAATAGCCTAATAAAGCCAAATAAGAGGGTAATAAACTAAAACAAGTAATTGTAAAATAAAGCTTTAACTACCTCGCATGTAGTATTAAATGAAGGACATGTAAGGGGTTCAAGGTGCAGAAATCATATTGTGGAACCGCCGGAATCTCCCCACCTCCCTTGCATACATTCCCAACTGTCCACTCAGTGGATCCAGAAGAAACAATATTCAGCCAGACTTGTGAGCTCGTTAAAATAAATGCCTGAATGGGTAGGTAATGTTTAACAGTGTCACTTCTGTTATTTTAATCACTGCAACCAGCAAAGGATGTGATCATCTGGCACTTAATGTCTATAATGCAGAGTTGGAATCTTGATAAATTATTACAATTTTTGATGTCTTTAAAGAAAATACCTTCTCAGCATTACTGCAGATGTGTTATTTTTGTCCCAGTTTTTCTGAGAGTACAGGACCCTATCCTTTCTTGCTGATGGGTTTGTAGCTGAAAGGTGTAAGTTTAATAACCCACTACCTTTTCTTCTTAATCTTTTTAATAGATAGATACAGCTACTCTTTAAAGTCAAGCAGAGATCAGCAGAAGAATACAAAATGGGATACATCTCTGAATCTGTATCATACAGGCTTTTTAGTGCTACTTCCTATTACCAGACTGAGACCGAGCCTTCAATTTATCTTTGCATATTAAAAAAAAAAAAAAAAAAAGGTTTAATCTCCAGTTATTAAATTAACTGTGGAGAAACTGCCCCCCAAATCAATTTTACACCATCAGGCCACTATAGCTAGGCATCTCTGTTGCATTATGTGATATTTTTCTGGTAAAAACAAAAAAAAAAAAACCTGTTCATTGTGCCTTTATGTTTAGACAGCTGATATGTGACCTAGGTCTTTCACATTTAAATTTTTTTACCCAAGTTGGTTCCAGCCCATTAAAGATGCTGACTGCATTTGTACAGAGAAGGGAACAGTAGGTTACCCAACCATTATTCCATGCATTGGGTATTTAAGCCAATGGACTATGACATTGATATATGCCTCTTAATCATACTGACCTCAGGTCATTTTTAGTTCCTCTAGTTAGTCACTGTTTCTATCAATTTACTTATCATCATTTTCTGAATTTAAGCATAAACCCCTATTCTACAACCATGAGAAGAACTCTTTCCATGTTTTTCATGTTTCCATGTTTTCTATGTTGGGGCATTCCCAGGTAGTTGGGGCAATCCCAGGTCTTTATACAGACTGGGCTAAGAAGAACTTGAGAGCAGCCCTGCAGAGAAGACTTAGGGGTCCAGATGGACGAGAAACTGGACATGAGCCAGCAGTGTGCGCTTACAGCCCGGAAAGCCAACTATGTACTGGGCTGCATTAAAAAAGGGGTGGCCAGCAGGGAGAGGGAGGTGGTTGTCCCCCTCTGCTCTGCTCTTGTGAGACCCCACCTGGAATACTACATGCAGGCCTGGGGCCTCCAGCACAAGAAGGATGTGGAGCTCTTGGAACGGGTCCAGAGGAGGGCCACTAAGATGATCAGTGGGCTGGAGCACCTCTCCTATGCAGAAAGGTTGAGGGAACTGGGCTTATTTAGCTTGGAGAAGAGAAGGCTCCGGGGAGACCTCATTGCAGCCTTCCAGTACTTGAAAGGAGTGTATAAACAGGAGGGGCAACACCTGTTTACATGTGTTGATAGTGATAGGACAAGGGGGAATGGTTTTAAACTAGCCCTGGGGAAATTTAGGCTAGAAATTACGTGAAAGTTTTTCACTCAGACGGTGGTGAGGCATTGGAACAGGCTACTCAGAAAGGTTGTGGATGCCCCATCCCTGGAGGCATTCAAGATCAGGCTTGATGCGACTCTGGGCAGCCTGCTCTAATGGTTGGCAACCCTGCCCAGAGCAGGGGGGGTTGAAGCTAGATGATCTTTAAGGTCCTTTACAACCCAGACCTTTCTATCATTCTACTGACCAAGCTTTGGGAAATCTTTTATTTTAATGAAAATTTTAAGGAATTCTTCCTGTTAAGGTCAATGAGCTTATAGACTGTTAACTTAATCTGCTGACACTGGCAGAGCCTGTGTTTGAACTATCTAAATAATGATGTCATTAGTTTGTAACTTACAGAAGTCCAGAGTGCCTACACCAAGGGCTGACAAACATTTGAACAAAAAATATGTTGCAAAGACACCAGCTTGCTCAGGTGTTTTAACATGGGTTACAGCACTTCCACAACTAAATTATCATGTTTTCCCTGAATCTGTATCAGGCAGACAAAGAGAAAATCCCCAGCAATAAACAGCTGGTTATGCTTTGTGTTGGCAGTCACAAAATTCATAATCCTCAAGGTTACCTAAATTAAAAAAAAATGCACTGCATGTCATACTTTATGCCATTTCACATATGCTCCACTCACATTGAAACTGTCAGCTCTGGCCAAGACCTAGGTGAGAAAATGCGCTTAGAGATTCCACCTTTTCTAGTTGATCCTTTCAAAACAGGGTTGCAGAATGAAGGATAAAGGAAAGTTCTTTGTATTCATTTTGAAGCTAAAGTATGCCAAGTGGAACACCTTTTTACCACCTTGGCTGCAGCAGCTTGAAGAATCTGAGACAAGTGTGACCCCAGTAGGTAACCATGACTCAAGAGTCTAACTTCATGTGTAGCTAGCACATCGGTACCAAACGTGGAATTAACTGTGGCTTGGACAACTGTTTCTTCTCTTTATGCAGTTCTACCACACCACGGCCAGGAGAAGATGGAAAATCTGTTCTTCCCCCCTTATTTTATAGCAATAGGCCTACAAGGCATGCTTTTGCTGTGAGGGTCACCATGCTCTGAAATTTGTTAACTCGGTTAAAAATAGAACAAATCTGTTAGTCATCTGCAAGCTTTTGCAACTGAATGCTCTGCCCTGAGGCTACAGAAACAAGATGAAAGCGAGAGTAATGGGAGATGTACACGCATTGGAATAACTGTTTCAGGCTCTCTAAAAGCTGAAACTCAATGGTTTACTCAGTATTTAGAAGGACACCTTTACAGCCAAGGGGCTAGGAAACACATTTCTTTTTAATGAAGGGTTGGATTCCACACAGCATGCATGTGTTGTTCACACCACATAAATAAATTACAGGGTTGAATCTGGACTCCTGTTACTTCTCATTTATATGGTACTTTGCATAATAATATAACTGTGTTAGTAAGAACTCTGTAGGAATTGAAAAGAAAATAATAAATGATAATTCCATGAGTGAAAAGCTACCTTGGTAGGAGACCTGGTGCTGCTGGCGGAGTCATTCCAAATTCCACATATCTCTGTCAGAAGAATGAAAACAAATGAATTAAAATCAAAATGTGTACCCTGGGAAGTCCACTGTCAGCCTTTTAAGTGATGAATTGCAGAGATCACTAGGCCTTTATGTGTGATTGGACTGCAACCCTAACAGCTTGGTTTTACAAACCCTGTGGCATAAGAAGGCCTGGGAAGCACTGTTACAGTAGGACAGCAGTCTCTTCTGTCTTTACGTACCTTAAAGACCTCTCAAAAATACTTTTTCTCATTTGCAGATCAAGCAGTGCTCCAATGTCTATTTAGCTTAAAACTTTCAGCAAGCTACGCTTTGCATTTGCAAACCTTTTTAAAACTCCAACCAGCATCAGACTGCAACAGAGATACCACAGGGCTCAAACTCAAGAGTCCGGTGGGGTTTTGAAACTCAATTGTTGTGGAACTCAAGATGACCTGAAATATTACCTGTGTGTGTCTCAGTGCTCCATAAAATGCAAAGTACTACACATAGAAATACTGCTTCCCTATCCCTCTCATTCTGAAAGCGCTTGGATGTCTTGCTGGAAAACGTGATCTAAGAACAATACAATCTTTTTCATTGTCAAAATACATACTAGCACGTGTATTAAAAAAAAATATATATTGGACATAACAAAGTTGATCTGTTTAAGATCAACTGAGAAGAACAGAAAAACTATCCTAGATAAGAATTCCTATTTTCTGGGATAGGAAAAGGGAAAAAGAATACAAAAGATCACCATATTGCAATGGCCATTTCAAAACTCTCCCAGTTCCAGAAACTATTCCAGGTCTGTGGTAAGCCGTGACAGAAAGGGCAAAACAACAGTGATCACAGCTCAACTGGTGCTAACTGCCTGCCCAGAAAAGCCTTTCACATTGCATCACTCACATTAAATGGGATGTTTACTGCCCGAGTTGGACCATAAGGTGATCCCCATTGGGTGCAACTGGTTCCCCTCCCTGCTCGAGCAGGAGTGTTGTTTACCGGCTGTCCTGCAGAGACCCCAGGTGGTGTGACGGCTGTGGAATTGGCCGCTTGGCTGCTGGGAGCCACCAGGGCAAAGGCGTCATCCAGCAATGAGTGCATGGTCTGCCGAGCCTCTTCTATGGATGGCTGTGGTGGGACGTACTGGGAAACTGGGTGGGAAGGCAAGCCGGGGAACTTCCCCAGATCTGCTGAAGATGATGTCTGAGGATCAGGAGGCAAATCTGGATCAGACTGGAGAAAACAGAAAGAAGGTGAAGGGCAGGCAGACAGGAGATCTGATCAGCCAGCTTCCAAGCCCCTGCAGGCCTTAAGTCTGACCAACATTCCTTTTGTCAGACCCAGAACGAGATAAAATGCACAAGTGCCAGCACTGAACAAAATCTGTCCCTTACCCTCCCTGCTTCTGCAAATACAGACACAACACCAGCTGTTCAAATGCTTCATTCATTTATGAAATACTCTGACCTTAGGTGAACAGAAATGCTCTGCACAGTAGTTACTTGGGTGTAACAGAATTCATGCAGTTTGCAAGCATGTTTGGGAAGTCACACAGTGAGAATTTACTCCACCCAGAAAAAAGACAATCAGCTCCGTCTATATCTCTGAATTCTCTGCAGTTTTTGCAGTTCCAACAAATTAACTCAGTCTTTAGCTTACAACTGACCACATCAGCAGTAATATTAAACAGTTATTGCCCTCTAGAAAAACACACAAAGGGAGCTGTTAAGCAGCTAAGTGGTTAGCTGTATGCAACTTGAACTTGGGTGCATCACCTGAACAGGATTCACATAAGTGCTTCTTAGCAGCAATACCTGAGGCATGCATTGCAATTACTACCTGGGATCTTACCACATGGGCTTGTTGTTTATCAGTAACAGGAAATTAAACAAGCTTTGCAGCAGCAGACCTATTATCAAAGCTCACTCTTGCCACTGCATGCCGACTGCAGAATCAGTCATAAAGATGCAAAAGCCTCTGCTTCATCAGGAGCTTAGTATTCTGAGTAGTTCGCGAAAGATGCCAAAGGGGCTGAGCTTACTGTGTGACAAGTCTTAATTAAATAGCTTCAGATGATAATTCATTCCGCTGCAGCCTGGCATTAAAATCATCACACTCTTGTTTGAATACAGAGGAAAACCACAGAAATCAACATTGTAGCCACTTGACTGCATATGCAGCTAATGGTGAAATTCTTAAAATTAAACTATCTTTCAAGATGAACACTGTCCAGGGGTTCTTAATATTGGCATTAGCCTTAATGAAATCTGCTTAGAAGTGGTTAAAGATGCCTAAATACAGTTTATGAGATGATTGAAAAGAAGCGTTCTCCATGTCTGCCTTTTAAAACAGGAAACAAAATTAATTTTCATGACATTGTACTGGAATTGTTTTAAGTTACTGCAGTACAAAGACATGTTACTCTTTCATTAATAATTAATTCACATATTTTAAATGCGATAAAATTTCTCATGAAAAGAACCAAGTCTTTCACTTTGTGAGAGCTAAGGATAAAATTTTCAGTAACACATGAATACATAACATCTAGCAAATTGTACTAGAGTGAAGCCATGTTCAACTTACTGTGGAACATACCAAACACACTTTCATGTTCATAATAGCAGCATTAACGAAAACAAGGTTTTAGTTCTTGGCTTCTTCGATATCAAGGAATACTTGGCAGAATTTCACTACCTCGTACTGACAGATTGCCAATTGATTCACTTTGATTTACATGTTAATTACACACATCTGAAATTAGCCACACAGACCATAGACAGAGGGCTAAAAACCTTCCCCTATCACAGATGTCATTACAATGATCAGAACTCTCCTGTCATTCAAGAGACATACATACAATATATGCAGAGTTATTGACTCCTGGAGGTCGTTTGTATGTCCCATCACTATCAGTTGTGATTAACCTGTCCTTTTCCGCATCAATGGGACTACCGTTTATCTGATGTCGCCGGCGCTGCTTGGGAGAACGTTTTGCACGAGAGCTTAATATGAAGAAAACAAAGAGGCAAAGAGAGAGAAAAAACAAAACAAAAACAAACAAACAAAAAAAAAACAAACAAGACAAAAGTAATCACATTTCTTTTTGTACTTTCTTCTCATCCTACTCAAGGTTGAACTTCTCTGCCCATTTGTGTCTTATGTCTCTCTTCCTTTTCCCAGCTTTTAATCCCAGTCCCATTAGCTAGTCCCAAATCTCTTTTCCCAAGCTTCTCCTAATACCACTATCACTGCCATAGTATCTGCCTTCCAAACTTCCCCACTCCTCACTCAAACTCTCTCCAGGGTCACCTCCTTTCCACATCTATCTTCTGAGCCTCCCCAGCTGCCTCCCCACACCTCCCAGACCACTCTCTTATGTATTTGCAGCAGCAGAATAGACTATTACCACCAGGGTCTTATGATTGGTGTGTTGTGGTTAACTCTACCATAGCAAACCAGCTGAAGAACACACACAGCTGGGAAAAAAACTACTTTCCTTCAGAGTAGAAGCAGTCACAGGGTACCAGCACTCTGGAAACAAAGTTCCACTATCCATAAGCCTTTAAACAGAGCCCAGAGAAGACCTCCTCTGGAAATAAGAGCCCAGGAAGGTAGGTCTGTGAGGCTAACAAACACACCTCATTTTCTAGAAGGAATATGTTTAAGGTAATCTCTGCTTGTTAGTTTGTCCTTAGAATTCTGAATCTTCATGCTCTGTAAGTTGTTCGAGGCTTTCCTGATTTTGCATCTTTTTGCCCTCTTAATGAAAATGATATTACTTGCAACTTATATTATTTCTTTTTAAGTGCTTATATTACAATTTTGATCCATCTACACCACATGAGAATAAGGCAAACAAATTGCAGAGCAAATACTAAACTGTTTTAAGATAGTCTTCATATATTTGTGTTTATTTTTTGAGAATTCACTCATGAAAACTTGTAAAAGAAATCTGAAAACAAAATATACTGACATATGCTGAAACAAAAATGTCCCAATCTTTTCACCAACCCAAATTCAGCTGAAGATCGAAATGATCTTAAGCTCTGAAAGTTGAGAAGTACAGGTCTGATGTACTTCGAACTCTGAACCTAAAAGAAAATTGTACTTTCCTGTCGTCTTTGAAATCCCTACCTCTTCCTGGGTTCTATGAAGACAGTAGGCACGCTGCCTCCAGGGTCCAAGATCTTGTCAATCTGCATCTGTGCCTTGCGATATATTCTGTGTTGTTCTTTGGAGTCAACCACCACCACATCATCCACCACTGGAAATTCATAGTGCCCTTTGCGCTTGGCGCGAAGACGAATCTTATTGCGGTGATGCTCAATCTCAGATTTATGCCTTAGGGCTGTCTGTATCTAAAAGGAGGAGGAAAATAAATCAATTGCATTTTTATGTGTGGTTTTTGCAAGCAGAGCTTTTTGCTGCTTTTCTGTAAACCTCTCCTTCTCACCTCACTGTCTAACCCTGTCACCCTCAAAATCTCTGACAGTTTAAAATAAACCACACAAACTGTAAACACATTTTTTCTTAGTTGTTTCCCCAGGTATATATACACTATTATACATAATGTGACTGCTGGCCCAGCATGTTCAATTAGAGACAGGTGGCAATTTCTTAATAAATGGCAAAAGAAACACAAAGAGGTTGTGCCATTTGCTAGAATTGACACCACTCCAAGAAAATAAGATTAATCAATACAAACTACATTTGCTTATCAGAGATATTTGATCAATACTGTTCAAGTCTGTCAACCATTCCCTTTAATGACATTCATCATGCAAGGAGCAAGAATTTAAAGAGCTAGCTGACCTCTCTGTAGAGCATGAGAAGTTGCCGCTAACTATACAGAAATGTAGCAGCAACACTTTAGCCCAGGTGCCTAGCTGGATGTGCTGTTCTCAGCTCTATGGTGACTTTCAGGATAAGCTTTTATGCCTCTCCCACCTTTTTTCAAATTCCCTGGAGTGCATCTCATCATCTGAGGAAAGCCATCATAGCACCACACTTGTACGTCCTGGCCCAACACTCACTGAAATCGTTATCATTAATGGAAAAGACCTGGGCAGCAGATCAGGCCACAACTGCTCTGTGCTGATTTATTTGGGAACACATCATCAGCAGTAAATTAAAAACCAAATAAACTAATTTTTGTGGCTTCTCCAATGAAAATCCCCAGCAGACAAAACAGGGACACAAGCCAGACTTATTCTTTACATTTTGTTAGAATTAGTCTTCTGCCAATATAATCAAACTTCTATTTCGTGGACCCTTTTTGTCTATGCATACTACATATATACATTTACCTCTCTTCTGTAAGGTCCTGAGAAACACGGTACTTTAACACAATTAAGTTAAAGCTTTCATCAGTCTTCTACTTTGAATTATGGGAAGATGCCATCTGGCACCCCATACAAAAACCAGGACCCACACATACAGAGTAACGTCAGGCGGTATATGACGTGGTTTTACAGCCCATTACTAATGTCCCAGGCATGTTTTTATTCTGTTTACAGTAACCCGAGCCTCAGAAAAGGCAGGAAGTTTCTGCATGTTCATTGGCTAATAAACACATCTTAAGTTGGAAACAATTAATGTGCTGCAAATTCACACCCTAGGAAGTCCTGAAATAACTTGTTCGTGTAACGCACAACCTGAGTTGCTGAAAAGCCAAAAGAGTGGTGCAGAACGAAACCCAAGGTGGGCTAGGCGTTCCAACTCTTACGCTACTCTCACAAATCATGCCCTGCTGGCTAGGAAAAGAATGATAACACAAGGTATGCAGCCAATTTGGCTCCTTTCTTAGTGTTTAAATTTTGGCTTAGGCAATGCTTAAAACAGATAAGGTTATCTCTATGTATGGAAACAAGATTATTCCTGTAACTTGCTAAAATTCCACTCCCTCGGAAATAATGAGGAAGTCCTGACAACAGGAAAGAAACTGGACCCTTTTCACTTCCCACATTGCTGGGCACGAATGTCTTCCACAGACATTCAAAGCACTTAACAGGTACCTCTTTATTAATTTTGTTGGTCTCTGCTACTCGATCAGAAAGCACAGAATTCTGAATTGGAGGTGCTGCCATCGGCTGCATAGCGATCAGCTGGATCTTGCTTGGGACCCGTCTGCTTGCATCTGAGGAACGTGACATCCTATCCACATGTTCAAAGATCGAGGCTGAGGAGTGCTGCTCATTTCCACTGCTGGTCTGAGGAGGTCCTGGATCACCAGAACAAATACAGAGTAAAGTGGTGCTGCTAGGGTTATCTCAGTCAAATGTCAAGCTCTACAGATTCTATACTATGAGACTTTGAGGTATTTCACATCTGTGGTTAATTAGTCCTTTAGGTCTTCCAGCTGATTCACATTTAGCATACAACTAGTTGGCCCAGTAGTTTGTAATGCATAAACATTTTCCCACTACACTTCCAGAAGGTGAGCTGTCATTCTTTATTTCTGTAAATCAAGCTCTTGGCATTTGCAAATCCTCAAAGTCTCAATTCACTTTGGTCCATAAAAGGCTGCAAGTACATACTGCTAATGGTTCCTCTTATCAGTACTTACGGAGATGCAAATTCCTCTATGGAGTTTAAAAGAGCAGTAAGAGATGTCACATGGCAAATGCAGTTAGTAAGTGATAGAAGGACCAATATATCAACTAAACAAAAAAGACTTAAAACATGACACAAAGCACAAAGAATTTTACAGATATTATACTGATTAAAGCTTTTAAAGCACTGTGTTCTTCTTTGTGACAGGATAAACATTGTACATACTAATGAGCAAGCTGTACAGAAATTGCCATATTGTATTTTTTTGAAGGGGTCATATCGACTCAACTATGTATGCCAGATGACATTATGGAGACCAATACATGTTGAAAGTTACAGCCCTGGTCCAGCAAACGGTTAATCACTTCAGCAGGAATGGGTTGCCTCCCTCCAAGACTTGAAATCTGTAGGATCACCCCAGTGGTTTGCAGTTAAGCACATAAAACATATTTACGTATTTTTTTTCTGGCGCTGCGCCTACAATGTGAACCATTACATGGATTTGGCTTGCAAAAAGTACCAAAGACTTGAGAAGTAACAATTTACTTTGTCTGTATGGTAACGCTGCAAATTCTCAAATTACGAAACTGTTTTCCTCCACAAAATACAGTTGGAAGTTACACTCTGTGACTCTTCTTCTGGATGAACACAGTGGAGTAGAGGGACATGGTCCCACATCCTTGCATGGACTTCCAGTAAGAGGCTGTGGTTCTTAGATTCAAATCAGAACAAAGAGTACAAATGTACTTTCAATTGATGATCAACCTAATTCAACTCCAACAGAATAGAAGGAAAAGAAAACAGCCGCTGCTATGATGCATTGGCAACACTTGCTGCTAATGAAGTACAGGGTTCAGAAGAGGACTGAATGCTATCATCTTCTGCAGAAGACCACAGCAGGTTATTTTCTCACAGAATCACCTAGGTTGGAAGAGACCTCCAAGATCACAGAGTCCAACCTCTGACCTAACACTAATGAGTCCACCACCAAAAGATATCCTTAAGCTCTACATCTAAACGTCTTTTAAAGACCTCCAGGGATGGTGACTCAACCACTTCCCTGGGCAGCCCATTCCAGTGCCTAACAACCCTTTCAGTAAAGAAGTTCTTCCTAATATCCAACCTAAACCTCCCCTGGCGCAACTTTAGCCCATTCTCCCACAAAAAGAAGCACTCACACAACCCCTGAGAACTGGCAAGAGCTGTTTATTGCCAGGACATCTTGCAGGCAAGCCTGAGGGATGTCCGTGAGATTTGGGGGCTCCAAGCTAATGCTTGAGATGGGGCCTGAGCAATGAGCAGGGAGCTGGCCGGGCACTCCTGTGATGCAGTGTGTGCTTTCTGATGGCAGAGTGAAGACGTGCTGGGGTAGTCCCAGGTCCGTTCTGGCAGCAGTGGATCCACTTCCATTGCCTCCTCCGTATCTTCTGGTGGATCCAGCTCCATGGGCTCCACGGTGTTGGGCAGGAGGATGAGCCACTCTTTGCCTGGGACTGCCCAAACAGGATGCCTTTGATTCGGCATGTTTTCTGGCCAGGGTGCTGCACCAGGGGGTCGGCCTGTTCCACCCTGAGGTCCCATGCCGCTGTCGGCTTGATTTTCATGCCTGTGGTGCCAATGATGTTTCTGGTATGTGTCTGTGGGCTGTGCACCAGAGGTATCTGCCGTATCTGGTGCTGCTGGCGCTCTCTCTCTGCCCACAACACGTCTCCTTGCCAGCTGCCTTCCTTCTTGGTGCTGCTCTGGACGGCATGGCTGTCCTCGCAAACCAGGCAGAGCCGCTTCTCACCTTGCTGCCTCTGGTTTCCCAGTAGCTCAGCAGGTGGTGGGCCAGCAGCAGGGGGCCTGTCTTATAGGGCCCACGAGGCAGTGGTGGACATTGTGACCTCAGCAAGCCTCTGTGATGAAGTGGCCCACGCGTGGCCAAAGGCGGCTGTGTTGGGAGCAGCCTGGGAGATGTCCTCATGTGGGGGAAGGAGGAGGGTTGGGGGGCTGAGGGACCCTCTTCTGGGGCTGGCTGCCCTGGGCCATTTGGCTTGCCAGAGCGAAAGTCCGCTCCTCAGCCACAGGGACTGCCCTGCACCTCCCATCCTGTGCCCTGGGTTTATTTTTAACACTCATTTTTAGGTAATTTCATTCTGTTCTTTACGGAAAAGAACAGAAGCAAGGTGCATCTTCAGCCCTAGTTCCCATGTGCACTTTGTGCTCCTTTACTTCCCTCTCCTACCTAGCACAGAAGGATCAGGAGACATAAGGAATGGTACACTATTATATTCACGCTACATTACTTTCAGCTGGAAAACAATCTGCCCACACACTAATCAAAATTTGTTTCTCAAACTTCTCAGACTTGATCAATGCATTGTCAAATATATGTGATTATAAACTGAATGCATCATTGTAAGTGCGACTTTCCTATACACGTGTCCTTAAAGAGACGTTAGAGTTCCACTCAAGATTTGTCCCCTAAACTTTCTGCAAGGCACTGAACCTAAATGAAATATATCTACCCCTCTTTTGTGGCTATTTATATGATCTTTACCATTTGTCATCTCCACAGTCATTAATGGGCCCCATCTTCATGCATTTCTCAGAGGCATGCAAACATTGCCTCACACAGAGGCACAACATATATTGAGCAGTTAGTGCAAGTCCCTCAGAGTAATTGTGGAGTGCAACGGAAATCTTAAGTTCTGTATTCTCCTTTCCCATTTTCCTCACATATTTATCATTTTTCCAACATATAGAGTCTAACAGCAGTTCTCAAAACTTACTGACCTCCAACATAAAATGTTATGTTTATTTTCATACAATTTTGGTAGCAGGGTCCAGTATATTAAATTACCCTAAGCACCCACTCTGAACCTTTATCACTTCATTCTTAATCTACCATTTTGCACAAATAAACAAGTGCTTGGCAGAAACCTCTTTGCTGAAAATGCTTTTATTTTGTAAAACTGTCCAAAAGTTCCACTATCAAATTTTGGTAAGGCTCTACAGTAACATTAAACACTACTCTCTTTTGCAGAAGAGATGCACACAAAAATGTCTCTACTGCACCTGGCCTTTATACAATCTGTGTATACTCCATGTGCCTATAAAGACAAACCAAGATGGAATTACAGTAAAATATGTTGGAAATCTGGGAACCGCACAGTACTGAAACATACAACGAAAGGAGGGACTGCTTCAAACTCAATACACGAGTTAGATCCTTTAAAAGTTTTGAAAGAATGAATGATTTCTCATTCCAAATTATTTATATTAAGCTATTGTTCATAGAAAATCCTCCTTATACAGCTAGTACATTGCACCATCTCAAACTTCCATCTTGGACTAGACAGCTGAAGTTGACAAATAATGAAGAGCAACTGAATCCCAAATAATGGGCAAAACAGGTTTAAACAACTAGTTCATATAGGTCATATGTCAGGATCAATGTTTCCTGGATTGAAACTGCTAATTAAACTGAAATGTCAGGGAAATGAATTGCTCAGTAGGAAGCTATGTTTTCAAATGCAAAACAATGCAGTGGGAGACTGAGGAAGGCAGGAGACAGAACCAAGGTGCATAAAGCTTAATCCAAAAAGCACAATAAGTCAGTCTTATCAGTCTCTCACTGATCCACTGGTATTTGAATCATGCTATGCTAACGCACTTTCAGATCTTCAGACAGTGTATTTGCATCCCAGAAAACTATGTCTCTCATTAGTCTGTAGTACAAACCCAACAATGCAAGGTATCGTAGCCAGCTTTACACCCATCCCCACCTAATACTGTAAGATGGAAATAGCCGTTAGAGACCACAGTCCTTAATTTATCACTGAATGTGGTATGCACTATCAAAAACAGTGCTAGTTTTCTCCTGTCCCATCTTTACTACGTCTCAGTCCTGACCAATGAAACACTATTTCACAGGAAAATGCTTGAGCTTCTTTGCAAGTAGCCCATGTTTGTCTCAGTAAAGAGGGTAACTCTAACAATATCTGTAGCTTGTTTATACCAAGCTAAGTTTCAGGACCAACAGCTGCCTCCCTTCACAGTGAGGGTATTTTCCTCAATAATTTGAAAGAATTTGAAGGAAATTAGAAAAATGTGCCTATATTGTATGGCTATAATTTGTGTTTTTGAGAACTCTTTATAGATCAATAGCTCAAAAGCAATTTTTTTAGACTTGGGCAAGAAATCCTTCCATGCTTAAAATATAATTACAGCTATCCCAACACCTCTATTCATATTCACACTCAACTACCAGCTCTAGTTACTTACCCACTCTGTTTGTTCCTGACAACATAAAGGAAAAAGAAGAGATAACACAGTAATTACTACAAATAATTCAACTGGAATGGCAACTGGAAAAAAACACAGCAGTAAGACAGTTGTGTTTACTTTTGAATTAAATGCGTGAACTTGGACCCAACTGCCAAGCCTCAGCTGCAAAAAAGGGAGCTGGATCTGTCATTTAAACAACACGTAGGCCTCTACAGAGGGGCCGATTCTGAACACTAAAAATAGCATGATTACCAAATAATTGGTACCATGATCACCATTTCTGAATACTAAAAATACTGTGATTACCGAACAAGAGGCACCAGATGATAAATAAATAGTATAATTGATCAAGTAAAGGCATCATAGGTAAAGAGGATATTTTCCACACAATATTCTTGCTGTCTTTGTTAGATAATTTAGACACCGTAATATATGACATTTCCACAGCAAAAGGACTTGCTAAACCTTATGTGAGTTTTCAATGCAGATGAAAAACAGAGAGACAAAAATGGAGACCCCAGGTAAGATGAAAGAGGACAGCACTAAATCAGGGCAAAATAATTGAAGTCAGATAGGCTGAAGCAAGTCATAAAACAATCAGCTGGCCTGAGATAACCTCTGTCAAAACATACTTGTTTTTCTATGTATTTACTTACGCATGATTTCTGGTCTGTAGCGCAAACCTAAGGCACTGAAAATATACATACCAACAGTACAGTACCTTTTCATAAATTGCATAATGTACATTGCTTGCTGAATGTACACATCTATTAGGAAGTTTAACTTTCTAGTCACATTAGCACATATTTCACTTTGTCTTGCATGCTGCAATCATAGAGCAAAGCCTGGTCCATCACTATAGCTCTTCCAGGAACAGTGCACATTATGAAAATTTAAGAATCAGATACTATCTAACTTGCCATTTAAGCAGCTAAGGCCTAGCATTCTATATAACGTGACTGTCTTACATATTACTCTAAATCTCATTTCTTCAACACGAGCATAAGTTGAACATCTACTATGATCTGAATTTCTCTGGCATTGCATTCCCCAATAATCATTTTTATATTTCAATTGGTATTTCATAGAATATGTGGAAACACATTCAGTATACCAAAAGAGACTGCTCCTATTACATATTTTCTTCTTAGTTTCTGCTGCTATCAAGGCCACACGTATTAAGAACAGATGGGGATATCATAGAATGGTTTGGGTTGAAAAAGACATTAAAGATCTTGTTTACCAGTTTCTTTTGTCAGTATTGGATTTTTCTCTATGAAAGCCAATGTAATTTAAGCCAAAGATCTGGTAACTAAAAGCACAAGCAAGGATTGAGTCATCAAAATCCAAAAAGCTCTCAAAAACAACACTCTGTGTAGGCACAGTTAACGACAGACTTTTAAACAGGAAAATAATTTAAAAAGATATTTTAATTAATAAAATGAAAGTCATCTTGCAGTAATGGAGAACTTAATATACCTCAGAATATATCTCATGGATCCTCCAAGGAAAACAGTGACATTTTACATGGTAAGAAGATGGTTCTTTCCAAAAAAAAAAAAAAAAAAAGCCGTTGATGTATTTGCCGTGGATTTTCATCTTTCTAAAGCATAATCATGAGCATCTTGACAAAGGGATCTTTTGGTGTAGTTTCTTCTGTTGAAACTGAAGACCTACACATACCTTTCATTCCAGCAAGCTTTTGTACTTAAGGGCTAAACAGCAGTGAACCATCTTTCCTCTACTCTCCCTTGTAACCCTGGCAAACATCTTTCCATTTAGGCGTAATTGTAGTGGCTATGTTGGTAACAATCTTGCAGACAGTTACATTGTCAGTAAAGGTCACAAACCACAAAAATTAGTTGTGGAATATGAGTCCGGAGAAGTTATATCACTAGAGTAACTCTTCAACCTACCTGAGTAACGCACTGCTAGTGTACACGAGTTAAAAAAAGTAACTCACCCTTCTTTGCTCCTCTGCGTGGTTTACCCTCATTTGCAGTTGATGGTCTTGCAGTTTCCTCTCCTGTCTCTCTCCCGCTGGATTGTTCACTTGCTGTGGAGTCAGCATCTGATGGTGAAACTCTGCCACAAACATTAAAAAACAAACAAAACAACATGTAACATAAGTTTGTAATGGGATACAGTTCTCACATGCAGAGAATCCTGTGTTAATATATCTTGTGAAGACTGATAATATTTTCCACTGTTTATAAGTAAATTTATAATAAATTATCATATTTAGACATTCATTGCTATGATGCTACTGTTGTTGCGTGTGAAAACCAACTGCAACAGGACTCACACATGACAAGATTATTAACTAAACTTTCCTTTAAAGTTAACTTCAAGAAAACACTGCATGAGTAAGTAGTACATTTACTTTTCAGACAGAAAGGAATTGTATTAGCAACAAGAAAACTACATAGGTAATTCTTTTAATATTCAGACTTGCTAACTTGGTGTTATCTTGCTAATGCTACAAGTCCATGTGCATATTTTCCTGCCTACTTAAACAAAGGCAAGTTAAACAAACACCACTTTTATATATATGTTTATGCCATGCAGTCATTAAAGCCTTAAAAACATTTGTTACCTACAAATTATACAATCTCAGAAAAATACCAAAAAAAATGTGACTTGCCCATATAGAAATTATTCAGACAGTGTAAAAATAGCAAAAATAAAAGGCATACGCTACTGCCCAGCTAGCACCAAAGCCTGCCTTTCATGTGGGGTTAGCATTTGATAGTTTCTCTAGTGATCATTTGATCTTGTGAGCATTCATAGTCTATTCCTTCACTGATTTACTTAAACTGTGCACTAGTCTGTGTATTAACCTTGTTAAGTGAAGATTTGCTTGAGCTAGATGCATATCAGCACTAGTAACTTAAGCTCTCAGCTAAACGTCAACCAGTGTAGAGCGCACAAACTAAGATAACTACAGCCAGCCAGGCAAGTTAATAGAAAGTTAAATCTACTGTTTTCAGCAGGCAATGCTCTGAATTCATCTCCGATTTTTCCCACTGATAACGAAACACTGTACTTCATTTTTTCTGCAGTACTGCAATATTAGTAAGTCTCATCCCAATAAAAATATTAGCAAGGATAAAAGGAGAAATGGTTCTCAGTGAGCTTACAGATCTGCACCACTGCATCTTTTACTCTTTTCTAAGGCAAATAGATGGGTAGAACTTTCTCCTCCATCATCTTTGTCATGGTTCAGCAAACAGCGTAAGGGTTCTGTTTCCAGATACGCTACTGACTTTGTTTCACCTCATTGTGCCTTGTTTTCCTTCATACTTTCTTCAGTCTATCTAAATTATCAATAGATGTATCATAGGAACTTAAAATAGTGTCAGACCAACAACAGCCATTTTTAAGTTCTGCAGAGTACACGGCTGTACCTTTTCAAGCCAAAAACCAGGTCCAACTCTCAGCTGGGGACTAGAGATGCTGTGCTTTCTGATCCCGATTGTTTTTCTTGTTCACTGCCTTTTACTGATACGGAGTGTGTACTCAGATCACCACTGTATTTACTGGCATGTGGAGTATTATCCTGAATTGCACTGTGATGAAGTGAGTTCTGTATTTTCTTACAAAACAGAAAACAGCTAAAAACAATACAGCTGACATGGGTATGTTAGCACGTAATAGAGATGATGATAACACCTCCATAGTTAAGCCTAAAGAGAAGTTTGCTCTTAAGGGTGAATAAGGGAGGGGTAGGTTTTTTTTTTTTTAAATCAGTTTGAAGTGTTTGAATTTAGAGGTTTTTGAAAATATATATCTTTGTTCCAAAGTTGATCATCAATTTATTATTATCTTTCATTAAAATGTTGGCTTCTGAAAATTTTCCCTACTTAATTTTCTGAATTATTCTAGATGAAATACAGTAACAATCTCAAGTTTAAATTTGTTTCTTATACTCACATACATATGAACAGAGATACTTTCCCATGCCCCTGATCATTATCTCTTTTGAGCCACTTTTGAGCTTTTAAAAAGAAATACAGGAACAGTTGTCCTTCTGATTTATATTTATTTAAGATACACCACAACTAGTTAGCTAAACTTTTTTCCATTATTTTCCAATGTTGCCCTCCTTCCACTGTGTAGTCCATTGCTTGCAAAGCCTCTGTGGAGTTAGGAAGACAGCCTCAGCACCTTGGAAGATGGAAAGTGAGCTGTATGAAACTTGTGTGGAAGATGAAGTCAGGACCTTAGGGCAACTGGGGCTTTAGAGGAAGCACAGGCTGAGGTGAGGAGCAAGCTGTGCCACAGACCTGTAGCTCAAGCTCAGGAAGAACCACCATTAGTCTCTCTCTAAACTCATTCAGTACTGCCTTTGTTTTTCTCCCACAATGGAACAGCATGTAAGTGAAAGCACAGGGGGTGCAGAGCTGCAAACAAAGGAGCGCAAAAATATAAAATGGAGGGTGAAGAGGAATTACTGGAAAGTGGAGCAGAGACGAGCTCTTCATGGTGGAGCTGTTTGTGACTCACCATAGCACACCTCTCCTCACAGAAGGGCTCCACTTCTTTCCTACCTATTGCCTTTCCACTTAGCTTTTTTTTTTTTTTTTTCACTGCATATATCCGTCTTTACTGCTAAGCTGTTACAGCTCCTATCCTAAAAATGCAATCCTTTCTAGCTAGGGATGACTACAAAGAGAACATATGAGAAAGCACATACTTTGTGTTTCCAGTACGCTACTAACAAATTGACTCTAACCAACCCAGTTGTGACCTAAGCACCCCCCCCCAACTGGGCATGTTGCCATTAAGAGAAATATAGACACCAAATTCTCACAACATTATGATAAACATAAGCTGGGATAAAGATAGACGAGTAGAAAATGCAGGTCCTGGAGCTCTGGAACAGAGTTCTGTTCACTGAATTTGCCCTAAAAATATAGAAAACAGCAGTCATCTTCCACAGTTTGTTTTTCCTCTGTGAACTGACCTCCCTCTGTGTCGGACAGTCTTTGAAGGCTTTGAGGAAGTCTTGGACTTGGGGCTGGGCACATCTCCATTTTCAGATGGGGTAGTGTCCTTAATAGGTCCTGGTAAAGGAGCTGGCTCATGGATAATCAGGACATCATCTTTATTGTGCTGGCCCAGATGCTGCTTAGCAAAATCAAAGCCTTTCACACTTGGGGCTTGTAGCTGTGAGAGAATAAAGACACACAAAAAAACCAACAATGAGTGACAACGAATACAAAAGCTTTGGTTAAGATCCATAAACAACTGCTATTAGTAGGAAGGTTAGGATATAGTAGGCTCAGAAGTGAACATAAGAGAGCTGTAGGAAAAAGAAAAATATAAAAAAACTCAATTCTGTCATCTTACTTCAGTAGATGGTACACAGCTTAAAACCCTACATCAGTACATTTCATGAAAAAACTTGCTTCTGCATCTCCTTTTTCCAGCTATTTCTTCAGATTTAATCATTGTGTGGGAAGCTTCTTGTGTAATTGAGGGTGGAAGGCTGTAGACACCCACATACCAACTGAAATGGTTACCATTGACAGATCACCTCTCTATTTGTTTCAGTCACAATGACCAAAGGTAGTTTCAATAATTTGAATAATATATTGTTGCTGATATTCCTCATTTTGAACACCCCACACCTGCAGGAGGTCTGGAAGTATTCACACAGACAGCTAGTTCAGCTGAGGGGAGAGAAACATATTATAGATCTGAGGCAGCCTGGCAATGAGTTTTCAGCCAGCATGGATGCCTCCAGAAAAGTATTCCAAATCCAGCTCTTAGGAACTTCATACTGAGTAGACTGAAAAATATACAAAAGGCTTTCCAGTTTAGAGAATTTAAACACTCATCCTAGAGATCCTATTAGGTGGCCATGGTTTCTATGAGTGTTTTGCTTGAGAAGACACAGAATCAGACCCTCCACTTTCATACCTATTTTTAAAATAGTTACTCTCACATTGTTGATGACTTGATTCACACTTAATTGAATCAAGCCTACAAGTTTTGAGCTCTCCAACAAATTTTGGGGGCTTTGAAGTAATCAGAAATTCTGAGAAACTAATTAAGACAAAGCTTTTCTTTGAGTCCTACTCAATTCTTAAGTAGTTTGGAAGTTAAAAGTGGAAAGAAAGCTTGACAACTCCGGTTTTCAAAGTGCAAGCACACACACGCACTGCACAGCATATGCACAAAACCCTCTGTGTTCCTAGAGCTGACTTCTTCCAAAGTGAAGCATGTGCTGGAGTGTGTTTATGGGTGCGTCAGGTTCCAGATGTTTAAATGAACCCCCTTTCATAAAGCTTGGTGTGCCAACACAGCTAACTACAGACTTGTCTGATACCGTGCCAAAGATAAGCTTGCCTAAGGAATATACTGAAACAATCTCTTCAAAATATTTTTTCAGTAAGCAAACATTTTCCGAACGGTTCTTAGAACGGTTGTGGTAGAAGAGCAAACTGCCTGTTTAGACCAGTAGATGGCAATAAAAGCCCTCCTGTAAAATCGAGTATCTGAATGGTTGCGGTTTTGGAGTTGATACCAGAAGTCATCAAAAAACTCAATCTTCCTTTTTTTTTTTTTTTTTTCTCTGAGATCTCATAACTCCATGTTTTATTTTTAAAATAATTCTGAGGTAGAACTTTTCACTGTCAGAATTACTGCGCTGGCTTGAAGCACTTTGATTACTCGGGTCTTCCTCTCAGTTACCCCACCTCTACCTCTGATGTCTTTATGATGTTTGAAGACATTCCTGTGTATGACATCCTCCCTTTGAACCACTTTAACAGTTTTCCTTCTTCTAATCCTTTCACACGGCACACCTGTGCCTATACAATCCTGCTACTGATCACCAACTACCACTTCATGTGTTTTGCTACATTCCTGTCCCCTGCCCCAAGCCCCCGTAGACCTACAAATGATAAGACTTCACCACATGCTGGGCACAATTCTTGCACAAAAATCCCTTTCTTAAGCACCTCAAACTGACCTGCAAAGTTACCCCTCCTTTTGTAACAGCATGATGGGTCAGGTGGGCAGGGATGACTAAAAGGACAGACATTCCAGTTATATTGGAAGTATTAGTATGGCTTTATTAAGATTTCTGCCTCTCAAGCATGCATTTCAACATACCTTAGACTTAACTCTAATGTACTGGTTTTTAAACCCTTGGGGAGTAAAGCAATGTGTAAAAATAGACATTCTTAACCTTTTAACTTTGACTGAATTGTCCAATTCCTTGTTGCAGTCTAACAAACTTTTGTCTAAGCACAGTTATGGAAACAGATATATTTATGGGTATGTGTACATATATCACAGCATATGCATGCATCCGTACTTATCTGCAGACAGACCGCATACAAGTTGTATTAAAATGCTGCTAGTACTGCAAAGGCAAGCACTCACACTTCAAGACAGGTAAGATCATCTGAACAATCAACACCTGAATCCTCTCATGCATAGGCATTGCAGTAGAGACTTGTGTTAAATATAAATTCATTGTGTTAAATATAAATTCATTTCTTCCATAGGATCCCTCTTGCTCTCTCCCACCCTGCCGAATCGTTGTCGTAGGCTGGGCTTTCTGCTACTGGTCAAAGCTGGCCAGAAGGTAAGAATATTATTTGTAGAACCAGGACACACATCTCATTTTATGCAAAAGTTGGTAAACGTGGTGAATGAAGGACAGATGCAAGAAGAGAAAGGATATATTCTTCTCTTACATCTACAGCTAGGGTGGCTGAGATTCTGCCAGTGGATTGCATGGATACTTGCTGGCAGAGGACTGGCAAGAGTCAGGTGTCACATCTTCTGTCTGAAGCCTCAAGAAAAGCTCTCCCCATACACCGCAGAACCTGTGGCTCTGTCTTCCTCAGGCTGCAGCCAGGTTAACTCCTCATCCTTATCCGATCTCGTCCTTCCTTGGCAGGCAGAATCAGTCCCTCCATCCCACCTTCTTGCCCCTCCCTCCCTCTGCCTGCCAGCTGCCAGTTCCAATTTACACTGTCCAGCAGCATGAACCTCGCTGCTCCTCCTTCCTTCACCTCACCTCCAAACAACCTCCACATACAGCAACAGAGAAAAAACACTCTAGTTTTTAAGGTATGGCTCCAGAGCTTATATGCACAGAGCAGATGGAATCATAGGAGAATTTACTTGGTAAACTACTAACAAGTCTCTGTCAATCACATGCAGACATTTTTCCAAATGCTTAGTCAAAAATGGGCAATCCTCTACAAACTGAATCAGCAAAAACATCTCCTTCACACGAAACAATCCCCTGGTCTTAATTCCTTTCTTACCTTGCACCCTCAAGGGCTGAGAACATATGTTAAAGCTTCTCCAGAATTGTTTTTAATAGTGTTTTGTCCATTTTTTTTTTTTCTAATAACCTTGTTCTTTGAAAGAACAAGCTCTTACCTTCTTAAAAAAATCATTATGAAACTGAGACTGGAATGAAAATCTTATGCCTGAATGATTCAAAGTGTTGTAAAGCCCTGTAGAGCTAAATATTTCTAGATACTTCCTACTAAAAAAACTCAAGCTGGCACTACCAGCTCCAACCAATATATGAACCGTATGAAAGACCGTATGCACGTGTGTATATGCATATGTATGAAAAACTTGAATTACAAAAACACAGTGTGAAAAAACAGGTATGTAAAATACAATATATGATACCTGACAATATAAATGATGGTCCTTGCTTCACAAGTAGAGTGGGTTTTTTTGTGTGTGGTTTTGTTTTTTCAAAATAACAACTATCACTTGAGAAGTAGAAATATCAACGTGATTACTAATGCAGAAACAATGCCAATAGAAACCCACTTCATCTTAAAAAAGTCTATACTTCGTGGTCTACATTAGACCGTGGCAATATTATGACTAACTGAGAACTGATAGTAACCAAAAACTGTATTTTCAGTGACAAGTATGACAACTCTGCTTTCTACAAGACAGGACAGTCAGATCACTGGGACTCAGTGGAATGAATGAACAGTGCTGTTCCAGGCTGAAAACGTTTCCGACATTTTCTTAACAATGGCATGCCACCTGCCATGTTTTTCTTCCTTTCCTTTATATCCAGTTGTAGAGTGTAACATCCTGGACGACCTCTGCTCATCTTAGTACAGGTAGCCAGAATACCACTTGTGGATCAGTCGTCTACTACTCATAAATTAATCGCCACCACGGAAGGAATACAATCTCTTTTCAAGAAGTTGCACACTCGTGCCAGCATTGCTATCTGCACAGGTGCTGAAACTGAACCTCTTTTTATCAGTCTCAAGTGCCTTTACTTACTCAAGTACTTAAGACTGCA
Organism: Oxyura jamaicensis; assembly: GCF_011077185.1. Classification (NCBI taxonomy): domain Eukaryota; kingdom Metazoa; phylum Chordata; class Aves; order Anseriformes; family Anatidae; genus Oxyura; species Oxyura jamaicensis. The sequence goes on along the minus strand of NC_048893.1, from coordinate 58,768,895 downwards.
CGAAACCAGTACTAGCAGAGATCTCTTGCTTTAAATGTAAGTTGTTACAGAAGGATTTCATTTGATGTATTTTTATTCATTTGTGAAAGGGAAAAAATAAACAACTCTGAAGGTTACCACTAAAACGAACATGTCTGAGCTAATGCGTTAAGGCATCATATAACAATAAACATGCAGCGCCTGCTGAAATCTAAGGGGAAGATGATTTCAACTTTGCAAGTCAAGACAGTGTTTTAATTGTGTTGCTGGATACCAAATGAAAGAAAAATTTGGAGCTCAATTCACAGAACAATCAAGTAATTTCTACAGAAGCCTACAAAGTCTGTGCACCTTGGTCATAGCTTACTGCTTGAAAAGGGCTAATAGTTTCAGTACTGTTCAAAATACAGAAAGATATTGCTGCCAAGATATTGCTCTCCTAGATGCAGATACACACCACAAATGTCAACAATCTGTTTTATCAAGAAAGCAAAGAGAACACATACAGGTCAGTGAATAATTTCAGCAGAAAGCAGTAGAGAAATACAAGTTACTCACTTTTCTTCTCGTAATTCCTCTAATTAAAACCATGTTGTTGTTTTTGTGTTTTTTTTTTGTTTGTTTGTTTTTAATGTTTATTTGTTTGGAGCAGCAGCAGCATTTGAATTTAGACATAAAATAACACACCAAGACAATTTTCTATTGATTTTCTCCTAGAAGATTACCTTGTTCCTCGTAGAGATAGAAGCGCTGAGCAGAGGCTGTTAAAATACATTTCTAAGGAAACAAAGACGCTAAGCATGATTTCAAAAATAATATTTGATGGTTGGCACATAATATATGAACAGGACTGGAATCCCTGTAAAGTCCTGATGACTTATAATCTTACTGAAATACTAGCACATGGAATGTTACAAAAGTTATGGGATAAAGAAACTACAGAAAAAAATGCTTTCAAATCTACTATTTAAATGCAGCAAGTCAGTAAGAATCAGTGTTCTTAACACTAATATGGGTTGAAGATGTAAATAAGCAGTCTGATCTAGTGTTGTTTAAAGCTATTAAACATCGCAAACTTCCTTCTACAATCAAAGATTCACAGCACCAAATGCTTCTCTGTATTCCCAGGGCACTACACCATAGGGTAGTGTGAATTCACTGCAGTAATTGCATTACTCTCATGACGCATCAGTAATTATAATTATTTGCATTGCTTGCTAGAGTCTTTTTAATTTTAACTAATTTTTTTTTTACTCTGCTTCTACTACTTTATCCAAGATACGGACTACTATTTCCTCCAACAGCAATCATTCATCCATACTGTCTGCAGTAAATATTCCTTCAGATACTTAAAATATCTATCAATTTACCAATAAATAAGAATTTAGAAATACTGAGATCTGTTCGCCTTTCTCATTCAGTCTTGTCTTCCTAATCAGCTCATTTCTTTTACATCATTCCCATCCGTTATGCACATATGTATATATGCTCCGTCTTTTGCTTATATTACTCCCCTTCAGCATAAAATCATTTTGCATCACGGCCATGTACTGTCTGGGAAGCATGCATACAAATTATATATGCAGTTCAACAACAATAATGCACATCTGAATCAAGGCACGATAAGTCCTTGTTGATCAAAAAACACATTAGAGGATCATACAGAAGAGCTCTTTCTCTATTACCTCCCTGAAAATACTGAGAGAAAACCCATTTATTTGTATTTCAAGGTCTTCTTGTGCTGTTCACACAATTTGCCTATAAAATATAAAATATATGATGAAATCAACTTGTGCCATAAGCACAAATTCTTTTTTGGCCTTTAAAAAATATTAAGCATCACTGGGAAATGTTTAGAGAGATCACTCATTGCTCCTGGTTGGTTTATGGTTTTTGTTTTAAAACTACAGTTAAAAAGGTTTCTAAATAGATTTAAATACCTTCACGTGATAACCACTGATGTCTGTATAAGAAGGGTTTGTATACTGGCAGTTCAATATATCATCTCTTATGTGGGATACCCTCTAGCTATTATTATGTTTGTGTTAGAGCCTGTATTTGTACAACAAGCCTTGTCTCAAAAAAGTAGGGGTTTGAAAACTGAGAGCCAAAGAAGGGCTTATATGTGCAAAATGCTATCCATTTTCTCATGCTGGACCAATACGTCATCATACAAATTATGTTTCACATTTGTCATCACAACAGCACTTCTGTCAGATATCACCATTACTGGGAATAGGTCAAGCAGTTAAGCAAACGTCCTTGCGGAAAGAAACATGCTTATAGTTGCGGGGGTTTCTGCCATCAAGCCTGAGAAAAGAGTGCACAATATAGATGATGCTGGCATGGAAAACCAGAACAAGCTAGTGTACATTGTCTGGTGCCCCTTTCCTTCTCTGAAAAGTCAAAACTGTGATTTCCAGCTCACCTCCATAAACATCATATAAGAAGGAATGCCACCAAAAGCACTACCTCAGGAATTCTGCCCCTGGCACAGGATTAAAAACAAATGAATAAAGAAACCTCCAAATATCAAAATAAATAAATAAATAAATAAATAAATAAAAATAAAAGCCTGAAATTCTTAAGACACCTGTTCTGAGACGTTTTATTAAGACATGCTTTTCGTAGGTTTTCATCATCCCCGTTCTTCTCTGTGCATTTCTTGCTGCCACATTAATACTCCCATGACAGCTCAGTGAATTTCACAAAACACAAGAGAAAGCATGTTGCCGAAAGCCCCTAACTCTGAGTACATCCATGCCCATAAGCTGCTAAGGTAACTGCTGTAATAGGCAGAGTTTTGTGTCTGAATCATACACAGTTTTAGCTTTCCTCCTAAGACAGAAATGCTGCAGGGTAGATAGTATGAATCAGGCTTTGGTGAGGTTCCTTTGCACACTAGTTAGATGGAAGTGTCAGGAATAAACTAGAAAACAATCATCAACTTTAATAAAATAGAGGTGACTGCTGTGTCTCAGTTCCAACAGTTTCTTTTCCATATGCTATGTCAAAAAATTGCTTCTCAAAGGCCACATAAGCAAGTCTGGTATCAACTACAATCTCTAACAGGTAGCACAACATGTCAAAAAAAATTAAGAATTGAAAAAAAATTCCCAACTTGTGAGGCAAGAAAATATGTTCATAACGTGTCTCACGGTCTGGACAGAGTACATACACAATACAGTCCAGGAACACTTTCTCAAATAGTGAGAAAATTGCTGACAAACTTTCAGACAGAACACAGATTAGCAATTTTAGTGTTTGTGCTGACATTTTGTTGGGCACAGTGAGCAAAGATAACCCCGTGGTTTTATAACTCAGACACATTTATAAATCTGAAGAGCACTTAATGCAGACAGAATGAAAGCATATTAATATATACTGTAGAAATAATCTGCGTGCTAAAATGAAGCTACAGTTTCTTTTCCCTCCTTCCTTGTTGTGCCCCATTATCCATGACTATCCTAAAACTAAGTTAACTCTGTTTCTTGCTACAGGCCCAGAGATCCTTTCAAATGATGTTGCCATTTCATGCAGGCACCTGTAATTTGAGGAGATAAAGTATACAAACAAATCACCTAGCCTGTCAGCTCTGGCTATAAAAGCCTTCCATTCACACTGCCATTTTGCTACAATCACAATGTGAATTGCAAACCATTTAGCGAAATTTCTTGCTGTTCTGCAACAAGTGAGTAGTGACATTAAAACCACTGATAACAATAATTTGATATTGGTGCATATCCTTGTTCTCAAAATAGCTAAATTCTATGGTAAACTATCATCTTTCAGTATGAAAGAGAAGTTTACTTCCCCAGTAGTAACCACATCTTAGTGGTCTATTATGATTAGAATGCTATTAAGTTAACCTGTGTTTTGAAAACGGATTTTTTGAAATCCTTTTCAAAAGTAGCCACTATGTAAGTATTACTCCATAAATCCATGTGTCACGTACATTTTGAAAATCATATGCAGTTCTTGTTTCCCCCACTCAAAAAATATTGAAAAGAATTAGAAAATGTAGCCTTTTCAAAGGCTAGTTCAAAGAAATGGTTAAAAAAAAAAAAAAAGAAGGGTGAAGACAACAGGCACTCCTCAGTCTAGGCAAAAGACAGTAGAGATGGGAAATAACAGAGATCTGAAAAGTCAAGATTGGCACTGAGCTGGTGTCCAGAAACCAGCTGTTCACCATCCCCTCCAATATAAGGACCAGGAGCATCACAGAAAACATGGAGGTAGCAGGATAAAAGCAACACAAAAGATTACACCACGATTCTTTCACATAACGTGCTGGATAAACACCTGTCAGCAGCTCAGATTAGTTTAGAAGGACTAGAAAGGTTCACAGAGGACAAATCCACTGAGGATTGCTAAGTATCGCCAGTTCTAGAGTGAAAAGTCCCTGAGTCTCATAACTGGAAGCTGAAAAGTTACTCAAAATTATCATATGCCCCTTCCCTGTCTTCATCCCCTTCTAGAGACTCTTGGCTTTTGGCAGATGGGCCTTTCCATCAGATTTTTGTATGGCTGCTCAAATGTTTATAAAAAATGCAGATAGACACCTTTTAGGTTTTTGTTGTTGTTGTTATTTTTTTTTTAAATCTGCTGGTATAAGCAGTATATCCAAGCCTGGTATTTTATATCTACAACTTTGCAATAGCTAATCCCCAGTACAGAAGATGAGTTTCCACAAAAGAGCTCTTGCAGAAGGACTGACATCAGAGAACTGCATTGTTGAGTAGTAATTAAGATGTTGAATACCGTGTTCCTTGTTAGAATCCAGCTATCAAGTTGAACACAGCAAAATCTGTATGCCAGTTTCAGAAAGACAACATTTTTGATAGTTAAAGTTGCTATTAGGAATGAAAGGTATTTGTTATGCAAACAGTTGGCACAGACATAAATCTCTTGCAGAAACTCATGTCAGTTTTGGAGTAGTTTTTTATAAGACTGGTGTCAGCTGCCTTTCTTTACATGAATCTCTTCTGACTGGAATTATTCTGAAATGCAGAGCTATTGCCTCTACATTATGCAGATGAACAAAAGCATTACAGGATGTCAAAACATCACAAGAATTCTTTATATCAGGAGCAGAAGCCTAGTATTTAGCCTCCAGCAGGGCTGGCCCCTTTGATCCCGGGAACATCCAAGAGGTAGTTTACTGAATAGGCAATAATAAGCAAAACTCTCTGTTCAGAGGTGTACAGATACACCTGACACATGAGCTTTGGGTATCAGATGTTCCTGCTTGGGGGAAAAGTAAAAATCCATACCAGCCTGCCTGATGTGCTGCAGGATACACGACTAGTTACCTGTAACAGAGAGCGACATGGGGTGGTCTGACTGGCTGCCATGAGCACTGCAGGTTAGAGCAGACATGCAGGAGCTGGAAACACTCCCCAGGTGATTACATATCAGCTGAGGTTTGCTGGCATGCAATGTAAACTGGCAGCCCTCCAGCTCTCACACTGTCCGTGTTACTGCTCACAGAGAAGGAGGGGGACCATATGCTTCATCCTAGGCTTTACTGGGGATGCACCCCACGTCTCCCACAGGTAAATGTACAGGGACACTGAGCCGGAGAGGTGTGTGCAGTCTTTAAGAACCACAGTGGCACACCTAGGCCCCAGAGAGAAGCAACTCCCAGCTGGAGAAGCAGCCTTTTTTTTTTTGCGCCAGGGTTTTAGAACGTGCCCTTGGAAAAACTAGGAACTGAGCAAGCCACTTGGTCACAGTCAGCACTGCAACTTCAGCACGCCCATCATTCCACAGAGTCACAGAATGGTTTGTGCTGGAAGGGATCTTAAAGACAATCCAGTTCCATCTTCTCTGCCATAGGCACAGATACCTTTCACTAGAAGGAGAACATCCAGGACCTTCTAAAGGTCAGTAAGCATGTCCATAGGATTAAGATCCCTGTCAATAGGGCCAGGAGACTTTCCCTGAGTAACTGCCAAGAGCTGAAACTACTTCTGGAAAGTCTTAGCAAGGGATTTGACTTTATTCTCTGAAAGTTTGTACACAGCAGGGAAAGTTAGATTCCTAGAGAATCAGGTCCCATTTTAATTTCGGATGTCCACAGGGAAATAAATATTATTGCCAGCTCTGCTTGCATTATATAGCATTTTATTCTATCTGCAATATATAGCAAATATGTAGATTTTATTTATTTATTTATTTTGTTCAGGGAAGAGGAAAAGCCTTGACAGTATTTTTGCACAAAGCTGGCTGTAGTCCAGTATTGAGCAGAATGATGGTTTGGACATTAAAGACATTTCTCCATTTTCTCACAAAGAAGAAAAACAAACCACTGCAAAAATTCAATTTCCCACAAAGACACAGCACAGCTTCTTTGCAATAAGAAAAGTGCACGTTGTAACGATGTTGTGGTGGACATAGGCAAAGGCAACAGAAAATCATGTAATTTAAGAATGCTACTTATGCAGCTTTTTATTCCAAAGGCAAAGACATCTGTATCCAGTGCACCAACCCAGATCACATCAAGGTGAATTTCTTGTAGGATGCTACAGCTTACCGAACAAGTCATGAATACTTGATGCACCCTTTAAATATCTCAGCTCCATCTCTTGAAAAGAATTACCCTTGCACAGACCAATGAATCTTGCATAGAAATTCACTGCTCTGACCTGCTTCCTTAACTTCTGGTTTAAAGAGGGTCCCAGAAAACTCTGATATAAGCACCTTTTCCCATATTGTCTCCAGACAAAAAAGGCCACCTAGTATTTTTCAGCTATTGTTGATCCTGCTTTGAGGCAGACAGATGGACCAGAAAATCTACTAGAGTCTCTTCAAGGTCCGTTGTTTATTACACTATTTTTGAACCTTATTTTGCTAGCATCAGTTCCCACAAAAAATTTCCTGCCTATCTATGTTTCAGTTCACCTAAATTACAAGCTTCTGAGACCACCTGGAAGGAAAACATCTCTTATAGTTATTGCATCTTGCATTTTCTGTGTCAGCAAAACACTCCAGACTTGTTTGAGCTCAGGCTGTCTACCTGTCTTTTGCAGAAATAACCTTGTAAGGACCTGTATGCCATCCAATCTGCAGGACTGGAATACAGTGATGAAACTAGAAAGCCAGATAGAAATAACAGAAACTGGTAGAGTGGCACGGTACATCTGCTCCGCAGAACAGGCCTTTGCTGAATACAGTCTGCCATGCCCAAGTAGTTGCCTTGTTGTATCTTTGAGAGTGACCTGGCCTTGAGGGTGGGGGCAAGCAGCAAAACCAGACTCAAGTTCAGCTTCAAGGCTGCTCTGACACAACTACAGATGCAGCCTTGGGTAATTCTGTGAGTTTGTCACTGTAGGACCTAAATATTTTTCAACACAACTCTGGCTGGTGACATGAAAAATATGCTATTATCTACAGTCACAAGTATATACTGGCATATATATACTATATATACTCTCAAGAAGCATGTATGCTGCAGAAACACCAAGCTCTGGAGAGAGACCAAAGAAGGCTGGCAGTGCTGGCGTGATGGAGTGCCTGCACAGCCAAGATACCTTGTGATCTTTCCCCCATGGTGCTGTACCCAGGTAGCCATACTCTCAGGGGCAAGCCCAAAAGGCATTTAGGATCTCAACAACAGATAATCGTACTTGTCTGCTTTATCAGAAGATAGATTATGAGGGTATGCAATTTATCACTTGCTCGTAATGGTGGTCGTAGGAACACAAATATCCTACCTACCCAAGTGAAAAAAAAGGAAAGTTAATTCTGTGAAAGTAACCCTTAACAAACAGAAGATTAAAATTCAAAAGATTATATGGCCTGTGTGCAAATCATAATATTTCAGGGTGAAAGCAGGTGTTTAAAACCAGAATTAAGTGACTAAATAAAAGGAAGAAAGAAATAAAAGATCAGTGACACACTGGGCTACAGAATCTAGAATATCATGTCTTTAAACCATGTTAAGAGAAGAATTCAGATTTCTAAGAGACACCCCAAACTGAGAATAAAAAGCTTCTGCAAATTTTAAGACTTACTGATGTCATTTGCAGAAAAATGAACATTACTATGTGTTTACCTAACTTCTCACTGTTGATGTTTCAAGGACCGAGCCTGCAACCTCTATTTCATCTGAATAGGAGAAGAGTGTCCCTGTTTCTTATTTTCCAAACCATTAGAATTAATGTCAAAAGAAAAAACAGTTGAAAAAACATTTTCAAGTGCAAAACACATTATAGACTTACTACATGTTAACAAAATTGTCTTCTATTTCCAGTATGCATGCAATGCATGTTAGTGAAATACTTTAAGATTTACACATTCCATTTCTATATTTACTTTTTTTTTCTTAGGCTTAATGGAAGTGAGGAAAAATATCACTATAAATGCATATTCTTTGTGGCTTTTCCAATAAAATATTTGATCTCAAGAAAAAAACAAAACATCTCTAACCAAAATATCCTCCAATTTACCGAGGTAGTGAAGACCTTCACTTTCCTTTGGTACCAAAGGAAAGTTCAAATAATTATGAGCATAATGAGGGGGTGCAGGTGGGGTGAAATTTATTTTTAATTTGATTTTTTTAAAAAATCTTAAATCCCAGACCATATGATTTGACTCTCTTCATCATTTCTTTGCATTTACTGTAATAAAAAGAATGAAAACCACAAATAATTTAAAAGACCCAACCAGACCAAATGCACGTCATCATTTGTATGCTGTCATGACTGTCTGGGGGTCCTTCAGTGCTTGCTTAATAAGCCCTATTCCGCCCTGGAATTCCAACCCACTGTTTGAAGACATGAAGAGAGCCCAACAACAGCCTGCTATCATGGAAGCCAGATTAATTCTTTCATTCTGGGTCCTGAGCAAAGGAGGATTTTTTTTTTTATTTTTTATGTTTTTTAAAGTAGATTCTGCCAGATTTTTAATGCACTAACTGATAAAAATTTAAGATGCTTTTTATTGCTTTACCTCATTTAGTATTTAAAGCATGAGCCATCCACTGGCACATGAAGGACTGGACTAGATGTCCTTACTGGATCTTTCTAGTTTGCTTGAAGTGACTTTCCTACAGAAGGAAAAGTGACAGGCTCCCTAGGTGAATTAGGACTTGCATATAAACAAATTCAAGGCTTCTGACTCATGAATGATTAAAATGAAGAACATTGTGGAAGCAGCAGAGGCAAACAATTGAGCAACTTTCCAAAACAATTATATGAAAAGATGTTTTGGCCTTACAGTCAACACAACCGCTTTCTTACAGACTGCCTGAGACAGCAGAGAGGTACTGAAAATTTATGTCATGAAACAGTGTACGAAGGATAATGATCCCCTCCTGACGTTTTTGTATGACCCTTCTCAAATTAGCTTAAACTACTACAAGGAACTTCTTCAATCAAGGTTTGTGTTATGTATTACCACAGCACAGGTGAAACAGTAGCAGAAGATGAAGTTCAAAGGGTACAACTTGTTGCTGACCTTGATTCTTAGACTCACTCTGCACTGGCAAGACAAGTGGAAGTTGCTATTGATTTGTTCTGACTGCTTTGGAAGTGCAACCGCTTTCTGGTTCTCTCATCTTTCACATCATTAATTATCTCGAAAGGGAGCATGGTGTAGAGACAAGACTTGCTACAGAGAAAACTGTATGACTGAACATGAGGTGACACTTACAGAAACATGACTACCGTACCACAGGATTAGCACAGGCAGATTACTTTGCCTTTATTAATGCCTCTGATAGTATCCTCAGTAATAAGCATCTCTAACAAATGGACGTTCTTTTCAGCTGTTAAAAAGGAAAAGTAGGATTTGTAACACTCTAAGTCACTTTTCCACGCCTTTTAATTTTGTAAAAATCATGGATCATTTTCGGTCTTGAGCACTAAAAAGACAGACTACTGAATTTATCACCATCTTAACCCAGTCCTCCATCACATCAGCCAGCATGCCCACCCATGAAGTCTCATTCAGATCCAGTAACTAAAGTTTTAGTCCTGCAGCAGGCTCTCAAAACAGAGTATAGCTCCAGAAGAATGGGTAGCAGCAAAAATGGGCAAAAAGCCCATCCCAAAGCTGGAAACTAGCAAATGCTAGTTCCAGTGTGAGGTAAAATGGATGGTGTGGTTTGGTTGTCAAATTACTTCAGCGGAAGCTGTCCAAATAAAAATTCAACCCTCTGCAGAAAACAAGGTCACTGCTTCAACACTCAATACATTTCCTCTTACTCAGTTCTGGCTGAAGCCTTGAAGTGAAGTGATAAAGGATTCCTTTCAGCCTCACTGCCCCCTATTTCAGAAGAACATATCTATCTAACACAGTATCATATAACTAGAAGAACAGATAAAACACCATGGAATTCTTGACTTTAACTATCATTTAACTTTTTTCTTTTCTTTTTAATGAGAAGGCTCCCAAGCTATGTTTCCACATGCTATTTAAGTATACTAGGCGTTCCCTAGACTCCCACATTCATTTATGGTCAGAATACTCAACCTCCTCCCAGCACAGCTTCCCCGTTTACCTTCTGTCGCTGCTGAATGTTGCTTATCGTGTCTGGCTGAAACTCCAGTTTGTCTGTTCGACAAAGTTTCCAGTATAAAATAATAACGATCAGGAGCACCACAGCAACTGGGACTGCCACTCCAACAATAATCCATAGGTTGCTATTCTGTGACTCTGAGGATGACTCCTTCAGCTTTTCCACAGCTGTGAAGTTAAAAGGAAGACAGCAGCTTTAGGTGGTTATATATTTTTAACTGAAGACACTTCAAGGTTATGTATTTTTATATTCTTCTAAATACTAGTTCAGGAATTTATCAGAAACCAGCCGCACATCACAGGAAATATCATACACTTAGAAGTTAACGTATGTCATGCTCAGGAAGCATGGGGCAGGTGATCAATTGTTCTGATCTACCTTCTGAGGACTCGTGCTTAAATTACTGATGATAATACACTTACACCACACCACTTTGTAACCCCAACCTGACCTAACATAGTGAAATGGGTCTAGAAAAATGACACACCATTAAGGTGAGAACATTTTCAACTTTATTGCATCTTGTCTGCATCCTGCTTTAGGTATATAATCATCAGCTCTCTTCTCTTTTGTTATGGATATTGTTACCCTCCCCATCAATAATCACAGTGAACTTGAAATCAGTAACAACCCCCTACCTGTTGTGTATAGCCCCACATTTTTGTTACTTTTTTTCCCCTTTCTCTATTTCATTGTCAGCATGAGAGATCTTTTACTCCCAAAGAGGAAAAAAAGGAAGTCATATTGAAAAGAGTAAACAAACAAGTCATGCATGGAAAAAGTGATTTGGAAAAATTGATAAATCTTCCAATTGCTCTATTTTGCATAGTGCCTATATATGGGACTAAAACCCATAGCAGTAATATATTTCTAGTCAAATTGACACATTTTCTTAAAACAATGCTTTCAAGTCATAAAACAGTATTTCTAATCAATTTATTTTTGTGAGTCATTTTTATTAATAGCTATTCTGATGATGAATCTCAAGAGTAAAGGAACATATTTTAATTCTTACACTTTATACTTCTAACAGCTCATTTATGTCATTACAATTTCTTATATAAAATTACCATTGTCTTATATAAAAAATTCTTCATTTAGTTTCTTCCCAATAAGAAAAAAAAAATCTGTGCCTGTTGAAACAACCATTTAATGATGTGCCAGAGATATTAAGTTTCTGCATGCAGAATAAGCGATAAACAGTCCATGAAGCGTGTTCATCACTTACTGTTTCTATAAAAGGAATTTACTATTGCAACTTTTTGCATTTTTGTCCAACCAATATTCCAAACCATTGACAGAAATTAGGAAGAAGTATATGAGCTACTGATCAATCTTTAAAGTGCTGTTTTAATGAGGGACAAAATTTAGAAACATGTTCCAAGAGGAAACCACCACAACTGTGGGCACTGTGCAGTGCCATGATCTTCAAAGCTAGTATCACCCTTCCCTTTTCTCTCTGCTGGCATCAGTGCAGATTTGACAGGGCTTACGCTGTGCAACGGTGCCTTCAATGCGGTATCCGAGGATGATTGCAGCCCGCTGGATATCAACCCTGTTCATCAGGTCAGAGCACTTTAAAGCACTGAATCTCGCTCCATCTTGATCCTCCACAAAGTAGATCAGCTCTACAGGGTTATCAACACCATCTAACCGTGACACATTCACAATCTGAAAAGAAATTGAAATGCTTTTACATTTTAAGTTGTATTTATTTGGGTTCCGAATAAATAATAATAAGATAAATAAATAATGAACAAATAAACAATAAACATTTAGCCTTTTAGTCTTTCCCCATCTTACCCTTCCCTTCAGAGGGTTTGGGTCTTAAGGACACTTCTCTAAAAAGAAACACTTTGAACAGCTTTGCCAAGATGGAATCTCTATCTGTCCTCATCTGGGATATATATGTCCCAGTGTGGGATGTTCTATGATTCTATAAATGGAAATTTCCAGGGAAGTGATCCCTCACATAATACATTTTTATAGAAAACCTGAAGGTTGTTTATTTATTTTTGTTTCATGACAACATATAGAACTGAACAGAATTGCTTTCATTTCTAAAGATGCCAATACCATCCCACCCTAAAAGCCTTTGTAGCTTGTTAGGTAGTAGGAGCTGCTGGAGAGATACCTTTGATTGCACTTTTCCTTCTCTGAATACTTTGACTTCACATTTTTTTAATTCATAACACACACTTTTTTTTTTGGTTCAGTTTTTCTGAATGTTAAGCACTTACAAGGGCAAATATTCTGTTAGCTTCAAAAAGAACTGTTTGCTCTTCCTAAATGAAAGCACCTGCACAGTTACCTTCATCATCCAAACAGCTCCCCCTGGTATCCACCTTTCTTCAGGAAGGAATTTATTTGATGCTGTGGGAAGCAGTCTTCTAAAGATGCTAATAATCAAAAGAATGCGTGCTATGAAGAAGCCCTGTAGATACTATCTAACTGTTGAACATCTACATTGCAGATGAGACTCACATAACAATTTTAAATTCCTATAAAATTAAACTCATATATAATAATTCTCCTCTGTTTTACCATTTAACTTTAATGGTGTTTTCAACCTAGAAATACTCCAAACAAAGAGCAGGAGGTTATTCCACCATGCAAAACAGAGTCTGAAGAGATCTGGGAGGAAATGCCACAATGGAGCAATATATTTAGTTTCCTTCAGAACTCTCCTTACACTGTGAAGTACATACTTAATAAATTAGAATGTCGAACAACTGCTTATAGGCTTAAAATAAAGCAAATTAACAAATGTTTGCATGTCTAAGACTTACAACAGCTTTTTTTTTTTTTTCTTTCCTTGTTTCTAACAAAATAATCATGTTGAAGGGAAGCAGTGCAATGTTTTAGTTCAATGGGAATGATATTCTCATCTTTGGGGGACATCAGCTCAACATGTCCTAATATTGCCATTCCTGGGAGATGCTTTTTTAAGTATAATAAAAACAAAACAAAAACCAAAGCAAAAAATGTAACTGTCATATAAGTTTTCTAGGCCAAATCAACTGAAATCAAAGAACAATGTTCAGCATTAGTCACATTTGGCATAAGTTACAGAATACCCAAAAGCAGAGCAGAGAAATGAGCAATTTTAAGAGACACAGCAAGACCTGCTAACACATTAACCAATACCATTTTCTCATCCTGAATGCTATTCACACTTCTACCAATCCCTGACTGAAGGTAACACAAGGATATCAATAAATATGGTTTCTTAGTGCACATATTCAGCAGCTGTAAGGTCAAACCTGGTTTCACAGAACCCAGTTACATCATTAGTTAACAAATGCCCACAGCTTCATATCTCTACTTCAGCTGGGCTGCCTTCGCCACAGTCTGGCCTTAATGCATAGAACAGCAGGGAGTATTAAGCAGTATCTGCTTTCAGCATGGATGAGCACTTCCTAACTAGCACATACCTCACACAGAGAGCAAGGGAATTGAAAGGCTGCTTGTGATTAAAGTCAATGGGTTCTCATTTTAATTTTAGGAAGCTTCTTTGTGACACACGCAAACCTACAGAATCAGAAGAATCTAGAAGATTCTTTAATTGAATTATCATAGATTTTGTGGAATTGTGGAGCGTTCAAGAAGTCCTACACTACTATATGTATGATATACACACAGAGTAACAGTCAGAAACTCTGGCTGAATGAGTTCAGAAAGGAACTCCTCCACAGTTGCCTTTAGAAAGAACAGAGGGGGAGGGCCACAGATCCCACTGTGCAAGTTGCCACAACCAAAATAAAACAATTTTAATACTCCTCTCCATATTGAGGAGTAGGGAAGGGTGAGCGGAATCCAAAAGTATAGGAAGGAGAAGCATCTGGAGGTATTTTGGCACAGTATAGAGAACATGGGAATGAACAAGAAATTCAACAGAGGGAAGTGCAGGCTGGTGCAAATGAACAAAACTCACGGTTTTCAGATATGTTTTCTCTGAAAGAATTTGTTCTGAATATGCAGTTCTTAATGAGTGCTCACATCATACTACAGAAAGGTGCAGACTGAATTTCAAATCCACGTGGAGATGGCTACAGAGTTCTGTTCTCAGAGAGCTGATGGCTGAACAGGGTATTGTTGAGGTGGCTATGAGACTTGCATGCAAACTCAGGAATTTCGACAGTATCATCACTTCAGTTTTCAGATCTGTCCTGTTGATTCACTAACTGTCTGTGTTGTGTTTTTTTTGTGTGTGTGTGTGTTTTGTTTTTTTTTCCGACCTCTAAGTTTGCTGCAACACAAACTGTCACACTAGATCTGAACTATTTTTAAATCCACTTTAAAAATCCAGAAACACAGCCACTGCAGGCATTTTTTACAGAGTTTCTGTATAATTAAGTTTTCTGCCATTTTTCTCCAAATTGTATTCTCAGTGCAGCTTCAGACTGGTTTTGTCTCATATTTAATAGTGGTCTCTTTCTCCTTGAGAGTGCTAAGAATGAAAGCAGAGACAGAAGTGGTATTTTCCAGGCACGTAGAAATGCAGCCCATGTGCAAGGAAGGATGCACTTTACATTTATACTTTGGCAGTGAGGAGAGACATAAGGAGAGATGAGATGCAAGAATTTCAATACAGAGAAGGCATAAAATTAAAAAAGAAAAAAAAAAAAAAAGACTAATCCATTCAACTTCTGTGTACAGGAATGATTTCATCTTTCTTGATACTAGATGTGCATTTAACCTCCAGAGAGGAAATACTTAATTGTGTTCAGGTGTCAGTAAATTTAATTTAAAAAGTGTCTTCAAGAGACTATCATAGGTCAGTGAAGAGAGTTGCCTTGGAAACCAGGTCTAGTTCATAAATGAAAGCAGGGGAAATCCAGGTGTTGGACAAACTCACGAGGCATGTGCAGAGCATCAGTCAGCCTGAGATCTCCCAGCCATAAACCCTTTCACAGGGAAGGAGTCCCTGGGTGAGCTTATTCAGGGGTTTGAAGGCAGAAATGTTACTGAGGAATGAGCTAAAACACCCTCAAAAACTCCAAAACATATGCACTAGGATGATTTTCCATTTTTCACTACCCTCATCCCCTAGGAAAAAATATCATCAAAAAAAAAATCTGCTTTCTACTTTATTAAAAAACAGTATTTTAGCATACAGGCACTAAAGTACTGTAGCCTGAAGGGTTCGGGAGATGAGGCAACATAAAACATGTGAAGCAAGCATCACATGCAGGTGGCTCTGGGTCTGAGAAAGCCCTTGCACAAACCGGCAATGGCAGGAAACATTGATGCAGCTCACTGGCTGCCAGCCAGTCCTCGAGTGCTCTGGCACGGCTGCGTGCCACCACATCAAGCACTCACCCAGTTTGGCACTTGGGCCTGAGTCTGCCAGTGGGCCCTCGGACCCTGGTCACACCATGCCAGGGACACTGGTGAGTGAGCTGAGGGGACCGGGACACGGACTGCAGGCCTAAGGACTGCTCCTCTGCTGCCTTCTGTGGATGCCTGGCCGGCCCATGGATTGGTTTGACGAAACACAGATGTGAGCAGAATGTAGGGAACCTGACAGTGCCCCACTAGCTACCAGTGGAGAGAAAATGCTGTGGTGAGGTGCCAGGGCTCCCACTGCTGCTACAGGGCTCTGGCCAGCCACCCACTGCTGCGCCAGGTGGCCAACGTGAGGTGAAGCTGCTCCAACCACGAGGTCGGGCAGCAGTTCCCACAGGCTCTGCACCTGAAGTCTCACAGGGAGACTTGGCCTTCACCCAGATTATGCACTCGTGAGAGATATGCTGCTAGCAGAAAAGCAAGGGAATGAAACACTGCTTTAATGAAAAACTCAATTCAGTCATTACCTCCCCTCACAGATACTATTCTCTCATGCACGTTATGACTGTAGTGTCATCTAACCTGCTCTTTTCTTTAAATTAGAACATTGTTCCTTTTGTCACTTACTAGGATCACCTTTTTGCTTTCTTTTAGGTTCAAGAGAACAAGCACACCGCAGTGAAGGAAAATTATTTTTGTATTAGCTTCTAGCATATTTTTAAACTACTATTAAACCCACTATTTCCACAAGAATTTAATGAGAAATGATCAACTATTCACAAAACATACCATGTGGCTTAGTATGTGTGGGTGCAACACACACAGCATTAAGCATGTGCAGAAACAGCAGATACATGTCAAAAATATATATGACATGCTCTGTAAAACAATATGAACATTATAAAAAGTCAAGGGAACTATCTCATGTAAAACAGTCAGCCATGAGGCTTCAAAGGTTTTTGTTAGAGATGGTTATAGGCATTTTTTAGCCTGGAGTGCCACCTGTTAATAGCACAGAGGAGGGGAAAACATGCTATCTGAGCACCCTATGTAGACCAAAGCTCTTATTCAAAGTGTCTAGATTTAAAGAGTAATTTTTAACATTCTTAGATCCTAACACCTTTAGAAATGAAATCTAGCTTCACAAAAGCATCAATTCTATTTTCTTAGTATATGAAAGGAAACTTATATGCCTGCAGTAACATTTGCAAATAATTGCTTCACCTTTTGACCTGCAATCTTGATTTTCTAATAGAGCTTAGAAGTGTCACATTTCAATACACTATGAATATCTTTCACCTCAAGAAAAACTCAGATCTCCAGGGGCTCAACACAAGTGAAACGTGTGTCTAGTCTTTTGTGGCTATATGCACGTCTTGCTAATAGAAGTACCCAACACTTCGGCGTTACTGGCAGCTTCTGTTCTTATTTTCACTTCATTGTGGCCAACTAATACAGTAGTCACTGTTTGGTGAGCAAGACACAGAGATGGGAAAATCTGAATACAAAGCACAAGGAACTGTCCTCAAGAGCTGCCCTCAAGACTCAAACAGATGCATATACAAAACACACTTCATACACAGCTTAAAAACTTGGCTATGAGTAAGAGAATGAGCAGCAGTAAAACTAAAAGGTTTATTGCGAGTGGCTATGGACCAGACCCTCAACTGACAGGGAAGCACTCTTGAAAGCAATCCTTCACCCAGGAGACCACCAGAAGGTGCCTCACTCCACCTGCACGTGTCTTTGCACCAGATATGATGCTGACATGTCTATTACACTGGTCCTAGAAAATGTCAACACAAGAACACCTCTGCATAACTATCCTCACATCACAGGAATATTGATGTGGTCAGAACACCGCCTATGAAACCTGCTGTAAGCATGAAAGTCTTCCCCGGGCTCAGACTCCAGGTTCTGATCTCTAGAGCTGCAGCAATTACAGGCCAAGTTTACAGCACCACTGCACACATGAAGCTTGATCGCTCCAGTCCTGGCATAAAGAAAATGCTGGCAACTTGTTTGGTTGGGCCTTTGAATACACAAAGTAACAATCCTGGTGAAAATATCGTTGCTTCCTAAAGAATTTAATATTAAAGGAGAACTATTCCTGAATTATCTATCCGCATTATCCAAGCCAAACCTTAGCCAACCTGTTTTGTTTTCTACTGAAATGCCATTTCAGCATGCATGTTCTCTGCTGCAGTAATCACTGAAGTATTTGAGCTTCTCTCTGCAGAGTACCCAGGTTAGAACATGGCTTTGAGAGCTGGGTGTGGGGGAGAGAAGCAGCAGTAGGATTACTGAAATACTTGGACATAACTGATGAAGCTGTGGGAAGTCACCAGATACCTTCACTAATGCAGGAAATACTGAAGAGAAAAAAAATACAAAGAATATTTTTTTTAATTTATTTGCACACAGGTAAAAGTAGATGCTCTGGAAGATCCAGCCACAGGGCACAAAGACTCACCTAAAAGCACATGGCCAAACTCTTATGAACAAATTTCTAAGGCTGGTTGTGTCTGAATGGGATTCTTCCCTGTATGTCTCCTTAGGGCACCACCAATGACTAAGTCAAAACCAGATGACACAGAAAAAGTTTGTTCATTTTCTGGGAGTTAGGAAGCTGGCCTCAGAGACAAAATATAAATAATCAGCTCTAAGGGAGTGTTAAGCATTAGATAATTAATGTCATTTATGTTTAATAAAGGCTATTTGGAGATACCATAAACCAACAGCCTCTAAGGTTGTCTTACCTACCATACACCTGAATATTCTGTGAATGCAAGCAAACAAGCAGCTGTGATACCTGACAGTACCTACCAAGATTCATGCAGGAAAGCACCTCACTGATCAGATACCTATCAGTGAGGATCACACGCGGCAAGCGTATCATCCACTCTCCTTCAGCCTTCTTCTCTTCCACACCTCCCGTATTACAGTGCTAACCATATCGAACGGTATTGGCTGTGAGCACCTGGAACAGCCTTGTGTTGTGTGGGATGGTAGGGTGTGCTGAACATACCTTAGAGAATCCTCCACTGCCAAAGACAGCAATCTGCAGACTCTTCACACTAATTGAGTAACATAAATGAGCAGCACTGCTGCTTGGAACACGAGATGCAGAGTTATCTTATACCCCAGTAAGTAATACAAAGTTATTAGAAAAACACTGTGATTTTCCAAAATACTATTCTTTAGCTAGAAAGGACCTGCCTGGAATCTTGTGCAGGAAAAAACACAAATGACTTTGAGCTTTATTATCTAAAATAGTAAAACCATAATCTACATGTACACATTTTATAGGCGATGGTATCTTTGCTAGCAACATAAGGATTATGTGTTTATTTTATATGCAAAGGGAGGACTGAGGCATAAAGAACAAAGTGCAATAAGAGGTGTTGGGAATAAAAGACATCTATTTACAGCAATTCAAAGCTGCATGGAAGAAAAATAAAAGTAAAATCAATTACTGAAACAGATGTTTCCAAGACAGAAAAACAAAAGTAAGAAAATCCCATTCTGGAAATGTAAGTGCTAGCAAAAACTGGAAGGTTAAGTTAAATAAAGATAATAGGTCTGAACTACAAGAAGGGCCATCTGTGAGATAAATGAATTGCTATGGACTTAGCTAGAAAAAGGAATTTTTAAGAACATTATTCTTAAAAAATGGTTTTCAGCTTGCTGAGATGACTAGAAGAACATGTGAGGATTTATAAATTAAATATCCAAGCCTTCTTGGACATTATGTCAATAATTCCACCTGAGACAAAACTATAATGAAGCACAGGTCTTCAGAAGCTGTCATACGTACAAAATTTGATGTAATTTATCGATCTTACTTAAAAGCCAATCCTGATCACAACGGTGACCTATGATAAATAGGGAGTTTAGAGTCAGAATATACTCTTCTACTGCTGCATCAAGCAGCATATGATTCTATTTCATATTTCTACACTGTTACCAAAACACCATAGAGAGCTGTGAAGCAGCTGTTCCAGCAAAGTACCTTTTTGATTCAGATGACCATTCTATCTCCTTTTGCTAGGCATCTCATACAAGTCAGACAAGATAGCTGTTTTTTTGAATAGGATGTTGATAAAATCATTTGCAATGTGGTTTTTAAAAAGTCATTATTTTTTTTTAATAGCCACTTAAAATACTCAGCTGTTTCCATTTGTTATTTTTAGTTTAAAAGACAGTTAGCCAGAAGAACCACATTTCAAGTACAAAACACAAGCATCATCAACTAGCTAAACTAGTCAAATGTGATACATGCTTTTGAGTTATCTTTTCTCAACTCAAAATCTAGGTATTATTAACTTATTGAATAATTGATTCCCCTTTATTTCTTCTCTGACTTTGAGCTCTTAATACCTGCACAATGTTGCTGCCTGCAAAACTGGCTCGTCTCCATATCCGCCCTCTGGCCAAAGCCTCGTTTAACAGGTGAGCTAGCTTCCGCTCCATCTCAGCCTGAAACACTTCCTCCTGAATTCGCTGGTCGACGACACCCAAGAGAACTACATTGCAGAAAAAGTAACCCAAGAACACAAATGAATTAGTAAAAGTTTTCAGTGTCTTTCTGCAACTTCAGTTACAAGCGTTGAGTCACTCTGTGACATCTCACGGACAATTCAAGAGCAGCAGTATTCTTGGGGGAATACTGGGAAGTTAAGCCAGTGGTTACACATTAGAAAGGAAGGCTTTGTATCAGGAAAGGTAAAAAGAAATAAATTTAAACAACAACAACAAAAAAGGACAGAGGGCACTTTTGGAATCTCAGACAGTCTAGGCAGACACAGAACGTTGAAGAAAATTTAGATTTTGAAAAAACAAACATATGAACATCCAATGAATTATTCAAAAACAACTAAAAGAGAAATTTCAGCTAAATTGCTTGCAGCAACTACTTTCAATCAAAATTTTGCGTTTGAAAGTGAGACACAGTTGGAGATGGGCAGGGCAAGGGTTCAGAATCAAAGTTAAAAAATAAGAGCACGTGAATGAACCTGTATATTCCAAGTACATCTTCCCTAGATAAAATCAAGAGTACCAAGTATGCCAATTAAAGCGCACACACAAAAAAATGGTTAGTAGCCACACCAACTTCACTCCCTACCCCCAGGTACTCCAGGTCACTAAGGCAACTGATGCTGAGATGAATACCTCAGGAACAACACATAGGAAACACCAAAAAAATGTGGACCTTTGCCAACAAGACGGCATCCAGAAAAAGTAAAATGGAGTTAATGGAGTGACAGTCATCTGAACAATCCAATTAAAAAACCTTAAAGGAGAGTAAACTGACTTTCCACTGACATTAGCAAAACAATCCAGTTTTCATTCCTGAGGCCCTCCGCTATAATGGTTTATTTTTTAAAAGGTCCCTTTTTCAGTAAAGTTTTTCATGTTTGCTTACTTAAGTGTGGTGCTTATAAAAAAAAAAAAAACAATTTGATTAGATAAAATCAATTAAATACAATTTTGTTTAAATTATTAAACAATATAAAAACCACATTTTCCTTTTAAAATTTTTCACTGCGTATGTCAGAGAAAAATGAAATATTTTCATGATTTTTCACAGAGATCAACAGCATGTCTGCTAAATTCAATCACTAATGAAGCATGTCAAAATCAAAAGCAAAACAAACAGACAGTTCTTGCCTGTGTATTGAATCTGATTATCAGTTAGTTCTTCTTAATAGCATGAACTGTATTTTACAACCAAGAGGACAGCTACAGAGAACACTGCATCTCCCAACGTTTTATGACCATTTGGATAGTTCAGAATACCTGTGCACATAGATCTTGGTAATTTAGTATGAAAAAAAACTAATCTTTAGAGTGCAGAAATTCTATCATTTTCCTTTGTCTTGAGTCATACCATCTGTCTAGAAGCAGCTATCAAATAATGAAAAAAGCCGTTAATATAGAATATAGAATGATTTTGCCCTTAAAATACAATATACATACTTAAAGGACTGACACAGCCAAAGTGTACTAGCTTTTTCCCAGGATACCTGCAATAACTGGGATTACAAAAAAATCTCTTTGTATCAAAGAAAGGTGCTGCAACTGGCTTTAAAACCTCATAGCTAGGAATTTTAGGGACAAAAAAAAAGCACGTGGAGATGTGCATACGTTATTTCAGAGCTGGAAGAACCCTTATTTATTTATTTTTTTTACTACAGGATCTAAGGAAACTTCCAAAAAAACCAGATAAAAACAGATAAAGCAGGAGAGGGTGAGGGTATCTTGACCAAACTGACTAAAAAAGCCAACAAACACCTAAGAGAGGATGATGTTGGCTGTGCAATACACACAGGTAGATTCTCTCCTGTTACTGAACACAATTTGAAAGTCTCCAGTAAAACAAACTATGTGGGTTTCAGAGGTTAAGCTGCCATTTGGTTTCCTGCTTAGAAGTACGCTGATAACTAATCAGAGGAGACAAGGATACCTGAAAAAAAAAACAAAAAGTATGTCTATTACTACTGGTAAACTATGGATGGAAAGGCTGTGGGAAGACAAAAGTGTATCCAGTGAGGCATCTGCACTGTAACAGCAAGGTTGTTAGGCATAGCCTGATTACAATTCAGGCTGTGTTGAAGAAGCAGGTAGGATCTACTGTGCTTGCAATCAAACTCAATAGCCTTTGAGCATCTAAAAGTGACAGCTCAACCGTATCTGCTCGTTGCAGAGTAAACCATCCAACAGACATGGGTGGGAGGGATCTACTGTCAATTAATCAGAAGAGATCGATGAAATTTGATGAAGCCGTTTCCTATACTCAGAACAGATCTATTTTTATTTTGATTTATTTGTGGCATGTTTTGGTACAAAGCGCTACACAGAAAGAAAGTTCTTATTTTCACCTAAAATGAAAAAAAAATCTTAAAATCAATGTAGGATCCTGAAAGCATGCAAGGTAGATACTTTATGCCTGACAGCATAAACTGTCTTGCTAAGAATGAACTGTTTTATAGACAAAAAATTTAATGTACGTTATCAAGAAATTGCAATAGTTCATTCTAGACCCAGGAATTACATTTCCCAGATGTCCCAGGTCACTGAGCCTTCAGTTTTAGAATTTATTCAGCTTAGGCACATTACCACGTTACAAACATGCAGCACCCCCAGGCTACCAATATTTATCTAGGCTAGTTATCCTGCTAACAAAAATAATTGCACGCTTACTGACATACGCTGTACGTACCTGTTCTCACCCAGGAAGATTTCATTAGCTGAGACACATTAAGCTTAGGATAATGAAAGGCTGAGGGAAAAACAGAATGGAGGAAAAACATCCGTTAGAACAGTACTCTCAAATACATACACACACAAAAAAAGAAACTACTTCATACTTTATACTGTCAGTAAGCATCTTATTTACACAGATGTATTACAACTCTTGAGGCCGTGCAGATGCAGTGGTAAGGCAAGTGCTGTGAACATACACTCCCCCAGTTCGTCTCTGAACAAAAAGAAGCTAACCGAAGCAGTCAGATTTATTACCTGAAAGATTTCAAGCTGCTGTACTGAGGTCATTGCTCCTAGAAACTTAAAAGTAAATCTCACTGTGAATTCTGTTTCTTACTGAGCTAAATGCAGGATAAGACTTCTGCTCAAAGGGCAATGAAGCAACCCATGAGTGTCTGAGAATGAAAACATGACTTCCTATGAGGCAGAAACTACATGGAAATATTAAATGCAAAGAATAAAACTGAATAGATCTGATTTGTGTTCCAGGCTCGCACAGATGAAAATATTTAAAATATATCACCTTGGTAAATTATTTTACAAAAATCACAAAGAAACACGTATAGAAGCGTTGCTGTGGACAAATCTAATGGATTATGTGTTTGGCCTGATAGTCCCAAGCTTCCTGTATAGAGCCATGCTCCAGAGTGAAATCCTTGCCCCCGTGAAGTGAATTAAGTCAATTTCCACTGATTTAAATAAGAATAAGATTTTTCCCAGGATTTCCACTGGAGAGCAGTAAAGACATGTTGGGAAATGAGTGAAGATGGGGGCTGGGCCAACAGTTTCCTCAAGGGAAGTCTTAAGCTTTAGTATGGCAATACAAAAGAGGAAGGGTCATAACTTTCTCAAAATATTTAATCCAGATGCAGTTTGCTAAGCATACACAAAGGTTAACTTTTAAACTGTTTCATGGATAGAAAGAATGACCTGGTACATGCTAAACCAATTTAGAACAAAGCTGTCCAGTCTTCAGTTCCAGAGACAGTTTGCCAGTACTGCATGTTTTAGACATGTATAAAATTATCTGTTTCCTAATTTAATTGTGACATAACTGTAGAGTAGCAGACTTCTGTGAGCATACCTAAAACCCAATTCTTTGCCCCTTAAAAAGCTTACCAATTTTTTGCTACCATAAAAGCAAAGAAATTACTACTTACACTATCTTTTATTTCCACAGATTTATGGATAGTCTTGTGGAAAAAAAAGTGAAAATGTGGTTATTTGCACCTTTATGTCAATGATAATAATACCACTAGCTTCATGAGAACCACCTGGGAGGTACATTGTGACTTACTGTTCAGAATGGTATAAGAATGTGGTTCTTTATTCTGAACATGAACATCAGCACTCCATACACTGACCAGGGTGCATCAAATTTCCAAAACTCTCAGACACACAGATAGCACCCCACAGTCCATTTAATTTAACACATTTATTTTTGGTATACTGCTACATGATTCTTCTGAGCGTAGGTTATAGACTGGAGTTCTATTTGCTCTGGTCATGCAATTGTTCACTTCAATTTAGAAATACAACCCGAACAAAAAAGCATAAACAAAACTGGATCTGTGTTTTCCAAAGCATGGAAAGAGCAAGATAAGAAAATCAAAAACCTTCCAATTGCCACAAAACTTTGAACTGCTAACAGTTGCAGTTTTTTTCTTCTTTTAAACCAAAATCATGCTTTGCCTCAATACTTAATGCGCTCTTCACGCTTTTTCTAATTAGTACTTGAAAATGATTTAATTCATGCAAATTACTGGATGACTATTCACTTAAACTTTTCACAGAATTAATGAAATTTAAAAATAAACTGACGAGCAGAAAATCTTGAAATTGAAAAGGAGGATGTGCCACAGTCACTGGCAGCTAAGTCTGCGTTCTAAAACCTGACAAAGAATGCATGAAATGAAGGACACTTCTGCAACTCAGACAATGCTTCAAGGCTACAAAATACAGGCTCCAGCCCTTATGGCTTATGCCACTGGCCACTCCAGTGTCTCACTAAGACGTGTGGCCTGTTCCTGAGCTCAGCTGGAGTCTCAGCAAGGCAGCATGATTGCAGTTGCAATATTCCTAATCCTCAGGAACTACTGTTTAAATCCAGCACAGACAAAATGCAATTGCTAGTTAGGTTGTGGCTGGTCTACTAATGACTATCAATGAAGTGTACACTATCCCCATGAGAAGATTCTGTCACGCAGTCCTGAAGTACCACACCATTGATTTGATGCTGACTGAAAAAGCAAAGGGTCACCTAGCCACCTAGAAGTCTCTAGACAGCAATCTGAAGCACATGACTCCACTAACATGGCCTTTGCCAGGTATTCTAGTACGGATATGTCTGATCTTACACGAAGACACGGGACTACGCATGCTAGAACTGGTACCACATTGATTGTTCTTATTTATGATAAATGGAAGAACAGTAAGAGAAAGCATGGAAGGAATGAAGTATTTAGGATGAAAAGACATCACCCAAAAATTAAGATTCCATGGAAACACTGGGGTGCAGTATGTATTAAAACACTGTTTGTTAAAAATCTGATCCAAAATCCACTCTGACAAAAACTACCAAAAAATGGGCTGCATCATATTATTTCATCTTATCCTATTGGCCTTGCAACATCTCCGAGGTATCTGAAATAGATGCCACCCATCAAAGTGCTAGTTATGGCACTGAAAAACAGTCCCAAGGCAACTCTCTCTATTTAAAGCCCTAATTAAAAAAGCAATACATTTGGGGTAGGCCTACAAAGGCCAATATTCCTCATGTAGTCCGGTGCTAGCCTTTGCATGTCCTCAGAGAAATCTTACAGCCATAAAGACATACTAAACATATTCCTTCCTTCCTTGTTTTTTTATTTTTATTTTTTGTTTGTTTAAAAACAAACACACAACAACTACAACAAAAACTAGCACCTAGGAACTGTGACTAAACATGCTTGTCTTTCTGCTGACATGTAGTTCACGACCAAACGAGTTCTCAATCTGAAATGTGAGATGTAAGGTGGACAATGCAAAATTAGCAGGCAGAAAGATGTAAACTGGACATTCGAACATAGCATGTTGCTGAAGTCACTTAGAAGTCTGTGGGGCAAAAAAACAAGTCTAGAAGTATCTAGGCTCGGCCACTCCAACAGCCCTATTGCTGCAAAGAACAGTCCCTTCTGTCAAACAGACAACTTGTACTGTAGAAACTTACTTGGATGAGTGCAACAAGACAAAAAAAAAAAAGACTAGGAATTCCTGCTGTTAATCGTGTATTGTACAGGAACAACCCACACAATTCAAAATATAAGCAGTATATATCAATGATGTGAAAAACCCAATGAAGGGACTGTGTGCAAAAGGCTACATGAAGCGAACAGGAAGCAGGGAGCAAATACATTCCTTCAAACAAAACTCATATTTGGGATATCAAAAGCAAGATCTCACTTCACTTAATGATGCTGAGTCACAGTGATATTACACAAGCTGCTTGTCCTTAGCATAAATCAGTGTGAA
Organism: Oxyura jamaicensis; assembly: GCF_011077185.1. Lineage (NCBI taxonomy): Eukaryota > Metazoa > Chordata > Aves > Anseriformes > Anatidae > Oxyura > Oxyura jamaicensis. The sequence goes on along the minus strand of NC_048893.1, from coordinate 58,742,329 downwards.
CCCCCCGACAGCTCAGCTCACCTACAGATCAGTTCTTTTTCTTCAGGTGCAGGCTATAAAACTTATCAGATCATATACAGAGCCCTAAGGGGTGGTCACCACCAAGCATATAACTGCTACCAGGCCTGGCAGTCAAGGCACAAATGCCAGAGAGCCGTATGGTAAGGAATATTTCACATTTACATATAAATATACCTTCCAAAACTCCCCCCCAAATCATGTTGAAAAGCAGAGGGTTGCAAATGATTTGCACAGAGCAAAGTAGCTATCTGTCAAAGGAAGACCTTCACAACACCTTGCCTGCTACAACTGCTCTGCAGACTACAGGAAAACATGAGAACAGAGCCTAGAAAAACCAAAGCATTTAGGCACCTCACTGCCAAAGTAGCTCTGAGAATCTGGCTGTTGGTCATCCTCAAGCAGACTACTGAATAAGATGTCTCAGAAGAGATCTGCCCAATACTGCTGAGCCTTTGGACATGATTTCTGGCTCTGAAGATCTAAAATGATTTGGCTCAAAACACAGCCACAGTAACAGTGCAAAAAAAACCAACATGGAAACAGCTAAAAGTAACGGAGTGAGGATGCCTCGCTTACAGAAGTGTATGAGCTACGTCCATTATTGCTTGCTGACAGACAGGGCCATAGCTCTGAACAAGCTGAGAAGCTGCATTCTCACTTTGCTATCAAACGGCACCATGTCTGGTGTTCCACAACACTGAAACCAAACACGCTGGGGCACTACTGAGACCAAACCAGAGAAGTGCAAATCTAAATGAGCTACCCTGCAGTGGGCTAAATCTGTAATTAAATAAGAGATGCTCTAGTGATGTGCTGTCACAAAGCTCCACTGGCATCGGCCAGGAATCAGCCCCACTGGCTAGGCACTGCAAGCATGCAAATAACATGGGGAGAGTTCCTGGTCTGAGCACTACATGAATTAGCTTTACATTTCTTAAATACCATTAGAGGTGGAGGGGGGAAAAGAGCAGCATACATGCATGTTTAATAGCAATGTCTTTCCCCTATGGCCAGTCTAGTCTTTCAGGATATATTGACCTTGGTAGAAATTCTGTTATCATCTAATTGCACTATGCCACCATCACACAATCTGGAAGATGGGATTCTCAGCAAAGGGCAACCTGCAAATTCACTACACTACAAATCTCTCTCCAGAATATGTGGACATAAGTAAAAATTGTAGGATCAGATATGTGTACTTCACAGGGAAAAAAAATGTCAAGACACTAAAAATAATACCCAGGAGACTAACAGTAATAAACTCAAGGGCAAAGGTGAAAAAAATCCATGCATAGTGAAGAGAAATGTCTTTCAAGCAATCATGGCAAGAGGAACATTTATTTTGAATTCAGTGAGATACAAAGATCACAGCTCACAATCTGAGAACTTCTGTGGCCTCACAAGGGACAAGGAAATGCTAGTCATCTATGGACAAGAATTCTCAAGGCTTTTGGTCCTGGCTCATTTAAATACTGCTACCACTACAAAGGTACAGTCTATGTGACCAAGTGAGAACAGAATTATTAAAAGGAAATGAGAAGGTTAATACAACACCTGCTACATTTTTAATTGGTTATGAGAACAGAGGGATCAAAATCCCACAAAATTAAAACAAAAATATTTTTTAAAAAACGAATACTACTTCTAGTCATTGGGAAATCATCATGTGCAGTCACTGTATATAGATTTAAAGGTGCTGCACAGCACAACTTTTGGTGACAATCATTCTCTTTGCTTGATCTTCATTGACATACTACTGTACAGCTGCATAATGAACAACACCTACCAGTAGGCCTGATTTTCCATCAGACATTTGACTGTATATATGGAATCACTGTGTCAGGTGCTATTCACCTATATAGCCCACAAAAAGTAACTCAGATGATTAAAAATCTGCATTGGCAAGTACAATGAGATAGGAGAAACTAGGAATTAATGGACTACATTAACATGAATGGATTCCACCAGGAAAGCCAGTAGTGTTCTCTCATGATCTGACTTACATTCACGAGTCATTGTTGCAATGAACAATCCACTAGTATACAAGGATTATTGTTGAACTCAGACACTTGGCATACTTATGAGACTGAGGTCCCCTGCAAAATCTAACCAAACATAAAAATGAACATCAAGGAAACTGCTTTGCTGGCAGTTCCCATTAATCCAAGTTTAAAATGACCATGGACTGGAAAAAGTGACTTGTGGTGCAAGCAGTACACAGAAAGTGAGTAAGATACTTAAAATACCTTAGAAGATAAAAGACTACTTAAAAAAGCATTGCTACTGACTAACAGATAACCCAGATGAACTACATGGGCAAATATAAACTTATGCTGACACTATCCCATGCTTTCTAGAAGTCAGTCACAATTGAGCACAGCCCAGAGCCCAAGGTAGTAAATCCTGCTGAGAAGCAGCAAAGGCATTGTAGACATAATAAAGACACACTGCACAGAAGTACTGATCAAAGTGACTACATTTTTGTTGTTTGTTTGTTCTAAAGTATCTGGACTAAGACCAGGGAAAATGATGCCACGTTCAGCACAACTGGCCCAGTGCAGAAGGAAAGAATGACAAAAGCAACAAGTTGCTGTAACACTGATACACACTATGTGAGCAGAGAAATACAGAATTGCTCAGCAGAATTCATTATACAAGTCAGGTACTTAAAGATGCATTATCACTTATGAACAAAATTAATTTTACATAGTAGGGGAAAAATTACTTAAAAAAGGTATTCTGCAGTCTTGGCAACAAGTACTCACGTTCAGCAATTTGCTGCACAGGAAAACCCAGATAGAAGCTGAATTCCACCACGGACAAGTTTCTTAACTGCTCACTGACTTCGGACCCATTTAGAAAACCGTATCTATCTCGGATGGCAAAAATGATGCTCACGGGGCCCTGACGAAATGCAGCACCAGGCCTACTTAGAGTTATATTCAGTATCTGAAAAGACAAGATTGGAACACTGTCAGCAAAATCAAATCACTGGCATATCTATTTGTTCCTTGACAGATTTTTTTTCCTAATGTGAGGGGAGAGTATTTTATATCAAAGCAGAGGAACATCGATTCCAGATTGATTCGGCATACTGAGTCTCAAAGAGGCTAAGTTACACGTGCATTCTCTTTCTAAGGATTATCCTTTGAGGTCATTCATAATCCACAATGATCTGAAAGCTATCATTCAGAAAATGATGGAGAAAATGCCAGATGAATACAAAACTCTATGGAACAGACAGGAAAACACCATGACAAAGGCATGGTATGAAAATGGCTCTTGCTCAAAACCTACTGCACCATGCATACCCAGACCCTACAACTGGTCTCACTCTGTCACCTATGTATAGAGCAACTATGTATATACAGACAAACCTCTTCCAAGTAGTAATAATTTAAAAAGAAAATTTGCTAAGTCAATAAGCCAAGAAACCGTTTTGCGTGTTCTATCTTCATTCGTACTCGGCTCTGGTGAGGCTGTACCTCGAGTACTGTGTTCAGTTTTGGGCCCCTCGCTACAAGAAGGACATCGAGGTGCTCGAGCGAGTCCAGAGAAGGGCGACGAAGCTGGTGAGGGGCCTGGAGAACAAGTCTTACAAGGAGCAGCTGAGGGAGCTGGGCTTGTTCAGCCTGGAGAAAAGGAGGCTCAGGGGTGACCTTATCGCTCTCTACAGGTACCTGAAAGGAGGCTGTAGCGAGGTGGGGGTTGGTCTGTTCTCCCACGTGCCTGGTGACAGGACGAGGGGGAATGGGCTAAAGTTGTGCCAGGGGAGTTTTAGGTCAGATGTTAGGAAGAACTTCTTTACCGAAAGGGTTGTTAGACATTGGAACGGGCTGCCCAGGGAAGTGGTTGAGTCACCATCCCTGGAGGTCTTTAAAAGACGTTTAGATGTAGAGCTTAGGGATATGGTTTAGTGGGGACTGTTAGTGTTAGGTTAGAGGTTGGACTTGATGATCTTGAGGTCTCTTCCAACCTAGAAATTCTGTGATTCTGTGATTCTATCCGTATTCTAACTATAATCACTTCACTCAGTTGTACAGTTTTGAGTACATATCTACACACTTTACTGTAAGTACTACATAGTACTTCATGTACTCTGAAGTTTATATCATATTTACTGCTATGACTATTTTATGGTAGCACTGACAGGCATTTATGGTGCCTATTAAGCAGCACTTTTTAAATAGTGATTTTAGTATTAAAACAAAGCTAGAAAAAAATAAGAACTCAGAGGGAAGAGGGAGTTAGTCTCATAAGTTGAATTATTGACTTGCCAGGGAGTTTTAAGCTCTGCCACACAATTCAGTACCCAGCACATAGTCAATACATTTCACATATGAAGTTCCAGTAGCAGCTGCCACAGACAGTGCCATCATATACACTATAAGTATTTATAGAAGTCAGAAGCAATTAGCATGTTTGCTCATGTAACGGCAGTATGTGTTTCAGTATTTCCTAATAGGATCCCGAGTGGTAACAAGACCTGAAAGGTGTCTTCCAACAAAAACATACTGACTGCAGCCTATCCTGTAATAATAAAATCCAATGAGAATGCATTTGATCAGGGTTGGGGCAGCCTTTATGTGAAAGTATAAGCCTGTTTATGTTCCTATTATATTCACTAAAGATTCTTGATATGCATCATCATCTTCTTAGATCTTCTTTTCAATAACCTTGAAACGAGAGTGATATGTGGACCCAAATTATTTTGCAGGGGAAAAAAATGACTTTATGACAAAGCCTCACTGTTCTACATGATCTAGATAGCAATGCGTAGTCTGGGCACACCTAACTCATTTCACTGGCTGTGTTAAACAAGACAACTGAAAGTGAGGAGAAAAAGGCAAAGATACAAAACATTTTTCTTCTTACCTGCACAGTGAAGTTGTAGAACTCCTGGTGTTGTTTGCTCACCTCCATGAATGCCATTGTCAGCCCCTTTTCAATGCGCTGGCTGAAGTCACAGAACCCAATATCCACATTTCGAGGCACAAACTGAAGCACTGAAGGCAAAGGGTACACGTTATTCCTACAGACAAGTACTTCCATGAGAGAGAACAACATGAGCAAGAGAATCCTCACTCCATAGGGCTAGCACTTTTTCATGGAATTCAGGACATATTCAATGAAAACCTGGGTAGAAACACAGTAAAAATACATTTTGCACAGGTGCAGTAAATTCTCTACTTACTAGTATCTGTTGCAGCAGTAGATTACCGAATGATACTACTGACAAAGTACCCACTGCTTCCTCCCGTATACTGAAAGACTTTTTCTGCATACAAGCTTGCTAAAGGACTGGAGCACTGAACCAGCCACACTGAAATCCTTAGTTATCCCAACAGTTCATTGAAAATCTCAAGGAAAATAGTAACAAATTTCTTTGTAGACTGAAATTTAATATTTAGCTTATCTAAAAGACCACACATTGGATCCATTAGTATACATCCGTATCAGCCTAACACTTTCAAAATACCTAATTAGCAGCCAATCTTTTAAATCTACATAGATACACCTTAAAATCTTTCACAGAAAAGAAAGAATGAGCACAGTAGAGAAAGAGTGAGCAGGCATACAGACCCCTAGCTATACGCACAGCTATCTGCACATTTCCTGATATATTCTTACCCAAAGAAATGCTATCATTAGGTCACAGATCCTAATAGTAATATTAGACAAAGATCAAGGCAAGAAAATGCAGTTATAGTTTGTTTAACCATGCTAAGCAGTGGAAAAAGATGTCACACACACACAGAGAACTGATGTCTCTCAATTCAGATATTAACACAGAAAAAACAGCACATGAAACACACCTGAATAAAAGCAGCTATGTTTGACATCCAGGTACTCTATTGCCCATATGCTTAATTCCTGTTACTGTCTCATTACTCAGTCAAACACCATTACATGGTTAATATGTTACTTTAGATTATTAGCAGTCATGGACTGCTGCCATACAGCAGCCATGGAAAGCTGAACGCTGTATGAGCAATCCTTTTGCTCATTGATTCTCCTACACTGAAAATTCTAAAAAGCATAATTTAAGGTAAACATAATTCAAAACGTGAGTCAAGCATTACAAAGTGGCTGCACTGTGATTTTACAAGTGTTTCCCACAAGCTTTGCCTTTCTCGTCTTTGTAAAATGCTACAAGAGAAGCGGAGATCAGGCTATTGACAGGCAAGAGGCCACTGAAAATAGCCTCGCTTTGCAACATGAGAATACTCTTAACACTTAAAGCAATACAAAGAATGTAAACTCCTTTCACTTGTTTCAGTAGTGAACCATCAACTGAAATATGAAGCAAGGAAAAGAACATACGTATTTTGCAATTTGCTAAGAAAACTTTCCTGAAAAAAAAAACATTAAGTGACAGGGTTAATCGTTTACAAATTATTTACAGCAAGCACTTCATTAACAGCCAAGAGTGAATGCTCACTGCAGTGGAACACACGGTTTTTATTTGATCTCACGTATTTATCACAAAACTCGCCGCAATGCAAGTGTGAATCAGTATGAAGCTACATTTCCTCCTCTTTGTGTTAGGAAGAACTCACCTGTCTGAACCTGGAACCTGTTATCAGGCATGGCGAAAGAAGGATGCAGCGAGAGGATCAGGGGGCTCTCACCACGAAGAAGACTGCTGTTCGCAAGCACATTTATGACAGCTATCGCCGTGTAAACAAAAGGACCTGATGTCACCAAGAAAGCATATTTTGGGGAAATTTTATAAACCTACAAAAAAAAAATCTTCAATGTGAAATTTGGCAACAACACTTTTAAGAAAATGCAATCTTTATTTTACAGAGAGAAACACACACACTGACAGTGCTGTGCCTCGCAGCCTCTGCTCCAGTGCATCAGAAAGGCACTTCCCCTGCGCTAAGAGCACCTACTGGAAACTCTCCAATGCAACACACCTACCTCAGCACTTCTCCATTTATCACATCAGAGCGGCACTCCACCTGGTCTGCATTCCCCAGCAGCACGTAGGAGTTCCCATACAAATTGCTACCTACTTGCTGAACCATTTGCAGAGCTTCTGCACTTCAGGCCTGTGCTGCAGAGCAAATGCACCCTGTAACATTCACATGTGATGTGTGAGAAACAAAATACGCATAAACTGTGTTTTATGGATATAATTCTCACACACAAGTATTCTGGAGAACGCTTCTCTCCATTTGTTTCTTTCAACGCAGTTACCTCAATTACAATTTTCCTCCTCCAATTCCTCTCCTGACATTGAGACTTCTCAAAAACCCTGAGGAGCTTTAGTCATCGTGTAAAAGAAATGAAATTGAAAGTTAAATATGAACCTAGGCAAATGTTTCCAGGCAGATGCTTTTATACATTATTATTCTGTCACCTAAGTGAAAACAAGTTGAAGGCTTTTATTTATTTAAACACATTGCGATGCCTTCCCTCCCTAGGAGAAACTATCTCAGTATCAAGGACTCTGATTTCCCCAGCATTATTTTTTTCCTATTTCTTTTACTTCATGGTTTGTTTAATTTGCCCGAGGCAGTCATGCTACTGTATTTTGAGATATCCAACACGATGGCCTCACAAATAAATAATCTAAACCAGAGATGCAAATATTCTGATAAATGTGCACCTCTTAAATGAATAGATGCTGGCATCTTGCAGGCCTTGCGCTAGTGAAGGGATTTTTCAGATATGCTCAACTTCAAGATGTGCCTCATGGAAAAGCACAGTGCTACTTAAAGTGTCATCCACATGCTCCTTACTGGTATTCCTGCAATACTGTACTATAATGATAACTGGTGTTTAGATGAGACAGTAAGCAGCCCTTTCCTGTCCTCTAGAAACACCATGTATTTCAAAGAGATCTTCACCAAAAGGAACTACCTAAGAAGCAGAAGAAAAAACAACAACAAAAATCTGACTTGCTCATTATTTCTTCCTTCTTCTTAAGCCACAAATATATGCAGCATCCTGCTTTTATAAATGGATTTAGACCCACAGAATTCAAATTTGTTTGATATGAGTAATATGCACAGCTCTTTTGAGCTTTTCTCATCTGAAATTTTATCCTTTTATCTCAGGATGAAATGATCTCTGCAGCTTCAGTTTGTCAAATGGAAAAGAGCAGTTGTAATGGGTAAGACATATGAAAAGTTAACATTACTTCCACAAGAGACTGCTTAAAAGCAAGAAAAAGACGAGAAAGAATTATAAATCTTACTGACAATTTGCTGATGATTTCTGAAGCCATATACACTGAAGAAGAGAGGCCTAGTACAGACAGCCTCTCTACAGTACTATTGTCATGGACTATAGTTAGGTGTTTCAGACAAGGAAGCAAGCCTCTGATAACCAGCTCAGCTGCCTGCACCTCTGACCTGTTCCAGTGCACCACAGATGCAATATAAGCAGCCTACGCCAGAGACTCCTCTGAAATTTTGCATTGACTTCGTCATCTTAACAGCTAACTCTCACGCCTCCCTTTTGTGCTCCTTTTCGGGTGAAAGTAATGCCACAAGAATGGAAACTTAAAATATTTTTGTTAAGTGTAATCTTAAGGAAGGTAGATTAGAAGCACCGTAGGTGAAAGCAGTAGCTATTTCTGCTTAAGATACTGCAGCTTTGTCTTAAGTTACATCTCAACAACTGAATCCAGACACCAGAAGTAATACAGCCATGTTAGCATGATGCTGTTTACAAGGTAATTCACAGAGAAGTTTGGAAAGTTATCTAGAATACTTAAGCACAGCTCAACTCTTGCTTCACAAATGAAAACAGCTCCTCTTGGTGCAGCTAAATGGTTCCCAAATGCAGCCAACCATCCAATCTGCTCTTGGAGGTTTCACTTTTACTGCCAGGACAGCGAGATGCTACCAAACTAGCTAACTGAAGCACCAGTTTTAGAGCCCTACCTACTCAAGTACAATTTCTTACATTAACCAAGCACAGATTTCTTACCTTAATACCTTGAGCCATGAATCTCAAGAAGCACTCAAAACACAACATGCACAACTGAGCCACCAGCAAAAGCAGAGAGCTTCAGCACAAGCCATTGCACCTTCTCAGGTTCAGCCATTTCTTCTCCTAAATCAGCTAATCCAACCCTGCTGTTTCCAGGATACAGTCTGTCTCATTCAAAGCTCATCTGACAAGACGTGCATTTTGTATGGCAAGTTTTTAAGTCCCAGTTTATTAGAGGCTAGAAAAGTATTTGGGGGAAACATCACTGCTTGTTTACTCTATCCCTTATGACTTCCCCTAGGCATTTGCTATAGACTATTGTCAGCTAAACTATTTGATTAGATGCACCTTTGGTACTAATCCATGCCTACATACCACTGTATTATGCTGTGCAAACATCTGGCAGAAGGCATAAAAAAGGATTTCCTCACCACCACCTTATTAAGCATTCTGTAATGAGGCTGCAGGGAGCATTTAACTTCACGAAGATGGGTTACAAAGGCTCACAGGTCTTAAAAATGAAACAGATTCTGCCCCTACACACATTGGGATCCTAAGGCAACAATTTCCCCACCGTTTTCACACACGTAAATGATAACAGCCACAGTTTCAGCAGCAGTGAGTAGCAATGCATGTTACAGAAGCCAATGCAAGTCCACAAGGTGGCATCTTTGAAAAAAGTATTTAACTGCCAGACAATGAACTTTTTTCCTTACTTTTAAGGCAGAGGTTTACAGATTTTAGATTACAGAGAGCTATAGGTTAAGGCCAGGTCCAAAGACCCAGATTAAATGCAGCAACAGAGTGACCGTGGTATACATTGCACTGCATGACAGAAACCCCAAACACAAATGAGGCTGGCAAAAAGCTTTTTTCTGTTTCTGTGAACTTAATGGCACCAGGGTCCTTACAGCAAGTCACTGCCAATACTTTTTTTTCCTCTTGCCTCAGTGCAACAAAGCTAAAGTCAACTGAAGATGGTCTAACAAATCTTACCCAAGTATCGTAAGATTTACATTAGATAAAGTTGACAAAAATTGCTCTGGTTCAAAGAATAGGCAAACAATAGGGTCTTATTCTTCTGCAGATGCAATGCATTGAAACCAACTAGAAAGAGACAATTTAAAAAGTTTTAGTTATTCTCACTTTGCTAAGAAGAAAATTGTTAAAAAGTTTTTTCATTAGACAGGATTCAAGCCTCCCCCACTTTTTTCCTACTTCATCAGCTCAGAATGTTAGAAATAATAAAGAACCAGAGGCCAAAGATTTTTCCCCAACTTTTTCAGTTGAAAAGTAATTCTCCTTTCAGTATTAAACTTGGAATATATTTAAAGTGAGTAGCAGTCATATCCATCGTTGCCATGGATCTTATTTTTAAAGCACACGTTACTACCAAGTTAAATTGAACAAGCCTGTCTCCTGATTTACTGCGCATTACATCACAACAAGGGAACAACATCTGGGAGCTGTCATAAAAGCCATAGTAAAAAAGCAGCTTAAAGAAGTGCACTGCTTCACCGTAACTTGCGAACGTACACTCAGTTCCTGGGTACTCTTGACTAACAAGAGTCAGGTCTGCTTGATTAATTTAGTTCAGTAATATAAGACAATTCTGTGTAAAATTTTGCATTACATCACCATTAAACATTCTGACATGGACAGCTCCTTATTTAAAATAACCATTTGGTTATTATTTTACTGTTAGAGTCGAAGACATTATTTTTAGTGCAAAAATACCTATATCCAAGGCATCACAAAGAGAACTCATATGATAGCAGCATTCTAGCATAAAATAAGCATAAGTGACTCCATGGAGATGTTTTCTCCTTTTGATAAAATAGAATTTGCAAAGGATGAAGCTGGACTAACTGCACTATGTATAAAAGCAGTTGCCAGTAAGCAGCCTTAGAGCCAAAATACACTATTGAGAGCTCTGCAAGACCACAGTGGGCATGAAATGAAAGACTAAAGGGTAAAAATATAAAGAAGAAAGATATCAAATGTTTGCTCTACTCAGCCTTCAGATATTTAGCAATGTGTTTTTCCTTACTGCAGTACTATTGCAACAGCAAGCACTTCCATATTACTGAGGTCACTCAAAACCACTGCAGCTTCATCATCATGAGCTTTTGACTTCTATTTGACTATGCCAGTTTGCACTATCTGAAGGTACAAATTCACCATCCAGAATAAAAATATTTAATTTGCAAAAATCCTTCAAGCTTATGGGCAGGTATTGCTAAAAGGAAGAAAACTAAACAATACTATAGGGGCAGCTCACTATGGCTGAAGCTTGGCAGAAAACTGTCACACATTTATCTTGACTGAGTAGGAGACAGGCATGTTCTCGAACAACAGACAAGAGCTGTTTAATTACTGAGTGCAATGGTTGTGGCAGGAGCTGACAAAAGACCATTTTCCCACACAGATCAGCATGCAGGAAAAGGCACCGCCAGCATGGGCTTCTGTGCATGGAGATATTCAACTTAGGTTCAACATTCAAACTGGCACAGGAGTTAACTTTATCGTGAAAGTGAAATCAGAGACTCAAAAAAAAGTAAGAAAATTAAGCTGGAACCACACAAGAAATGAGATACTGCTTTGGTGCTGGGCTATCACAACCAAATGAACACAGAAACGACACGCTGCAAGTGTAGCTGAACCTGCAAGCTACACCCACAATTCCATTGAAACATTCCATTTTATTCCCAATATTGAATTACCTGATTACACAACAAATGTAATCCCAAAACACCTATACAATCATTTTCCTCTCAGACACAGGGTTTGAGGAAGAAGTGAATGGACAGAGTATTAAACTTAATTCAGTGGATACTCACTTTAAGGTTAGGGAACAACACTTAAATACTGTTCAAAGACAATTCCCCAGACATCAGCAGAGAGGATTTTTTTTTAAAAAAAAAAAAAAAAAAAAGCACAAATTATTTTACCCTATGAGTAGGGGAAGGAGAGGAGGGGAAGAAATCCAGCCACACCTACTCGAAGGCTTAAAATATAACATCTTATCATTGCACACCTGTTTTTTTTTTCATCCTGCCTTTCCTGCCAAATCCTGCATTTGGGATTCCACCACTTTCCATGTAAGTGCCAATGACCTCACTTACAAGATAAAATAGCACAAGGTGGTGGAGAATGGTTTGCTTTGTTTAAGGCACTAAGCATGTAATCAGCTAGCAGGAGAAACAAAACTCTAACAGATATTTTAGAAGAGTAGAAGTTTTTCAGCTCATTTTCTCTTCAACAGCCAGAGCAGGTGTGGAATAATGGCCAGGCACTGCTTGATCAGCTATGACAAAAACAAGAAAGGTCTGCCCTAGAAAATAAATTGCATTCTAAAAGTAAAAAATAAAATAAAAGTCATACATTAAAAAAAAGTTAACATTTAAGTTGGAATAAACCTTTCTGTGGTTTAGCCTCATATACATTGTTCTTAAATCACTGTTTTAGCCTGTGAACTAAAACCGTTATTGCATTAGAGTCATCAAATCGCACTTGTACACACTTCATACCACTTACCTCTAGCTCTACTGATCGCCTGAACTGAACTCTGAGCACTTCTCTGATGGATTCACTGACATTTTGTAGAACAGCTCTTCGGGCCAGCACTAGAAATTAATGTCAGTCAGTAAATATACTTTAGCTTCATCTCTTAGGTTTTATTCAAAGCTGCATTTTTCAATTGTGTAATGCATGAAAAAGCAGATAGTGAGGTCAACTGCGTCAAATGGATAATACAATGGCAAGGAAACAGAGACAGTTGTGACTGTATTCTAAAAAGTGACTTAAGGAACTTCAGGTTTATTTTCTCTCATTTAGGTCCATATCTATTGTCTTTAGTATTCCAGTCAAGCAATCTTCTTAAGAGCCACTCAGGCGTTCAAATAGGATCTGAAACTTGCAGCACATTCAGTCTGATCCATGCACCACAATGAACTTGCTGTCATAACACAGCTCAAGTTTTGTAGGCAACGCGTGGAATGCAGATGTGGTCAGAAAAAAAGCCACAGAAAATATGCATCTACTTTTTGCTTAAATAAAAGTAAACAAACATGACATTGATTGCTGAAAGGGATATCCACCGAGTAAGAAACTGCTTCAAAAACCCCATGCCCCTATGGATGTTACGTCTGCTTGAGACTGACTATGGTCAAGGAGACAACTGACAAGTGTCGTGTTGTCAGTCTGCATTGACTTCTCATCAGTAACTTACCTACAAAACTACTCAAATTACAGGTGAAAATAAATCTTTGTCCTCACCAGAGTCAGCTCACGTTCATATCTGGAGAATATTATTCTCATTTTGCTTTCCATATTACAGCAAAGCTTAAGGACAAAATTTGTTGACTACCACAGAGCATGAAGCATTTCTACAGCTGCCCTGGGTTACTTCTCTGGTAGTGCCTTGTTAAAAAAGCCGAGGAGGTGGGAAAACACCAAAAAAAAAAAAAAAAAAAAAAAAAACAGATGCTGAGACAATTGGTTCAGAAAAACATTAACATCACTTTTCCTGGTTAAAACCACACCAAACCTAATAAGTATGGGAGGAGGGAAAATATAAACATAAGCTAGGACAGTAAAATGCTAAAAACGGTAACAAAGCCCAAAATATTTTTGAAACCTTATTTCTTCTTTTGTATTAAAACATTACCTCTCATGTGGACTTTATGCAAACAGCAGCATCAATTTTAAGGAGAAGCTTAGAACATTAGGCAGAACATTAACATTCATTAATGTTCATTTTCCACCAATCAAATGATAAAGCAGCCTCAAATCTATGTACTTGTATATACGTATAAAATACACTTTAGAAGGCTGTTTCATTCACTGTGTAATGTCTATGTAATCGACTAGAGTAGTGAACTCTACAAGTGAGTTCTGCTCTTTTCAAGAATAAACGAGAGCCGTGGTTTTACAGCTGTCTAAATTTTACACTGTATTTCCCTGAAATAGTCACGTAGCTAATTCAACCCCCGCAGCCTAACTAAAGGCTCACAGTACAGTGGTTTCCGAAAACAGAATTGAAACGCGGGCGATCTCTCACCGGCAGTGACGAGGTAAGCATCGGGGACCGCGATGTCGCAGACGTAGGGCTGCCTGGTGGTGCTGGTGGCAGAGGTCAGGACCGTGGCTTTGGGCCGAGCGGTGGTGGCGGGCAGAGGAGGGGGGGAGAAGATGGTGGGCAGAGGAGGGGAGGAGAAGGTGCCGGGGCTGCTGCCCACAGCAGGCGTGCCGCGGCTGCTCGGGGTGCTAGTTACAGCGGTTGTGGGGACGGTGCCGGGAGCAGCTGATGTGTTGGTGCTGCCAGCTCCTGCCGGAACGTCGTACCCCGTGGCAGGGTGAGAAGTTGGAGGAAATGGTGTGGGAATGAGCGATGTGATCACAGACAGAGACTGTGTAGGAGCGACGCTGCTGGCATCGACACGCGGCATCAGGCTGTCAGGGCCTGCAGTCACAAGTGCTGTGGGGTGGGCGCTGCCCTCGCTGTGGGATGTTAAAAGCAGCGTGGTGTGAACTGTAGCACCAGCATCCTCATCAGAAGCCGCAGCAGTTGAGAGCAGAGATGAAGACACGTTTAAGACAGGAGTTGTCAGAAAGGGAGTAAACAGAGAGATCAGACTCGTCTCGTCGAGCAGGACGCTGCTGGTAACAGGCTCGGTGTCAGAAGCGGGCAGCACCAGGGTGGGAACCACGGGCTGGAAGGAGGAGGGCGAAGGCTCTAACTGAGAGGTAGCTCCTGTAACAGCTGAGGTAATCACAACTTCAGATCCTGCTAGCAATACTGATGGTGCTTCCAGAAACACGGATGAGTCAGAATGCAAACCTGATGATGGCATTATTTCAGGAACGTGTGCATCTGGAGTAGAGGATGCATTTGAGTAGAAGTATGGTGCTTGTCCGAGAGAGAACAGAGAAACCTCAATGTCACTGGTAGAGCTGACAGCAGTAGCTAAGTCCCAGCTGGAAACATCCCCATAAAGTACTGATGTCCCAGTCAACAAGGTCTGAGGTAAGAGCGTTGATAAATCACTCTGCACGACAGAGTAAGAGTGTAGCATGGCTGATGACAACAATGAGTAGCTAGGTTCAACCAGAAATGGTGCTGATAAAAGATTGGACGAAAAATCTGAAACTGTTAAAGATGGTTCTTCCCTTGTAGATGTCTCGTCAAGCAAAAATCCTGATTCTGATGGCCTAAGTTCTGGTGACTCCAGAAAAGTTGTGTGACTGACTGCAGAAGACGCTACCGGCTCACTGGGGGTGACCGCAGTTTCAGACAGAACAGTGGTGGCAGCAGGGTGTTCTGCACCAGTGCTTGGTGGCGGCGAAACAGTTTCCATAGCAGAGAGGGAAAACTGGGCAGCAGAGATGTCCAGTGACATCTCTCCAGGGAGATGATGGTAGGAAGGAGAACTCGTAGGTATTCTGTTGTCAATGGCAGCGCCCACAGTACTTGATAAAAACACGCTCGAATCAGGGACCTCTGCAAATCTTGAAGAAAATGAAACAACTGGTCTTGATGGAAAAGAAGTATCAAAAATCTCAGGTGTAGGCTCATCGAACTCATACTGATCAGTAACTATAGTTGTAAATGGAGTTATTCCTTGTACTTCAGAGGCGTGGACAGACATGGTTTCGATGTAATCACCTGAGCCCACATCGTGTTCTGGAGCGAAGCCTGCCTCTGGCAGAAGTGAAACCGAGTCACAGTACAAACAAGAACTGTACGATCTCGTGAAAGGCACTGGGCTTATGAGCTCACTAGCAAGCTCAGGTTGACTTGGTATTTCTGAACCAGCAGGCAAATTTGGTGCTGTACTGGAGAAGTGGTGTGTAAACAAGCTGGCATTAAGAACCGTACCAGCGTCAGCAGAAACAACAGCTGAGCGACCAGGGAGAGGTGCAAGTGGAAGACTGATTGCAAACAAATCAGGCTCAGCACTGGCTGCTGCAGCAGCAGGTGTGGCCCAGGGACTGCTTGGAGCAGGGTAGGTCCTTGCAGCAAGCACTTCTGTTAGCCAGCTACTCACTTCAGTGTAATTGTCACCATTTGGATCCATACTTTGTGCTGTGGCATCTGCTGCAACATGGCTATCTCTATCCAGCAGCTGGAGATGAACAGGTGGCTCTTGTAAAGTTGCCTCAGAAAACAGAGATGTTAAACTTCTGTTTATGTTTCCCCACCTCTCACCCACCTCCTCTAAAGGAATGGGAGTGAAATAAACATCTGTATTTGGAGGGTGCAACAGCAAGTCTCTGCTTGAACTTAGAATTTCACTATCTGGTACAAAAGGCTTCAATTCTGTGAATGTGTTACTATGACTAGGGGCAGCACTTAGCGGAGTCTTTTGCTGTGCTGTTTTCAAGATTTCATATGGTATAAAAAAGATAGATAATGAAGGTGTTAGCAACAGAGTTTCTAATGCTTCTCTTGGTGGCTCTACTGTATTAGACTGATGATCTGGTAAAACTGCAGAAGACTTCAGTGGAGGAGTCCACTGTGCCTTTGGAAACGAGCTAATAAATTCATCGTCACTTAAGAATGCCTCATTGCTTGTTACGGAGACATCTACCAATGGCATACTTCTCCATTCTGAAATCCTGATCATTTCTTCTTGGTTAAATGAAGTCACATCAAGGGGAGTGGTAACCGATGATAAAACTGTTTGAAGGAAATTACTTTCTTGGGCCTCCAAAGTACTTTTTGCTAAGGCCATTTGTGTCCTGCTGCCTGATACACTTTGGTGCACCTTTGAGTCCATTGAGAAAAAGGAAAAATTTTGCTGCTCCACGGATATCTCATCTAAATAAGGAGGGAGAGAGAGGAAAAAAAAACAAAACACCACACCAGATTAGCGCAAGTATTGAAACTGGAATGAGCAAATCTCTGCTATGCAGAATTCAAGAATCAAGTCACCACAAGAAATACGTTCCCCTGTGAAACCCTGCTCCCTGGAAGTGAGCAGGACCACACGAGCTCCTCTCACTTTGCACCCACTTGTCCGTTAACAGCAGCACCCCAGAAAGCCCACAGAAGGATGGAGCGCAGCTCCCTCTTACCTACACAAGGCTATAGCATGTGTCAGCTCACAGGCTCCCAAGGTAAACAAACCAGAAAGGGTAACAGGGTACAACACAGAGAAAGACTCTCTGTACCTTCAGGGACCTAGTTTAGGTCTTCTGCTTTCCATTAGCATCACTTCATTTCCTCCAGTTTTATTATTTCTTATTATTAGGCTTGCTGGCAGATCTGTTCTGTTTCAATAACCAGCTCCTGTCAATATCAGGAATGAGCGACAAGTGCTATTTATGGGATGAAGAGAGGGTTCCTTTTATGTAAGGCAAGTGCAGACCTGATCTCAACTGCAAGTATCTGCTGAGACGAAACATGTCCAGTAGTTACGTTTACGCTGCCTGCCGTTCATTTCACTTCTTGCCTTTAAGCAGCCAGCAGCAAATTGCTTTGTTATGCAGCTGCCATCTTCACCCGCATCCTGCTGTAGGAGAACTTTGTTTATGGGCCACCTGTAACAAAACGTTCAATGCTCAAACTCGCAGGACTGAAGTAGTAATAACTGAGTTCAAGCACAAAGGAGAAAAAGCTATGAATTCACCGAGATTTTAGGAAGATTCTTGCAAAAATCATGTATCGACACTATTTGCACAACTTGACTGTAATCCTTCCTTGCACAAAAGCATCCTTGTGTTACTGAGATCTGCATACAAGCTTTTCCAACCATGGATGTGTTTTGCAAAGGAAAGGCTTATTACTGCCTGAGTACTTTTCTGAAATGCCTAGATATGACTGATAGCCTTCAGAGCTGAACGTTAAAGGAAATCACAGAAAACTTCCCGCGGACATTTTTCTAGGGTAGACACAAAGGCTCCATTCTCAGATCAGCTATTCCCCCCCATCATCCCGTTTCCCTAGCATGACTGTTCCCATACTGGAGCATCTATGCAGTGCTACTGGAACCTACTGACAATGTGCACTGAAAAGGCTGGTGGGGGTAGGAATCCCACCCAATTAATTCACCAGGGAACAGTTTAAAATAAAACCCAGCAGACACAGCTGTAAGTGCCTGATGGTGATACGGCACACTACTCAAGTGTAGCTACATCAGCAAGCTCTTAGAGGATGCCTTGAACTCCATAACTCCCGGCAGATCTTTGCAGGAGTAGTTCACCTATCTGTTACACACTGTTGCCAATGTAACAGCACTTTGCAGAAGTGATAAACTGCTGTCATCATCCCTTCCACCCTGGTCTGTTCGCTAAATTCCCTGACAATTTTTCAAGCACTGACATACTGACCTGGGAAGCTTTGAATCTACTGATCTGGAAAGCATGATGATAAACATTAATGCACAAAACTAATACCACTAATCACTGCTAATCAAAGATGAGCCACGCGATAATATTATTTTACAGATCCCAGGCACAATATTTTGCAGCATAAAAGACTCTCTCAGGTAATCCCAATCCATTTTTAACTCCTGAAATTCACTGGAGGCACTGTTAGATTTATGATCTTTGTGGTGTGACAATAAAATATGCTAACCTTACAATGCTAAGGAGGCGGAAAAGGAAAAGGTCAACTGATGAACACAGTGCAGCTGCCCTGGAACAACAGCTTTCACAGTTACTGTGAGTGACAGAAACTCCAGCTCCCATCAAGCTCAGGACCAAAGCATGGACCCTGAGCAGGTGTTCGTGATGCCAGTCCCACTTGCTGACAAAGTTGTTCTGCGTTTTCTCCTTGTTAAAGCCTTCCCTAACCCCACTCCTTCCTTTGACTCGGGCTTCCAGCCTTTAGTTTTTCCTTTGTGACATTTTGAGTAAGCAGGGAGTTACTAAAGGAAAAGATTTACAAGACCATGAAACACACTGTCAGAATGAATCACTTTTCTCCCAGTATGCATGCAGTGCGTAAAGGCACACCACAAATCCTTTTAGCTGGCTCTGTAAAACACTGCCCATTTTTGTCACACTCTGGACACCTAGTGCTTGCTCAAATGAATTCCAAATTATAGACAAATGCACTGATAAAGTTCTCCTTGCTCATCGTGGCTTCATGCTGCAATTCCCAGCATCAATTCCACAAGAGTTGTGTCAGCTTCAGCGCTGTAAGCACGGTAAATGTGGAATCACTACAGAAGACAGTTAATGTGGCTGGCAAAGATGTCCACTTTCTGATTAGTAAGTACACTTGTGATCACGTGTCTGCACAAATCCCTGACCTAAAGCTAGAGGTACAAAACAATTGCACTGCCTATACATGCCCATGCTATGCGTCTTCTTTCTTCATGCAGAGAACTCCTGTTGTCATTGTTCAGTTTGACAGAGGGATCATCGCAAGGCAAAATCCTGCTGGAAGCGACCACACGTCACGAAGACATTCTGTAGGGTTCGCTGCACTGCTATTACAATCCAACCGACATGCATACGGCAAAGGCCATTTTGACTTCAAATTCATTCTGTCTTTACAATTAGATTTTTGTTGAGAATCTGTTAATATGTTTCCTTGAAAGAATAATAGGTAGGAAAAAACTTTAGATCGATTGATTTATTTAAGGAAAACAGTAAAACACTACTCCCAAAACACACCAGGACTTAAAAAACGTTGCAAGCAACAAGACCAGGTAAGAGCACTGATTGCTTGAGATGAGCGGAGCGCGAGCTCACTTGTGCACACAGGATTTTGAAACAAAAACTTGCTGGCAAGTTTGCAAGCCAACATACCACATTATTTGCTTTGCCTGGCTTGTTAGAAGCGGGGAGTATTAATGACATGCCATTAATAACACAAATTATTGTTTTCTGCCATCTCCAGAAGAACAGCGTACTACTTGAATGCCGCTCGTCAGAGCCGCGCGCGCCACTCATGGGGAGCAGATGGGGCGTGCAGCAGATGTGCCAGGGAGCAGCCAGACAGAGCACAAAGAGCAGCAGCGAGGCGCGCTGAAGGAGGTGAAGGCGTGCTGCATGGCAATCACATCCTCTTCGCTGCAAAGCAGCTGATCTGGCTAGGCCACGGGACAAAGAAGCAGACAGGCTGCACATGTTGTGGTGCGTTTTAATGCCGCGGCTGCACAAAGCTATTGGATAGTAGCAACGCCGACTTGTTTGCTTGCACAGCTGCTGTTGTGGGGTGACAGATTCACCATCCCGCAACTGCACTGCCACTGAGCGAGGCAACCGTGACAGGGTGACAACCAGGCAAGCCACACTCCACAAAGCTGATAACACTACGGCAAAGAGGAAGAAAGGAGAACACTTGTAGAAGTGGCCACATGAGCCACAGATGGCACCAGGACAATGCCTCAGCTCAGACAAAGAAATTCAGGCTCCAGAAGGAGCAATAGCAAAAGCAGCATGCTAATGCGCGTGGGGTGGTGAACTCTGCAGCTTCTGCTGTCCCCAAAAACAGGTGAGAGTTTAAACACAATTCACAGGCACTGAAACCTGTCACTGAACTCAATGAGCCCCAAAGCAGCATGCTACACACAGTAACATCAGCTGAGACTCATGAATTTGCAAATGCCGTAATACCAGCACAGCAATTCCCCATGACTGTAGCAAAGGACTGGTGCAGCCCCTAGACTTCTTTGGTGACAAGTTACACCACCTGAGATTGCCAGAAAACCATGTGCGGGTACCACCCAGGAACTAGGCTAGTCATTTTTCCAGGAAGCAATTAGAGAAACACAGTTTTTATTCACTCTGCAGTCGCGGTTCTGGAGAGTAATATTGCTCTATACCCTACAATCAAGTAAAAAAAATGATGTTCTGCATTTGCATATATAAAAATATATATGAATATATATTTATACACACTCCCTTCATAAATGCAGGATCCAAGATGTAATCTCAGCTCTGCCACTGATTTCTCTTGCAACTTCAAGAAAGTCACATCACTTTTCTGCACTCTGCTAGTAAAATGTGGCAGATATAACTATCACAACTACCGCCACCGATTAGAAGTAGGTAGTGTCCACTCTTACAAAACTTAATTATAGATGATAGATGCAGACATCAAAAAAAAAAGTCTTTACTTGTCATAAAATTAAGATTTCTGAATAGAAAAATAGCTCCATTACGCTGAGAAACTATGTAATGGCTACATAAAGTCTGAAAATACTAGAAAGTGCCAGAAAAGTAGCTCAAAATATACATCACTTTAAGAAAATGATCTCCTGCATATAAACAGAGTGATCTACATCATTACATTTTAGTGTCTTTATTAGTTCTTTTACCGCTACTCATCGTTTAGGCAGAGGCATTTTAGGTAGACCAGCAACCGAAGCTACAGATGTTCCAAGTATGATGGAGAAATTCCTATTAACTGACTAGATAACAGCGGTTTCCAAATTATTAAAATGTAAGCTATTAACTCACTAGTAATTTTCATCACATGAAACGGCTCCCTGACCATGGGGTAGAATAGCATGTCATATTTCAAAGTCAGTTTCAACATTTTTTTTTGCCATCCACCGCTATTCATCTTTTTGTTTGAAAACCGGAAAATAAGAAATTGAAATAACAGAACGTAGCGTGGGATGAGACCACCCAGGGGTAAAGAGAACGATGGGCACAAATATATCTGAAAAAATCAGACTGTTCCTCATATGGCTTAACACTTAATAACTTTCTAACTTATTTAACAGCATTTATTTCAGCTTCAGTCAAAAAAAAAAAAAGCCTTGCATGCATTAGGTCACTGCAAAAAATACCCACAGCTCTCTTGTGTAAGCCTGTGACTAATTTCTTAGGTGTCTGGTTTGTAGGAAAATACCAGTCACAGAGTATTTGCAGCTGAAAAGCTGTCTCATTTCTTCTCTGGGAGGCATTCAGCAGGGATTGAACAATCACAGCAATCACCCCAGCACACAAAAGCCGGGGAGAGGACGGGGCCCAGGGTCCAGCTCCACTGTGGGGCTCTCAGCAGCTTTTGGAAGATGCTGCTCCTGGACCACGTGCTGCACGTGTGCAACGCTCCCTCCGGATAACGCAACTGGGATGCACAAGGGACAGACAGCATGTGGAGGCCTAACAGCCATTACTCGGAGATCTCAGAGATGTTCATTTTCGTACTGTGGAAGATCCAGAGCATCTCTCATTGTTTAACACGTGTGCTTGTGAATTTTAAGTTGCTTTTACTACCTGAAAGTCTTAAAAAGATAGAAAGTAAAGAAATGAAATATTTTAGGCACAGCAGCCTTGCACATTGCAATAAGGTGGAAGGAAAATTCCACAACAAATGGAAAAGGCTGCATTTAGAGAAAAATGATACCGTTACTAGGAAGCCCACAAAGCGGGCACCTACTTACGTGCTCACTCACTTTTGCACACCAGGTTTCAATACGCAGCCAAAAAAGAAGAGGAACATCTTGAAGTCGTTCTTTATCCACATGCAAACAGATGTGGCTCAGCTGCTACCCAGGTGCAGGTTTACAAGAAGTTCCCCCTCCTGCACAGCAAACAAACACAAGTTTCCATCTCTACACAAAAAGATGCACCAAAGCACAAAGGGAAGTGGCAAAGACAAACGCATGCCTGCCAGCAGAGCTTGGTGAAGACTTTGTAAAAGAAGAGGGTTAGTAGAAGATGGTCTAACTGTATTTCACACTCCTCTGGGTTAAACAACACATCAAGGCACTCCTCATCGCGTATTACATTAAAAAACAGATTGCAGTACAAAATGAATGCATCAATGAACCTCTATCAGTCACTTGATCTTCCCTTCCCAATGTAAAAGAAAATTCCTTTACCATGCTTTTGCTGATAGCCATCACCCTACAGAGCAATAGGCAGACTGGGATCCCAATTGTCACCAAACAGCTTATCAGGAAATTTACAGTCTGTTCTGATCCAGGAATCTTCCAAACATATCCACTGTTGAGGCAGAAGAGGACCCTTCAGTAGTTTACAGTAGCTGGTAGATCATAATAATAATAATAAAGTCTTAATCTAATACCTCTGTAACACATTGTTTTGCACAGAAGAAGAAAAACCTTGTGACTCGAGAAGTTTTTCATAAAGCAAAAGATAGCAACACACCAGCAGACCATGCACGAGGGACAGGAGAGCGCTCAGAGCGGGGGCAGAGCAAACGCCCCCACCCCACCCCATGCACACAACCACACCGCAAGAACCACCCCCCAAACAGTCTGATTGCCTTCGAAGAAACTCTGCCTGCTAACAAGTGGGCTGGGAACAAAACCTGTTTACAGAACAGCTTTTTGCACCTACCAGTTATGTGCAATCCCAAACACACAAGAAACCCTCGCTCATGGAACCACATAGAGCTTTCAGAGCATCAAGATGCCTCGAGCCGAGGGTCACTCCCTCACACTGAGGGTGAGAAAACAAATCTAGCCATGCCAGTTCAAACATTTTGGGGGAAGAAAAACAGGAGAGATGGTGTCAAACACAGAAGCCTCCCATGGCTATGATGCATTCCTACAGACCAGCACCCACAAGCGGGGAACACAACAGCTTCGTGCAGAGCTCCGTGCTCTAACGCGGCCAGCGGGCCGTGCACGCACACAAAGTTGCAAATCAAATCACAGCTGAAAGTCTAGCTGGTGCTGGGAGCATTCACGCTTTTCTGGCATTCAGCTGTACGTGACATCATCATGTGGGAAGCCATATGTCAGGGATAAAGTACACACAAACTTGAATTGGCTTTGCAAATGTTAATTCTAAGAAAAACACTCGCCAGATTTGCTCACCATGGTCATTTAAAAAAAAAAAAAAAAAAAGTAAAAGTTTTCTTCCTCTACTCTTCCCCTATTCCACTTTAAAAAATATTTTTTAATTCGCTGACTTTCTGCAAAGTAAGTTGATTTCTCATCTCTGAAGAGCCTATGTCAGTTTTTACACCACCAAATGACTACTGAAAAGCCTTCTGTTTAGGCTAAAGACTACAGCACCCTCCAAAATGCAGATACTGGAAGCTTTTGAAAAGACCAATTAAATTTATATTAGCCTCTCTTTTTACGGATGACACCTATCACTGAGCATTTCTTTGCACCCAATGCATATAAATGCTTTTAGGAAAAGCTGTCCTTAAAACAAAGCTGTCCAAGAAATAAAACAACGGAGAGCCTGAAGTCAAGCACAACTTTTTAATTAACCCAGCCTATGCTGTATCCTAGTAACCCAGTTATCCACAGGGACTCTCTTCATTGACATATATTCTTAACTGGGCCGTGCTGACAAAGGAAATGTATACCCATGGCTGCGCTTTAAGTTGTTCAGGTCAGCAGGGTCATTGCTTGTGCACCGTGTTGCTGCTCCAGAATTATATTAGTCGACAACCCAACCTGCAATACCTAAAATCACTTCCTTTCACAGGCTAATTCAGAAGAAGGATGTGATTCAAAGCATGATGAAAAAGCTGAAAAGATACGATTTTCAACCAACATCGCTCTGTAGTGAATTCAAAACTATAAACATCATTGCTCCTGGCCCAGATCATGGCAATACACCTGTAGATGCTCCATTTTGCGATCAGTCGTATATGCATAAGTAAATAATACTGGTAAGCTCTTCCACAGTCAAATATGAAGGCATTTAGTAGCTGTACTCAGCATTTGACAGTATGCAAATCAGGTTACACAAGAAAGAATCCTGTCAAGGCACTTCACAGAAAAAAAGAGATGATAAAAAGCTGGGAAAGAGCAAAACAGTCCCAGTTACCAAGAAGCCTTTGGGGCTGAAAATAAGTGCTCACTGTGAGCTGTAAACATGGAAAGAAAAGGGATGTACAAACAGATGAAGCAAAAGTTTGAGAAGTAATCACTTTAAGTACAGGTTTGAAATAAGTTTATTTAAGATTTTTCTCCATAGCCTGCAAGGGTTAATGGGCCTGAGACCACTTGGAAAATGAGAAGCCTTCCCCTTCTTCTCCCCCGGCGCCGGGGGGGGGGGGGGGGGGGGGGGGGGGGGGAGGCCAAAAAATTGACCCTATAGCAAGTTTATGTGTTCACTGCACTGCAAGAGGCCTAATCACTGCTCCCAGAGCATTGTCCTGGAAACTGTTTATCCAGGGCTACTGCAGTCCACACTGTCAGACCTGGGGCCAAGCTCATGACTGACACAAATCAGTTCAGCTCTGTTGGCTCCAGCAAGGCCGCATCATCTTTTCCCAGCACCTAAGTTGATGCTCTGAGACCACAGGTTATCAGCCATACAGTACCAACCAAGATACTGAGGTGTGGGTCTTCTTAGCACTCTTGGTTGCTCAAGGTGCTTGCAGTTCTTGGAACTTCACAGAAGGAAGGTGTGAATGTTGAATGACTTTCATATCCTGCCTGGTGACAAGACCGTCCTGTGATAAGAACTGGAGTTTGTGTGTGGCCCTAGAGACTTCATAGCCTCAGTTAACAAAAGAATGAATAAACAATGTATTAACAAAAGTAGCAAAACACATCAGAAAAGGAAGAGAACTGCTGTTAGAAATAATGACTATAGAGATAATCCAGAAAAAGAATGCAAGGAGAGTAATCTTAATTGAATCATGTATAGCAGAACCAGAAAGATAATGAAATAACTGTAAAGTGCAGGGAAACATATGAGAGTGGAAAGCATTACACAGCCCTGCTTTAAAGAGCTGTCTGGTCACAAAATTATTGACAGGAATGATATTACTTCAGGAACATAATGTAAAACTTCCTAATTACTTTATTGGGAAATACACTACAAAGACAAAAATAAAAAAGGAAAATCAGAGAATTTCCTTTAAAAACTTAACATACACAAGACAAATAAGAAATAGAAACAACTTGTCACAAAACAGATCTATTTACACACCTTTCCCAAGCAAGACTACCAGCAAAGAGCAAACAAAACAAAGAGAAACAGTAAACATGTAAGAACAACCAAGCATTAAAGAATCTAAAAAGCCACAGACTGGCCATGCTAGTCTAGGCGAAGACATTTTTAAGTACTATTTATTAAAGCATGAAACAATATCTTCTCTTCCTGGAATCAAGTAGGAGGAAAGGCCGTTGTCAAGGCATCGTGCAAATGCAGCTAACAATAGCCAAGTCTGTCACACTCATCAGAAATCATTCTACGCTTTTCACTTTGGCTGCCATAAAGCATCCCCTTCTACTAGGCTTTTCAAGACGCCGTTGCACACCACTATCAACACTACGGTAGCTTGGCTGCAAATTGTTGCATACGTGAATGACGACACTGGATAGACAGTTCTAGGTCCTTACCAGGAGCTTTCCTGGTCCTTAAGCTTCCTGTGTCATCCTTTTCTCCTGCCCTCCATAGCATCTATTGTGAGAGGCTGCACAAGGCCTCTATCACTGCTCAGTAAAACTACGGACACAGGAGTCAATGAGGAAGAATAAATTGCAACACATACTGATTAACCAGGGACCTATATGGACTACTCCATCTAATACAGGTAACACTGTAAAAGGTACTCCCACTTAAAAACAAACAAACAAAAAACATGGCTAGGACTTGACGTTGCTCTAGTGAACTGCAGGTTTGGTTAAAACCAAGCCAATGGCAGTACATGTTGAAAAAAACAATGGAGAAACACAGGGCTGAGATGCATCCTGGCTGCAGAGTCTCTGAGAAAAAGGCAGTAAAAAAAATAAGTCTAAGAACAGCAACATCTATGCATCATTAGAAGAATGCATGCTGCTCTTAATTCAGACTTTTGTGTTTGTTTCTATATCATCTGATGTACATTTCAGGAGAACCTTGAAGTTTAACCTAGAGGAGTGCTGAGGAGTTCCTTCCTTATGTTGTACTCCACAGGACAGTACACAGTATTTCTGGAAGCTGGAAGAGCTCCGCATCACATTCTGAACTGAACTGGGGTTCTGGTTTATGATGCCATGAACTGCTTTGACTTTTCTACTTGAAAAATCTCGGTGCATGGAAACTGGTCTCTGTAGTGCGTATGGGGCTGATCGCAGCATTCTCCACAAGGTACCACGTGTTTAGAAGCATCTCCCTTCCCATTCTGAAATAGTTTAAGGGGAAGGATGTATTGAACTTACATCTGTAAGAAAGGAAGAGGCAGAACTATGGGTAAGCAAGAGTTCACTTCAGTTGAGAATCATGACGTGAGTTCCAAGAATAAAAAAACAGGCAAAGTTGATGCATATTTTTAATTTGTATATAAAAGCAAATAAACAGATACAATTTTCCAAAATATAGACTGCTTTCTGATCAAATACACTACTCTATTCTCCTCTACTGCATGTTTAATACAACTTAAAAATAATTATAGAGTTCCTCAGGTGATTTTCCAAAAAAAAAAAAAGCTTATGCATTCCACAATGTTTCCAAATAATAGGAATTAAATGAAAATGATTGCATATGTTAATAATTAACCTATTCTAACTAATGTGTTAAAATACCCAGTTTTGTTTCACATAGAACCAGCTGTGCAGACCCCAAGGTCAGTGCAGAAGAAGGGCAGGAGGTGCTCCAGGCAGGCAGCAGCAGTTCCCCTGCAGCCTGTGGAGAGGCCCCTGGTGGAGCAGGCTGTCCCCCTGCTGCCCATAGGTCCCACATGGAGCAGATCTCCACGCTGCAGCCCGTGGAGGAGCCCCCGGTGGAGCAGGTGGAGGTGGCCTGGAGGAGGCTGCGGCCCATGGAGAGCCCCTGCAGGAGCAGGCCCCGGGCCGGAGCTGCAGCCCGTGGAGAGGAGCCCACACAGGAGCAGGGGTCTGGGGGGAGCTGTCACCCGTGGGGGACCTGTGCTGGAGCAGTTTGCTCCTGGGGGATGGATGGACCCCATGGGACAGA
Source organism: Oxyura jamaicensis (assembly GCF_011077185.1). Lineage (NCBI taxonomy): Eukaryota > Metazoa > Chordata > Aves > Anseriformes > Anatidae > Oxyura > Oxyura jamaicensis. The sequence continues at coordinate 58,714,555 of NC_048893.1, read as the reverse complement.
GCCATGTGGGAGCAGTTCTTGAAGAGCTGCTGCCTGGGGGCAGCCCCCGCAGGCTCAGTTTGGGAAGGATTGCATCTGTGGGAGGGTCCCCACGGGGAGCAGGGGCAGTGACCATGAAAGGCGGTGGAGATGAAGTGTTGGGGACTGACCACAGCCCCCATTCCCCTGTGCCGCTCTGGGGGAAGAGGTGGAAGATGGTGGATGAGGGGGAGGTGTTTTAAGTTTGCTTTTAGTTTCTCACTTCTCAGGTCTGCCACTGATAGGCAATAAATTACATTAATCTCCCTCTCTCAACCTGTGAGTCGCCCTTCCCTGGCATTTTCTCTGTGCTTCTGAAGATGAGGAGTAAGAGCAGCATGGTGAAGCTGAGCTGCCTACTGGTGTGAAACCACAGCTGTTCAGAAGAATTCTCTCTGAAGTGAAACAGGTTCAAAAGAAGGGGGAAAGAAATACAGTAACCTACGAGACACTTGAGATGCAGCATTTACCATGTAGCTTGATATGTCCCTTACAGATCTGAAAAATTCACTCCTAGCTTCAAGAGAAGCAGCCAAAAGACAGCACGTTAGGTATAACCGGACATGCTTAGAGCACGTTGGGATTCTTCCCCTTTCTCAAGTGGAAGATCTGAATTAAAGATACTGGTTAACTGTTGATGCATTCTTTTCCTAACATCCTAAATCCCAGGAAATAATGTTATTCATCATATCTTTATGCCCACACCTTTGAAACCAAGAAAGTAGTACTAATATGAGATAGCCCAAAACAAAATGTTATAAGCATCTGCCTCAAAAATTGCAATCAAAGAAAAGTTCTCAAGAAGAAACCCTTTCCTATAGAAAAGAACTGCCCCAGTAAGAGACGATAAAGCTTGGCCTTTCACAAGTCATGCTACTTAAGTACCTGATCGAAAACGGACAGTGTTTCTGGATCAGGTCACAGCACAGATAATTTGCACTACATTGCCATGTATAACTAAAATAAAATAAAAATTTTATTTATGCTAAAGGAAAAGCAGGTCAGTCTCACATAAGTTACGAGCTACAGCTTACCATTTTTATTTGACTCCCCGTGGCTTCAAACCCACCTCCAGCCAACAGTTTCTTGGTAAGGGACTTGTAGCCTAATTATCTCTAACCGTAATACCCCTACCACCCCACTAATACTTTCTCACCATCAACTGACCTAATATAGATAATGGCAGTGGGAACATATTTATTAAAGACCTAAGGCACAATTTCTCCATTCCTGGTTAAAAAGCACTTCAGAAAGGGTTTTTTTCCCAAGTGAGTATAAGAAATCATTTTGAAAATCAATGGAAATTTCTATTTTCTTTTTTAATTGGACCAGATGTAACTTAAAAAGATTTTTAAGAAGAGATGCTTTTGGCAAAACTGAGCTTGATTATCCTTTGCTTTCAACCTTACTCAAGTTTTAACACATCTGTGAAGTGTTGTTATCCTGACCTGGTAAAGCCTGCACACTGTACACAGGAAATAACTGCCTACAGAGAAATTAGGTCCATTAACGAATATTGGTCTCATCCAGGAAAGAGCATGGCACAGACAGAACCTGTTAATTAAAAAGAGCAAACACATTGGAAGTATGATAGTTTGAGAAGCTATCTTTGCTCTCAAATGCACTATCTTTAAAACCTGTCATTTGCAATAATCCGAGCCTTATCCAGCCTTTCGAGCAAGATCTTTTCCATGCAGCCTTTTTTGGGCAGGACCATCGTTGTGTAGCACTAAGCACAGCAACACAACGGAGCTACAACCCTCCAGAGCAGCACTGTGCAAAGCACGTCGAGTGCTGCTAGACAGGGAGTGCTCCTGACCCAGCTGTCTGCACAAGGGTTCTCCAGAAAGGAGAGTTTCTCTCACAAAGGGAAGGTACGTAATGAAATGTGTTAACTGCTTTTAAGTACATATGAAGGTACTGAAGAGACGAATCCTCTCCTGTCCACATCCACATTGGACAGCTCAGCAGTCCCAATATTAACAAGCTTAAAATAGCAAATAAACTGAATTCAGATGTTAGAATGAGTTTTCCAAAGGTCAAGACGGCTCTATATTGGAAAGGATTGCTCCAGATGGTTCAGGAGTCTCCATCCCTGGAGGTCTGTAAAAACAGTTTAAACAACCACATTAGAAATGATAATTATAACTGATCCTTTCTTTGAGGCTTTGAGACTTCTTTCAGAACTATTTTCTCTGATCCAAGCTGCCCAGACACACTGCAGAGGGAAATCAATGTCACACGTATTCAGAAAAAAAGGTTTCTGGGCTGAACCTCCTGGGCACAGATTCTCATACACAACAAAGCTGCTCTAAATAAACTGATAAGCTGTGTTTATGAATATCCAAATTTCCCAGCTACTTGAGAAAGGAAATTCTCCTGGATCTGCTAAATTATAATTGCTAGGTTATAGATAGTGAATTGCCACCATAAACCTAAGTTTGCCAAGGAGCATGCCAACCACAACTGTGCAAAAGGAATCCTGAGCAGTGAATGTAACTGGTGAATATATGAATTCCATAACCCTAACTAGTAATTAGTTGCAAATGGGTAGCAAGCAAAGTGCATACTACTCTGAGAGGAACAGAGCAACATAGTCTGCATTCAGCTCAACGGAAGCATACACAAACAACTTACCACCACCAAGGACCCAGCAGTAAAAGGGACCAATGTTCAGAAACAGTATGTGTATGACTGTCACCAGCTGCACACCCTCTGTAGCAAAAGTGTTATTTTCAGAATCTAAACAACTACAGAACTCATTAGAGGGACAACTTGTTTGGCTATGTCAGGAGCCTTTCTCAAGTAAGGCAAGCCCTCAAATCCTTTATCTTCTAGCATTGCCCACTCCATCCTCCAAAGGCCAGACTGTTCATTCAGTTCTTGATTACAACTGAAGTACAATGAAGTCATGTTGTGAATGACTCCGATGAACAGAGCAGTATTTCAATGCGTACGCAAAACACAACCAGTATTCAGCTCCCCCAAAACTGTTTTCACATCTTCCTACTAGCATGAGAAAGAAGGAAGAAATTATAACCAGTTTCTTAGTTACAACCACAAACATTTTTAAAAGCACTCAAACGCCTGTACAACTGCACAGTCAAAGCAGCAGTCCCCATCGCAGACAGGTACCACTTATACTTCATGGTGCTATTTCACCCCTTCTTTCCTTACACAGACGCTTCCCATAAGAGCTACACCAAAGATAAAACCCAAGTTTATTTTGAGCTGCTTTGGACTCCCACAGCTAGCAAAGACCTTTTTTCAGCAACCTAGGCTGAAGCTGTCCTTAGCTGCACTTCAAGACCTATTTGGGCCTCAAAAACTATACCCATTTGTATCAACTAGTGCTGCCTGCTAACTGAGATTAAGAGCAAAGTAGGACAGCTCCTGCTGATGTGGAACGCTTTAAATTCCTACCACTGCTGACAAGAGTAGCGTGAGAGAAAGCTGTGAGCATGTACCCCTGGACTGAAATTTTCCCCCTAACTCACCCTCTGTGACGCTTCCACCTGAAGAAGCTCTGATGAGAAATGGCTAAGGACAGTTACGCTTCTGTGATTTAGGGTCAAGCTCTGGTGTCTGCTGCAGCACAGGACACTTCAGCCTCATTTAGGAAGTCTGGAGGTTGCTCCTTATATGGAGGTAAAACTAGAAGGCAGGCTACACATACCTTGCTCTTAGGAGTTACTCTACCGTTACTATCCTGGGATCAGAAAGGTGTTTGTCTCGTCTTGCATATGTTGACAGCAGTCAGGGAGAATGGTCAAAACAGGAACTCCTGGTGATGCTTCTAGTTATTGTAGGTGAGAAATATTTTACCTGTTTTGTGGCAGCACATACAAGCCCCTAGGACTCCAGGCCTTACAGTACCTGCTCCATGACATCCACTTCTCAGAAATTACACTAAGTAGCCTCAATTGATTGAGTAGCCTCAATCAATTTTCTAAACTAATTCTATTAGTTTTAAATACTGGAACTGGACCCTGAAGATTATGATTATTTTTTTTCTGTAGCTTCTTATCCACCATACCGCAATCTCCTTTCCCTTCCCCGCAAAGTTAACTACCCAGCAGCACTTCTGCTTCAAAAGATCCTGGATTTTACTTATTCACACACAGAGACGTACATTCATTCATTCTTTATTATTTTGGAAAAAGCTAAAAGCATACTGCCACGCAAGCTTTCTAAATAGTTGAGAGTAACACTGAGATCATTTCCAGACAGATTCTGTTTCGATTCATCAGATCACTGAATCCTTTAATCTACAAGTAGTTTTTCTTATCTTTCCAAATTAAATCACACACACAAAAAAAGTTTGAAACATTGAGCATCAAGTTCAGCCAAGACATGCAAGCAGTAGCGTTCCCATCCAAAAAAATAATAAAAAACAATACATAACCAAGTCTAATACACATTTCAGTTAGACCACAACCTGTTTAAAAAAAAAAAAAAGAAAAAAGAAAAAAGAAAAAAGAAAAAACCTTACATAAAAGGGGTATATTAGCACAAGCATTCACAAACCCAGAGTACAGTCATCTTCACAGACAGCTCAGTCACCAAATCACCCATTATAAGCTTTCTGGAAGTCCTCAAGGTCCAGGCATCCCTGTAATTACCACAGTAATCTTCTTACAGCTCAAAAGTCTCCACTAACACTGAGTCAACAAAAATAAATTCAAAAAAATCAGTTTTGCATATCTTGTGGCATTAGTTCTCAAAGCAATGACCACACTTTACAGTAAAGGACCAGTTATCCTTTCAAGAAATTGGAGAAAAGTATCAAGACCCAACACACGACCTGCAGTGGGCATTCTAGTTTTAGCCCTTTCCATGCCCAGAGGCATGCTGTGTGCCCTCCTGTAAGCCAGGCCTCTGAAATCTCACTCCACAAAATACCTTAAGATGAAAGCAAATGGAAGGCGTGTCATGTCATCAAAAACAGTTAAAGGTCTGAAAGAACGGGAGAGAACATCAAACAAGTATAAAACAACATAGATATTATCCATATACAGATCTAATATATACATAGTGTGCACACATTGTGTCTGTTCTGGACGAGTTCTTAGGCTTATCCTTCTCACACATCTCAACTATAAATCTAAGATACTTTCCCAGTTTCATAGCCTGAGATCCAATTCTTATGTCAGTAATATCTTCTTCAGACTGCCTGCCCACTACAGATGAAAATACAGGAAATAACCCTCACCTCCATCTCTCTTCTTCCTCCAATTCCCCAATTCTCTGGCAGCAACTGAAGTCAAGATGTGTATCTCTGTGCTCCTGCGAGGATTATAACACCCTGACCAACCTTTACGTCCTCTGAGGGCCTTTGAACAAAGTAGGTGAAACAATCACCTTACGGAAAGCCGCAAGAAAGCCTCCCAGAAATTACGATTACACCAGCATGCAAACAAAATGTGCTGTTCCTCCTGTCTATAGAAGGTAGCAATGGAAAAAGGGCACTTAGAGGAAGACGAGCCTTAGCCCAGTATCTGGGAGACATCACAGCAGCCTCCTCTGCAGCTCTGTTCCTACCAGCTGCCAACAACGCACCGTTCTGCACAGACTGTAACCTAAAAATCACCATTTTAAGCTTGATTTCCTAAGTGAGAAAGGAGTATGTTATTTTACTGTCTGTCCTCTCCAGTAATTTCTGGATGCATTGGCTAGTTCCAAAAGCATTCAACAGGAACTCAGAAATAATCAGTTTCTCTCATATTTCATGAAAATATGTATCTGAGTTGAGGAAAGAAGTATCAATTAGTCATTGATCTGCCCTTCTCTCCACCCCCTTACTGAAGCCTCAGGCAGGGCTCTGCTTCTAACATGCCTTTGGGGAGCAGCTGGCTAGCAAACACGCGTATCAGCAACTCCAGACATAGCACCACACGTACTGCTTCTTGTCCAGTACAGATATCTTTGACATCGACCTGCTGTTACTGCCCTGGTTGGACAGGGATGGAGGGAGGAGAGGGAAGCAGGGCAACTGTCAAGGCACTGAGATTCATAAATCCCGCCCATTGTGGAACAGATTTATTTTAGACCAAGTTGCCCTTCCATCCATTCACCTACCTCTGCTCTGTGTAGAAATACAAAAATCCACCTAGTCACAGCAACAGTTTCTGAACAGCTGCACAAGGTCATGATGAACTTAATCACTTCAGAAAATGGATCCTTCTTGAAAGCTATTTCTGCCAGTGAACCAAGCAGCCAAGTACTTTTAAATGCAAAGCTCAACCTGGCACACAACCCAAACATTGAACACAAACAGAAGACAGTGACTTTTCCCTCAACAAGACAAGAGGCAATCTGAACCACCGTGTTTCCTCCAAATAATTATTCATTTGTTAGGTAAGTAAAAAAAAATAAATCATTCGTTCAGTAAGTAAAACAAGCGCATGACAAAAATGATGTTAATACTATCAAGCTGCTGCATTATTCCATTTCCGACTCCTGCACCTTTTACTGAAAGGCCCCATGCAGACAATGATGGCAGCCCTACAATGGATTCCACATCAGTCACAAGAAAATTTTTCATCCTACAACAGTCATCTTTGATACTCCCCTCCTCCACTAAAACTCATTTCTGTATTTTAAGGAAATGTACCCTCTTCTACCCTCTGTTCTCAGCTCTAAATAGTGCAAAAACTTCTTGCCAGCAAGCATGGTTTCCTTCTGTTTTTAATAACAGGATGATAATGTGCAACTATAGCATTCCTTACACTTCAGTCTGCAGCTTAAAGTCTTCTGAAGATCTGCTTCCTTTTACCCTTTTATTGAACATTTTGTTCAGTTCATAAAAGAACTAATTTGGTTAATACAAAATGCAAGAAGAGCCTTTCATCCGACACGGTATAAAAGAAACAATTGGAGGGAAGCAGAGTTTGTTTAGGTTTTAATGTACAGGGTTATAAACTGAGGAGGTAAAGCAGACTGAACTACAACTATAACTTGGACCAAAGGCTAGAGTTACTTAGCACGAAGTATAGACACGAAGTATAGATTATTATCGGCTCTCTGCAGATCTCCTACAGACACCATTAGTCAGATGAAGCAATAGCTGGGAATAAAACGCATCGCTACTCACTACTCAGAGCATTGTTCAGTATCACTCAGGATAAAAGGATGTAAGATATGCATCTTGATTATTCTCCAAAGTCTTTTTGCCCCCATTACCTCATTTATGAGCACAATTAAATTATGCATATATTCATGCATTTAAGTTACTTAATGATTTGACTCTTGAATCTCTAATTATGCTTAGCAGTCCTCATCAGAGGATTGTTAAATCAGGATACTTAAAAGAGCACTGCATTATTTCACATTTGGAAGTTAGTCCTCTCAGCCTCTAAAGATGAGAGTTTTTACTTCTATTTCAAAGCTGTAAGCAGAAATTCTGCACAATCTGTCATGCAATCTAGATAAATACATCAAGCAGACCAGATCTGGCCTCTAGGCAGGGTGTTCAGCTTCCCTGCCTTTGCTACATTCTGGCTCAGTAGCTTAAAATGCAGTAGGCGCAGGTTAGACTGCAGAACTGAGAGAGATGGGTTTGGGTGCAGAAGCTTGAAAATCTTTGGGTTATTTTCCCCAGTCAAGTTGCTGTGGATGCAGATGATTTGGTTGGGAGCTACATAAAAGCAGAATAACCAGCAACATTTTATCTATGCCATGTCAGAAGCCAGGCTATCAACACGCTAAGCAGCAAATCTGAAACTAAGCCATGAAGGGAATGTGCTAAGACAAGGGAGAAAGCAACACACCAAGCCTATGGTAGCCACCTGTTTAAAGCAATGCTTTAATATAAAGCAAGGCAGTACCGGGAGAAGTTACATAAAACAGCCTAAAACAGTCTGTTAGATTATTTAATTACTCAGAAAACTATGATGGTGCAGTACTATGACTAAGCAGGGTAATGATCTTTTCTGTTTCCTGAAAAAAATGCAGGGTTCAGCCGTAGGCAGTTGCATGCCAGCTTTAAGTAAACTTTGTCTAGCACTGCATCAAAGAATCCCACTGTGGTGAACCTTCCATCCTCGCCATTCCACCAGTAACTCAATTCCCATAAGGAATTAGTAAGGCTAACGAACTGAACAGCTGCATAGAGTTCATTTCTGCATTCTTAGCGCATGCACGTTCCTTATGTTTCTTCTTGTCTGTGCAAGGACAGTTCTGGTGGAGGAAGAGAAGGAGAAGTAAGAAGTCAAAGAAAAGGCTGAAGTCAGAATCTATTTGTTGCACCTTGGTAAAAGTAAATGAAGTTATGTGGAAAAAAACAACAACATATGCTTAATATTATAGCAAGAAGAATCAGACCAAAAAAATTCTACGGTCTCTAAACTTCTACTGTTAGAGCTTCTGAAGTATTTTGCAGTATACAGGCGAAGTATTTTGCAGTAGTATCAATTTAGGATTTCATTTTTTCTTTTACATACTGAAGCAAGTGTCCAGTCTTTTTAGTAGTGATAGAAACTACTGTAAAACAGGTTATTATCTTCAATTAATATTAAGGCTATGCTTACACTTAAAACAGAATAGAAAAATACCACAGTGCTTAACACACGCTATACATCCCATCCAGAGCAGCTTAGAAACACATGTGGCCAAAAATTAAGCCTCTAATTCCTTCCCAGAACAGAACAAGCAATAAAGAGAAGAGTAAGCCCCAGTACAAGAGAGAAGTCATGGAAAAAAAGTCATTTTTACAGTGCCATGGAGCAGCAAGAGAGAATGATATCCCAGGAGAGATCCAGGCTGAAGAGATGTTCTATTGTTGTTTAATTACATAGCTGATTAGCTGGCTAAACATAAGTACATTTGGCTTGATATTTGCCCAGTAATTCACAACAGCAAGCAAAGAAATAGGATCTAACTTGCTGATTTCCTTACACATAAAGAAGTCTACAAAACATGCAAGATGAGGTGGAGAGGAAACATCACAAAGCATTTATTCAGGTGCCAAGAATGGAAGTACTGGAGCACGGCAAATCCAATAAATATAACGTTTGAAATTGCACAGCGTTCCAGATGACAGTAACCAGGAGGACATCAGGCTCGGTCTGGCTAAGCTCAGTTATGAACGTGAAACAAGCACAAATGGTGCTTCACTGATTAAAAGCACCTCCATCTCAACAAATCCGCTGCTTTTGCATTTCTTTTGCATTTGACTGCAGAAACTAAGGAAAGAGAATGTGGGGCTTTGATCTGTTTGGGGGTACATTTAGGAGTTGACTCCCAGTCTACAGCTTTTTTCCACTTTCCAGTGCTCAGTCTTTTAAATCTAAGAATGGTGCTAATTAGTACACTTCAGCAACAAGCTCTGTTTGTGCTGGGTGATCAGCAGTGTCCCCACAATGTCAGTTTAAGCAGTGCAACTTGTCAAGCTGCAGAATGGACTCTCGTGCCCTGTCTTGGAGTAGTAGCTACAGCATGCAGGAAAAATAGGGCACAATCTCTTCAGCAAAACTGTTTAAAAGGAAGGAAGGATGTCCAAGGATGGCGCTATGCTGTACAGCCGGGCAGCCTACAACAGCATAGAACTGGTAAAAGCGGAATGTTTTTTGCTCAATTTAAAAGGTAAGAGCCCAAAGTGCACCAGAAGCACTGAAAAAGAGAAGAGCAGCAGAGTCAGAGGTACTGGAAGGAGGAAGACAGGTGAGACATCTCCCTGTTAGCAGCAGCGAGCTGTTTGGTCAGACCAGCCATCCCAGGTAACTTCATCCTGACCATCACCAGAATACTAACTAATAAAGAAGCAAACCTTATGTGGTTAAATTAAATGAGGCAAGCTTCAGGTGAAGTAGGTGATGAGACAAAATCTATCTGGCTTATGCTCTACTTCTATAGAGATGTAAATAAGAATATATGAACCTACCAGCAGCAAAACTGAGTTGATAGTACTGAAAGAATGCTTTAAAACCAACTTAAATACCAAATTTGATCTGCCTTTTGCTTTCCTCCATATGCTAACAAGTAAATCTAAACATGTTAGTGATCGGGTGTGGTTTATTTTATTTTTTTTTTTCTGAGATTTTGTCTAAAAACAAACCACTGACATCAGCCTGACATTTATTAGGACCATTCCCACAACAAAATTTTACCCAACCTTCAGAATGAGAAAGACATCCAGGAAAACTGATTTAGCCCCACAACATCAGAATTGCGTTAGCAAAGGAGAATGTGCAGTTTTATGGGGTTTAGCTGTGGCAGTGAGGGTTGGGCATGTCACAACTTGGTGATATACATTATAAGAGGTTTGTTTTTCTGTTCACTGTGCAGGCTTTTGATTTTGCTTTTCTTTCCAGCGAAGCTCCATGTTTGACATACTTTACCTGTACCATAGCTGTTACAGATCAATGCATTCTTAAATGCTACCTGCTTCCATACTGGCACCGTTATCAACACAGCTACACCACGGTGTCTTCCTGCAGCTCTCACCCATCAGACACGGTGACTCCACATCAGCTACAATTTGCTCGTTTGTAACAAAGGTTTGGGCCACCATCCTCAAGGTATTACTTGTGGCTAATTTAGCAACTCCAACAGAGAATGCACTGATTATAAGTCTGCTTTCAGAAGCACAGTTTGAAGTTCATTAGAATAACTCAGTCCACTTAAAAACAGCAGATTTTTCAGCACCTCTGAATCAAGGCTTTGGAACAACAGCATGCCAGGGTCGCCAAATACTCACCCTTGCCACCATTTCCTTTCCTAGCCCTGCTAGAGTCTCCTTAAACACAGCAACGTGGCACTGCACTGTGAAAACAGGACAGAGCTACATAACAGCCATAAAATACATGGACTTTTCCCCCCCCCAGTTTGTTGTAAGCATCCCAGAGGGGCTGAGAAATGTTTCTCATGACGGAAGAGCTACACAAGGTACTGTAACTCTGGATTAAGTTCAGTACATTCTACATTTAATGCTCTGTAAATTATGAATGGTTTATTCTGGGTCCCCACACTCCCAAATCATTAAAACCATAAAGTAAATATTAAAACATGTTTTTATTATTATTTTTTAAAAGCTGTAGCTCATGTTAGAGCATTGTTAAACCCTTGAGAGCTTAAAGGATCGCTTCATCTAGTTCTTTTTTTTCCTTTCTATAATCATGACACAGTACTGCAATGTAACAGCTGTGTTGGTGATACACCAAGATGTAATCCCTAACACTGCTCAAAAATTACTACGTGCTTTTCCTTTATAGTCTTCCACCTCACTATAATTCAAAGAAGAGAGAAAATTGTTTTCTGAAGTCTTAAATCTTGAGATTCACCTGCCATTCCTCCCCCTCCTTTGTCATTACTCTTCTCCATGGGCAAGAATAGATCATTTTCAACCCAAAGGTATCCACAGCTGAGATTTACTCACCTGTATTCATCTAAATATTCAATGATGCAGCACTGCCTTTGCAACAGCTTGTTAGCTTTACAGCACAGGTGGGTATGATCTTTATGTATTAAGAGGACTTTTATTATCTTAACCTTAAGATGATAAAAAGCTTCCATAAAAGTCTTGGAACAGACCAAAAGAAAAAAAATCCACCCATGCTTATCACACAACATATTCAGAGCATTACATAGCCATTAAGCATTTGCATTCTTCTAATGAATATATCGGATGCAGTTTTCCCCATGTATAATAGGTGACCTATTTCAAATTAAAGGTTCTTTATAGTCACCCAGCTGGAAAGAGAGAAACGTGCATATACATGCACATGGTTTGTTACTGCTTTGTAAAATCTGCAATAGTCCTTAGCTCAAAACGATCCAGCTGGATGTGGCGCAGAGACAGAGCAAGTGGCACAGCTTCCAGAAGACAGTAATCACTGCCTAGAGGGCAAATGAGTTTCCCTCAGAGCTAATCAAAGTACAACTTGTCTGCTTTTCTCTACCTACGTGATTATTTCATAATTGCACGGGATACTTTAATATTTCGTGTAGTCCAGAGCCCTCTGCTTTCACAAACTGGTTTAATTTACAGTTCCCAACATGTGAATGTTCAGAGGCTCACCAGCTTGCCATTCTCGACACCCTTTCTGTCCTGCAGAAGAAGTGAAGACAGAAGAATGGTGGTAAGGGGATGAGCATGTTGTTTCTTGTTTTTTGATCTTTAAGGTAGACACATATGTTGAAGAATGAGAGAAAGAGAACTGTACAATGAGAAGCACATGTTATTTCAGAAAGTGTCTGGAGTTAAAAAAAAAAAACTAAACAAAACTCATGCTATATTTGAATTCCACATGCAAGGCTTTTGTTTAAGAAGGCAGTCTTTTAGTACATTAAATTTAGTTTCATTCCTTCCCCTTCATCAACAAGGGTTTGCATAACCAGATGTTCTTATACACTGCAGTTTACAGCTGCCCCATATGGAATTGCAACAATAAATATGCATAACTATGGAAACCAAAGCAAAGGTCAGAAAAAAAGTCAGTAGTTTAGTAACCTGATACCACAGTGTTTTAATAGTTACTGAACCTACATCTTTCCCAAATGAACCTGATTACGAAATATGTCAAATATATTTTGCATCCAAATGCTTCTCTCCAAACTCTTCAAACCTAAAGAACACTTACTTTTTACTTAGAGAAAAATCATTTGCGTTGATAGAGCTTCTTCCTATGAGCTGCCACGTGCTTTCTGCCAGAAAAAGTACATTAAACGCGCACTAAATACAGTGGGTTATCAGCTGTATACCTCAGAACCTAGATCTCAGAAATTGTTCCCAGATCCTTCTGAGCTGCCTTTTTCTTTAAATAGCCCTACTGTTATGTTGTCCATATACTGAGGACTTCATTTTGTCTGCATTTTCTTTTTCAGATCATCTTCCTCTTGGTTACAGAGCAAATAGTAGTCGGCAGTATTAGCAGTTCACCAACACTACAAATGTAAGTTCTTACCGTTACAGTCATGAGAAATATTAAAATAGCATCTAGTGATGTGCAAACACTCTATCTAGTGATAAAGAAAAGTGTTCAAAGACATGTTTGGCTAGCTAGCTTACTTATACTTACTAAGCCCAAACTAATCATTTACCTTAAACAAGGGACATGGCATCCAGAAAAACACACAAACTCTCTTCTCTTGCTATTAGCAGAAGCTTAAACCAAGAAAAATGGTCTAGTATGAAGATACGTTGTTTTTAACCAATTTTACTGCCTTGAGCACAAAAGGAAATTTAAATTCACATCTTTCTCCCACCCCTAAATTCAGTTTCCTCTCCCCCAAAATACTATCTTTCAGACATGGTTGCACTAAGTACACGAACAGGCATGGCTCACAATTTCAAAAGAAGGGCTGTCAAAAATTCCCCAGTTGACACTGTGAAGTATTATTTATTTTTAGCAAAACTGTAGTTGGACTCAACTCCAGTGCACATTACAGCTATTCAGTAATTCTACTTGAGTAAGGCTTTTAATTCAGAAACCTATAAGAGAATTAAACTACTTAACATAAAAATTGAGTGATTCCTGAAAAGTCCTGCCCAATATAAATGACAAACTTCAAACAGCGTGGAGTTCTTCCAGGAACATGGCTGGGGCACAATGGAGAAGTTTAAATATTTAATTTAGACTGGGCTGCAAGTCATTAATTTTTTACTGATGCAAATCTACAATTCAGCTAGAGCTCAACTGAGCTGCAACCCATTCTGGCTGAAGGTAGGATGAGTATCTCCAACACGGAATGGGACACAATCCCTCTCCTCCAACTCTCCACTGCTTGCTTTTACGTAGGGATCTCAGCCACAGAGTTTGAAATCCAACTGGGCCTGGATAAACGTGGACCATCTGCTCACCGTTCTGCTCACTATTCAGAACGTGCAGCTTGGCCACAGGTCTGGAATATCCAGTTACAGCATCACTTTACACAACTATTATCAAGAGCACGCTGCGTTTTGAGAATGCCATGGGCAGTCAGAAGCTACTTTGCACTTAGTCCTTGTCCATGGTGACATAGGGTACTGCTCAAAGCCAACACAAGAGGAAGCTGAGATACTAACTTTGAAAAGAAAAACATATCTGCATTTCCATTTGCAAGAGTAAGACAGAGATTTTATCTGGTAGCTCAACTAGCTGATAATGGAGGACCGAATAGAGCAACCCAACAGCACCCACTGTTCTAAAAAGGGATGGTAAAGTACGTAGTAAATTAAAATTTATGAAAATTTTACCATATATACACATTTATTAACTATATAGACATCTATATATTTATATATATTTAGATGTCCATCTAGACAAATAAAATTTTAGCCATCTATATAAATAGAGCTTATAATACAAGATTTTCTTCCTCCTTGATAATCAAGTTTCAACTAACTTTTTAAGTAAGAATGACCTTTGTACTTTGGGGATCCCATCTTACAAACATCTTGATTAGGGGCCAAGTCATTGGCTGATACTTCTTTACAGTACTTACAGTTTTATTTACAAATGAGGAAGTACAACACCATGTTACACTGAAATATAGGTGACCTGATTTGTTTTCTACTGTACACTGGCCTCCTACCCACTGAAAACAGAAAAAATAGGACAGCTTTTTAGAGTTCAGCTGGATAAGACTTAACTTTCTGCATTGCAGCTGGAGCTCTGAAAGCTATGGTGAGCTCAGTTATGCATTTATTTTTTTTAATTCTCAGTAACAGATTTTTTTTAAAAAAAAAAACAGGCATGTCAAGTGAAGAGTGCCGTGAATCATTTACCTTGATTTCAGAAAATGTATTTGGTCAATGAGGAAATACAGTAAGAAGAATCCCTACTTAACCAAAGATACAAGCTTTCTAAGAATTTAAGCTTCTTTGATAATGCTAAGAGCTATATGAAGTTACCTGTTCCAATCAGAACAATGAATGAAAAATGATGCAGCAGCATTTTCCCCAAAATGCTGTCCTCTTCCAGACTCTACCTACTTATTTTCATGAGTGAGTGAAGTTAGAGATTATCATCATTCCTGAGGCGTGACCTGGTAAAAAATAAAAAATAAAATTTTGGCAATATGCCACAAGGTGAAGCTTTGGAAGTGCAGAAATGAGCCTTTTCTCCTCGGTGCAGTACTGCACCTTGTTTGCAGCAGGGAATGCTCCTTCTACACATTGCATCTCTGTTTCAAAATGGGGGCAAAGCTGACTGCTGTGCCTTAAGACTTCCCGTTTTTCTTAATGATCACTGAAGGAGTTATTAAACATTTTTCTTATTAAAAAATGTATTATGTCTCAGACACAGATTTGATCATGCTAAATGGTAAAAAGAAAAAATTAGGCCATGAGTATTGGGAAGCTGTATCTGAAGTAATCCTCTTTGCCTCCAAGTCTTTCAGATAGCTATTTTACATTTATATTTTGCTTGCGTATGTAAAATGCATTCCCAAGCACTTGGCTCCCGATGCAAACGAAGCAGCAGCCAGAAGGCACGCACAAGGCAGCCCGGTTGCCACAAGAGCCATCCTGCCTCCTGCAGCCCGGCTCTCACCACAGAGATGCTGCACAGCCTCCATCAGCTGAGTGCTTATTATCTCTGCCTTCCTCGCTGCTCTGATGGGCTGAATTTAAGAGCTCGGTGGAAATGGTACTTGATTGAATCGCCTCTTCACCGAAACCGTAACAACGTTAGAGAATGAAGCAAACAACACTCGAGAGGGATCTAAAAATATTCACCTCTGGCCTGGTAGAGTGATTCTGCTCTTTGTATTTGTGGCTATAAGAAATAGCACTGTAAAAAAATACCTCTAGGAATCAGCGTGCTCTCTTAATGGTAAATAGTATGGCAGCCAGATTGCGCATCACTCATGAATCAAGAGAGGCCTTCCTTCAGCAGGTCAGCCGTTGTTCGTCCACGCACAGATTACCTCAGTGCTATGGCAGGAGAATGGCTTGGGAGGAAAGAGGGAACCCAGCCAGCCTGCACCAACTCCCTCTGGGGTATCCCAGGCCCAGCAGGACACACCAGCTCAGATGCAGGACTACAAAGCCAGACCTGATGGTCCTGAAACCAGGAGTACAGCTGCTTGCATGAGCCAGTAAACCTACCCGTGCCCACACCTGCTTTGTGCAGAGCCATCCTGGACTTGACCAAAACCTCCAACATTTTTTAAACATGGTTATATTGCTGAATTTCTCTCACAGAGAGGAAAAAATAAAGGTAAACAGCCATAACAGAAAGAGTCAAAGCAACTAGCAGGAAACGTTCTCTGTAGGTTTTGCATACTGCATCACCTACTAGAACAGTCAGGAGAGACATCCCATACCGTTTTCTTTGGCATTCCTCTCTCTGTCACTTAATTTCCCACCAAAACGTCAATCATGGCAAAAGCAGACCTTCAGAAGGGACTTGAATGAAGTGAGCTGCAGAAGAGCTCTACAAAGAATTTTTATGAAGGAATCACACAGTCACACACACACACACACAAAATACTCAGTAATTAGCACCTGCAGCTGGAAACTGGAAAATTACAGGGAATAACTAATGAAACAAGATCTTGCAGTGCTAACTCAAAGCTCTAGAAAATGGCTTCTAAGATAATTAATAGAGTTGGCCCTGCCTTGAAGCAATAGGTAAATAATACAGCGGTTCTTCCCATTGCATTTAAAGACCAAGAAAACACTACACATGTACATCATCCCGCTAGGCTTAATTTGTTTGTACACAAAAACACAAGTATTAAAACCTCTCCCTTCACCAGAGTCAATAGGTCTTTTTTTTTTGAATTACTAATGGAATAACATGATAATAAAAATCCTCTTTGAATAACCAGCCTGCAAAATCCATTTTCTGCCTTACTAAAAGGGTAAAGTGTTTTGCAGGGAGTTTTTACACCCTTGCTAGTATTTCAAGTGTCTTCTTCCAATACGATTATTATTTATTCAATATTCTCAGCCAAGTAGATGTTTTGGGAAGACATGACTATTGATTAAAGCAATGGATATATATCAGGGGGCACAAGGAAAGATCTGTTGAAAGAGTCTCTGTGTAATCGCTTTCAGGAACACTAGCTGACAAAGCTTGCTATTAAGACTTAACTACGATTTCTTCTCCCAGGTTTCTTCTTTAATTTAAATGTGCCACAGGCACAAGCTTCCTGGATGCAAAACAAGCTAACAGATACTAAGATGACAGGTGGTTTTTGAACAGTACTTAATGTTTTCTAACCTAAGCCATGAAGCTTGCCAGTATCAAGTATTACATCCTCTCTGAGTTACTAAGAAGTTACTCGCACTCATTAGATGTCTTTCTCAAGTGTTAAAAAATTTATACCAACAAAATCCATTATGAAATAGGTATCAATCCAAAATGCATCTCTTAACAACAAGACATGTCATGTGAGAAGGATTAAGGAGTTTCCATTCCAAACCCTACTTAAACCTGAAAAAATTCCAAAGGAATATTTTTCTGTAGGAAAATTAAAAAAAAATAAAATAAACTTATCAATTTCAGCATTTTCAGGGTTTGGGATTCCCCCCACCCTCCCACTGAAGTGTACCTGGTTTCCTGTGCATCATCTTTGCTCTTCTGTAGCCCCGCGCTGGGACTTCTGCAGAGTACAGCTCCTGAGAAGCCCCCAGGTGTTAGCACTAAAGTCTGCCAGGCTCGCAGAAGAGCTAGCAAAGGTTTCTGCAAAGATGTCTAAGCCCTCAGCATTGCTGAGAACATTTCCCTATTTCCCATTTGCTATAATGTTAGTGCATTTGGGGAGAAGTAGTAAAAAGCATACAGCATCTCAAAAGAGACTGCTTTGGAAGAAAGCCTCTCACTTTATAAAACACTGTTTTCATAAAATTACTAATTTCATACCTGAAAAGACCATTTTTTGCCACTAGCTCCAACTCCACTATCAACATGGATGTGCCAGCATTGTTGAGAATACAATGGGCTGATGTAAAAGGGAGCTGAACCAACCGCACCCTCCCCTCCAGATTCCCCCGAGATAGCGTTGTGCCAAAATCCTATCCGATGTACTTTGATCGTTCTTAATTCCTCAGTGTTTCAGACAGTATTAACTGGGGCACATCTGCATTTCTTTATTGTCAGAATAATGACAGGATAATGGCCCTGGCATTCGGCCAGCCATTTTTTAAAAACATTGTTGGCACGGACCATGTTTGCTGTACTCTAAGTAAATGGTCTTTTTGCCTGAAGGTTATGGAACAGTCAAGGAAATATGGCACAAGGAAGTCATCTTGTTCCCCGCATTTGTAACTAACTCCTTATTAGTTAAAATCTTTTTTTATTAAGTCGTCCACATAACTGCTTTGTGACTTTTCAGACAAGTGACACTTATGATATACAGAGTAAGAGGTGCCGCGAAAAAAGAAAAAGGAACCCAACTTCAAACGTTTTCCTAACAACTGCAGTACTTGCAGAAAAACTCAGATGAACTCCCTACGCACTTATGAACTGACTTAGTATCAGTGCTTTTGTACTGTGGGACCAGAGAGCTGAAAGAAAAATAAAATCACATACCAAACATGTCCTCGCAATGCACTGACAGGCCTTAAAAGCATTAAGCTATGAAGTTATCTTCTCTCCTCCCTCAACATTTCAAGGAGTATGTGTATTTTGGGTTTTCTTAGTGTTCTCTCAAAAATAAGTGTATAATGAAGAGAAGATGGCAAAGCTGAAAATTCATATCAATACTTAACTAAAAGACCAAAGGACTCTAGAATATGAAAAGTGACTGCACCAAGGCTATTTGTGAAATTAGCCAAGTGACAGCCAGGCAAAGCAGATGCTTTTAACACCAGGCAGCCTTGGACTCCTTGCATATGGAAGTATTTCTTATTCATATTACAGCTTTTAGTGAGTTATGGAGATACACAACCTAAATAAGCTTTTGAGAGATATCCATAATGGGATTTTGCTACATTGAGTATCTTCTGCTCAAATAAGTGTCATGAAAAAGTCTACAGTCTTACCTATCTCTGCAGTTTAGTCAAAATATTAAAAAAATAGAGTTTTAAAAAATTTCAGCATATTTTTTGTTTATGGAACATGAGTGAAAATCGCTGTGTTTAAGACAGGAAGTTGGTTAAGACATCTGATCTAACAAAGTGTCATGAAAGAAAGGGTACTTGCCTGGCTCATGTTTATCTTCACAGCCATACCAAAGCTACCTGTTCATTATAAATGACCATACTACTTCAGCTGAAGCAGTTTCAAAAGCCATGTGAGCTTTCCCCAGCTTTTGAAATAAACAAGGCTAAAGATGTTCTGAAATGCGTTTACCGTGTTGTAATGATAATCCTCCAAGAACTCTGCACAGCCACCATGCTGGGAGCTGCAGAGATAAGACTTGGCTGGAACAAAAAAGGATTCAAGGAGAGAAGAAAAACAATGAACAAGGAGAATTAGCGTGGAAGATCAGGTGCTTTCCCTGTTGGGACTCGCATGAGAAGCACTGACACCACTGAACACGCATCAATCTGTTAGCGTCTATTTGGAGAGGAGCAAAAAATGTATTTTCTTTCCTTAATTTGGACAACACAGGAGAAGTACCTAGGGAACTACCTGGATCAAACAGACAATAGATCTACCCGCTAATCCATATCTAGCTGGTATTGTAAACTGAGGAGGGAAAAAAAGTGAGTCCAGTATCATCAATGTACCACCAACTGCCCAGAAGTTTGAAGTGAAGGAAATTTCTGGTCTCTGAATAAATAATGGGCCCTTATAACATAAAGGGCATTGGGCTGCAGGAGACAGCTTCCACAACAGAGAACTTGCAGCTAGCTGTAAATTTTAACCACCTTTGCATCTGGAATCTGCAGGTGGCCTGGTTCTGCCTAAACACATCCCAGGGATGCTGCACCAGCACTTCCACGGGGAAAAAGCAACAGGAATCTGGCACGGGTGGCTGCTAGCCTGGAAGCACTGTCATCACAGCTCAGAGAGAAAAATGATTCCTTCAAGGGTGGATAAAGACCTTCCTCAAACTTACCCTTCACCTTGATAATAAATGGCCTATGTGAAGTACAGGTTCAGACACTAGGTTCTTCTAAGTAAGCTTAATAATTGGTACTTGATTTGTTACTAAAATGTATTGCTTAAGTTTGAATGTAACTTTTAAGTCTTTAGGTTGGTGTTAAAAAGACCAGGCTGCTTATTGATCATCCAGAGCATGGCTGTGATCCAAGGTCTCTGAAGAACCGTAACCATACTCTGCAGACACAGTAACGTACTTTCAAAAGCTCTGAAGAGTAGAAAACCATGTTGAAGAACCTGCTGTACTTTAGGACCAATTGGGACCACATTTATAGCAGCACTGCAACATTTTTAGTACGTCACCCTCCTGTGACATCTATGCATGGTGGCTCAGAAGCCACTGCAAGGACTTTGGAGGCTCAGACCTCCAGGTGGTTGCTCAGGTAAAGGGAAGGAAAGAGTGACAAAGAAATTAAAATACTATAGGGATAACAGGCAAAAAGTTTTGTGCATCTACAGTTGGGACATTTGAAGGAGACCTCTAGAGAAGAAATTAGAAGTTATCCAAGTTATACAACTAAGCATGCATAAAAATCCCAACAGTAAGAATGCCTCAAATTATAAAAGCATCTAACAGATGCTAGAAATTTATTTCAATAAATTCACTATTGTAGATTATTTTTGAGGAAGAGCAGAACTTATTTTTAATGAGGAATAGCTGGCTGAAAAAGACCAAGTTTATGAACATCTTTAAAACACTCTTGAAGTGTTTACAAAATTAACTGCTATGCCATATGCATCATTCAAGGCTTAGTCATACAACAGCAGCATTTTTCCTCACTATTTGTGTTACCATAAATCATGAACATGTGGTACAATTATAAAAAAATGTATCAAACCCTTTTTACTTTTGAGATTTTAGTGTTAAAAAACAACTTGGATCCATTTACAGAAGCAATGGTGTAGTTATTATAAACAACTATGTCAAAAGAAACAAAACTGATTTTTGTTTAGTTGAAGTTTCTGGCAGAGCTTGAGCTGACAGATTTAGATAGCCACAAGAATGTAAAAAGGCACTATTGGGAATTGCAGCTCAACTAGAAGCAGTACAAATCCCCTGCTTACCTCTGAAATATTTATGTTATATCAAACAATATCTCATTTAACTTCTCAAGCATTAACCAGAGCAGTAGCAAGTTACAGTTCCGTGGTACTGGCTGCTACGTGAACCCGAAAGGCAATTTACCTCAGCCTTCCCTACACGTTAAGGTAACAGTATTATTCCTCCTGCAACGGATAGGGTAACAGGCAAATCATGGTATCTAGAAATCAAGTTTTATAAGGCTTCACACATACTCTGGGCCATTTTAATAGCCACCTTAGTTTACAGAATGGATCTTCTGTAGAAAACAATTGTGAAGCTGAAGTTTTCAGAAGGTGTTGGGTTCAGGACAATTTTATTTTCCCATCTAGTTCATAGGAAGAGGTTTTAGCAAATAAGTTTTAGAGGCAGGTGACAGACTGATGCAGGGAGATACTCAGCGAGTATATATATCCACAGCACCCAAACCGTTCAAAAACTCTGAGTAGGAATGGTGCGATATGTTGCTTCAGGTGTGGAGGCGTGAGCTACTAGTAGTCTTAAGTCCTTCCTATAGCATGCTGCTCACTGTGCTCTGTTAATATACTTTGCACTTATTTAAACTACACATGGAATAACTTCTAGTCATTTACTATTTCAGGCTTCAAAATGTGTCTAGACTGATGGAAAACACTATTAAGAGGCAAAGCAGGGAAGCACATAGGTGTTACAAAAAAAACTTTCACACATTAGACAAGGCCAAGATCTGTGTAACCCTTTTTCCTTTCTTGAACCTCTATGACACGGCAAAAGACAAACACAGGAAATTTCTCTCTCCTTTATATCATCTTAAGTTCAGTATGGTACAGATAGTTCTCTTCCCATTATTTTCCAGAGAGCTTAAGGCAAAATAACAGATTAGATTAAAAAATAAAAAAACACAACACACAAACTAGTACGTTCCCTTCCCCAATTCTAGCCAAAGCAGCAGCTTTAATACACACCTTACAGGAAAAATAAAAACTGGGGAGTGCCATCGATTCGAACATGTCATTAAGTTCTTAACTCTGCCTTCTTACATCCCACCCCGTAGGACTGTCAGTACAACCCCACCACCGCCCAGTGCTCTGAAGGAACAGCAGGGCACATGTAGCACGTTACCTATTCAAAGCTCCTGTTCCTGGGTTTACTTCACCAGCTTTGGTACTCTCAGATCAAGAACCGGGGATCTTTTCCTTATTGAAACCACAGACTAAGGCTCCCATTTTAAAAAGGAACATTATGCATCAAAATCTTAAGTTAGGCCAAATAAGGTCATTTCAGACTTCTTAAAATGGGAGTGGATGGCAAGAGGGAGTGGATGGCAAGAGGGAGTGGATGGC